>NW_017731459.1:2321957-2352169 GCF_001890085.2 Hipposideros armiger | reverse complement strand
TTTTTTTTTTTTTTTTTAATGCCTTGTCCAGGTGTGTGGAGTCCCTTCCACCAGGAAGGGAAGCAAAGCTAGACCGGAGCCTGCAGGGTGCACTTTGTGGCTTCAGGTATGTGTGTGGGGAGTAAGTGCAGCTTCACATGGAGGGGCAGGAAGAGGACTGACTGGGGAACGTCAGGGGCAGCTGGGAGGATGGTAACATGAGACCTGAGAAGCCAGATCTCACAGGATCCCAGAAGTTCTCTGGAGTCTGGAAGGAAAGTTCTGGGATGAGGAACACCTGGGCTCCCCAGGTGCCTGAGGCTCCTCATCCCAGATTCATCAGTAAGGAGTGTGGCTTATGCCACTTATCAAGCAAACTCTAGTCTTTCTTGACGCCTGCCCCTACCACCCACCAACCCGCAGTTAGAGTCACAGCTCAGATGCAGCTCATTCCAGGGCCTGGGCCATCTAATGAGACCTATATATGGGATATGGCCCAGCGGGTAATCAGGTGCAGGGCAGCCGGAAGCCAGAAGGGGGGGATGAACTGCGCATGCTTGGGATGTGAGTCTATTGACTTTGGGAGGCAGAAGGGCCGGGGCAGTAACTTCGGCTTCTGGCATCGGCTGCGGGGACCCCAACTGGACATCTGCCGAGGCCCAATGCTGCAGCAACCTGAATGTGCCTTTTCGTGGCACATCCTTGGGACCAATTGTTCCTCTGGGCAGCATCTGGAGAAGACCGTAGCTGCCTGTTCCTCCAGCCTTTCCCCTGAAGAACAGCTTCGGGCAATTGCTCTCTCTTTCTGGGACTGTAAATTGGTTCGGTCACTATGGAAAACAGTATGGAAGTTCCTCAAAAAATTGAAAATAGAGCTACAGTATCACCCAGAAATTCCACTTCTGGGTATATATCTAAAACAAATGAAAACAGGACATCAAAGAGATGGATGCACGCCCATATTTGTTACAGCATTATTCACAGTAACCAAGATATGGGAACAACCTAAGAGTCCACCAAGGAATGAATGGATAAAGAAGTTGTGGTGTATGTACACAATGGAATCTCATTTAACCACGAGAAAGAAGGAAATCCTGCTATTTGTAACAACGTAAATGGGCCTTAAGGACATGCTAAGTGAGGTAAGTGAAAGACAAATGTTATATGAAATTACTAATACGTGTAATCTAAAAAGCTGAACTAGTAGAAGCAGAGTAGAATGGTAGTTGCCAGAGTCTGGGGGGTAGGGGAGTTGGGGATATGTTGCTTAAAGGTACAAATTTGAAAATAGTGGATAAATAAGTCCTGGAGATCTAGTGCACTGCATAATGATTATAGACAATAGTATCATCGTACAAAGCTGCTAAGAGAAGAGATCTTAATTGTTCCCATCACAAAAAGGAAATTATAATTACGTGAAATGATAGAGGTTTTAGCTAATGCTACATTGGTAATCACATTGCAGTGTATAATTGTATCAAACCAACATGGTGTACACCGTAAACTTTCACAATGTTCTGTGTCAATTATATCTTGACAAAGATAAATTTTAAAAAATTTTAAAATGTGTATGGATTCAATTTATTTTCAGTACTTGGGTACCAAAGTTGAACTTGCAAGCTAAGGTTTTTGCAACCTGGAAATCTAAAGATTTGGGTATTTTTCCTACCCTGGTCTCCAACCAGTTGTGGGACCTAAAATAAGCCATTGCATTTCTATTGGTTTTTGTCTGTTAGCTTTGTATTAGTCAGGGTTTTCGGAGAGACAAAACCAAGAGGAGATTCAGACATACATGTATAGGTACAGGTATATAGTTATTGATACTTATGAGAATTAGTCCACTCAGTTATGCAGGCTGAGAAGTCCCATAATATGCTGTCTATATGGTAGAAAACCAGGAAAGCCAGTGGTATAATTCAGACCTAGCCTGAAGGCCTGAGAACCAGGGTATGTTGGTGTAAATCTCTGAGTCTGAAGGCCTGGAAATCAGAAGCTCCTATGACTGAGGGCAGGAGAAGATGGCTGTCCCAGCTTCAGAAGAGCAGGAAAGAGAATTCACCTTTCCTCTGTTTTTTGTTCTATTTGGGCTCTCAGTGGATTGAATGATGCCCACCCACATTGGTGGGAGTAGTCTTCTTTAATCAACCTACTGGTAGAAATGCTTTTGGAAACACCCTCAGAGATGCATCCAGAAAATGTTTTACCAGTTAGTCAGGCATCCCTTAGCCCAGTCAAGTTGATGGGTAAAGTTAACCATCACAAGCATTTTTTTAAAGGTATGATATCTAATACAGTAAAATTCACTCTTTCCAGTATACAGTTCTGTGAGATTGACAAATGTATACAGGTGTGTGACCACTACCACATGTATAGAAAAGTTCCTTTACTCACTTCCCAAATTCTCACATGCCCTTGTGTAGTCAACCCTTCCTCCCATCGCCAACCTCTACCAAACACTGATCTGTTTTCTGTCCCTATAGTTCTCTCTTGGAAAAAAATGTCATATAAATGATATTATACAAAAATATACTGTCAGTAGCCTTTTGTGTCTGCCTTCTTTCACTTAGTCTACTATTTGGGTATTATCCACATTGTCTCATGTATCAATAGTTCCATTTTATTGCTGTGTAATATTCCATTGTATGGACGAACCATAGTTTATCTATTTTCTGCTTGAGGAACACTTGGGTAGTTTCCATTTTTTACATGATTAGTTATTATATTTGCATTCCAACCAGTAAAATATGTGAGTTTCTGTTCTTCATCCTCATTAGTAGCTGGAATTATCAGATTTTTTTTCTTTTAGCCATCCTAATATATGTGTAGAGATGGCTTATTCTGGTTTTAATTTGCATTTTTCTGATGATTAATGATCTTAAACATTTTCAGTTTCCTTATTTGTCTTTCATATATCTGCTTTGGTGACGTTTTTGTTCATCTATTTTGCTCATTTTTAAAATTGTGTTTTGCTTTCTTATTATTGAGTTTTCACAGTTCTTTATATTCTAGATGCAAGCCCTTTATCAGATATATAATTTTCAAACATTTTCTGATTGTGTGGCCTGTTTTTCATTCTCTTAACAGTGTCTTCTGAAGAGCAGCTGTTCTGAATCTTACTGAAGTTCAGTGTATTAGTTTTTCTTTTATGCACTTCACTTTTGTGTTATATCTATGAAATCTTTCTTCAACACATGGTTAAAAATATTTCCTCCTATGGTTGCTTTTAAAAGTCATATAGTTTTATGTTTAGGTTTATGATCTATCGTGAATTAATTTTGTGTAAGGTGTGATATATGTGTTGAGATCTATTCATTTGGTATATGAATATTCATTTATTCCAGCTGCATTTGTTGAAAAGATGATCATTTCTCTATTGAATGGCCTTTGCACTGTTGCAAAAAATGAATTCATCATGTATGTGGTTTTGGGACCGATGGAACTTGGTGTCAACTTTGACTCTCTTTCTTCTCATCCAATCCATCAGCAAAATCTCTATCTTCACAGGTGTGCAGAAATCACCACCTCATCATTTGAACCTGGTTGTTACAATTACCCCGCAATTGGTCTCCCTTCTTCCACCCTTGATCCTTTCATTTAATTCTCATCAGAACAACCAGATGGAGCCTATTGAAATTAGTTACATCCTCTGCTCAGCCCTGCCAATCAATGGCTCCTAACTTAGTAAAACCCAGAGCCCTTATAATGTCCTCCAGTGCACCAGTTTTTCTGACCTCTGATTTTGTTGTACTGTCTTCTCCTTTGTTTTCCCTTATTATCTCATTTCTACCCCTCCTGGCTGGCATGGTGTTGTCTCTGCTGGATACCCTCTTACCCCTAATACACTCATGGTTCACCTCCTCCCGTCATTTAGGCCTCTGCTGAAATGTAAACTCATCTGAGAGTTTCTTTCCACTTACAGTGTTGGAAGGGGTAATATTTTCTATATCTCCCATACTTTGTTTCATAGTCTTCACAAAACTTAACTTCACAGTATTAGCTTTTAAGTTCATTTGTTGACTCTCTTTGCTCACAGACACCAAGGCTTTGTTTTGATCACTGATAGACCTACAGCTCTTAGAACAGTGCTTGATATGCATATGGCACCAACTCAAAAAACATTTGTTGAATGAATGCAGAAATGGATGAGAAGAAGAGGATGGGGTATATATTTTTGAATCATGATATGATTCTACCAATAAGGTCTCAAGTAATTAACTTACCTCTGATCCTTGCTTCCCTCCTTTCTCAAGAAATGAGTATAAAAATATTTACCTGAGGGTGTTGGTGTGAGGATTAAAGAAATGATCCTAGTAAAAAAACGTCCAGCATAAGGCTCTTCACAAAGGTGGATTCAATAAATTTCATAAATCACTGCATGTTGAAAAAAAAAGTAACCAAAATCATCTAATGATTTTGAGTGAAAGTATCTTGCAAGATTTTCCAGGCTAATGACATGAGTAAATTCAGATAATCTCCAAGCATTAAATAGAATTTACAATGCTTTAATTCAATTCTCCAAAGCATTAAACATCCATGATTAAGAAATATCGGTGAGTTTTATGACTTGTAAAATGAGTGATATTTAGTATTATAAATCTGAAGCTTTGGGCTGGAAGCTTGGGAGCCTTTGTGGCTTTTGGCTAACCCCTTGAGAACAATCATGGTAGAGAGAGATTGGCACTTTCTGATGAGCATCTTGTCCCTCAGGAAAGGCTGCTGTAGTTTTTAACATGCAGAGAGGGCTCTCTCATTGCTCTAGTCACACGGAACATGCCTCCCTTGAGAGTGCAGTCAGCTCAGACCTGAGTTCCCTTTCCACCAGAATAATCCTGAGACGAGTTAATTTGGAAACTTTCCTGGATCCCTGACATAACTTGTCAGTCTTCATCTTCTCTGGTGGACACTTTTCTCCCTTACCTCCTTGCCCAAGCCCTTCTATTAATCTCTTTGTTCTGTGTCCCAGCTGGGTCTACTTTCCTCTATCCCAAGACTTTCCATTATGCCCAAAGAAACGCATTTTCCGCCTTAACAGCTTGAAATTTCTCTTCTCCTTCTGGCATTAACATATGGTTATGTTTCTCTAACAAAGACATTTGCCCCCTGAAGTTATCTCAAGCTATGCTGCTCATGTCCTTGAATACAGCTCAGTCTCTTTAGGTAGGTAGGAATGTCTTATCAGTTCTCTGCCATAGGACTTTCTGCCATGATGGAAGTGTTCTATGTTTATGCTGTCCAGAATGGTTGCCACTAGCTAAATGTGTCTCTGATGACTTGAAAAGTATTTAGTGTAACTTAGGAAGTGATCTTTAATTTTAAATAGTCAAATGTGGCTAGTTGGTCTACGATAGTGGACATCACAATTCTAAACCCTTTCCTCTTCCACCCTCAAATAAAAGGATACTTTTGATGTTAGAGATACCACCTTCTACTCTTCACCTTCTGAATAATTCAGTTAATTGGTTGAATTATGTTAATTCTTTGTCTCCTGGTTCACGGTCTTTTATTCAATTCCAAGTCCTACCACTACTCTAGGTAATTTCAACTGACATACATGTAACATCTGTTCAACCCCTGATGCCCCAATTCTTAATATTCTTATATCTCATATAATTTACTATACCCATAGGTTACTTACACCTGAAATATTAAACTCAAACCATGCCACATTCTAACCAGCATGCCAAATAACTAAGAGGAAAAAGGCTAGATAATATCCTGTTTGCCTCTTAGAGGGCCCATCTACTAGAAAGTGTTCCCTGATTCAGTTTAGACTTAAGAGTTCTCCCCTACTATGTCTCACCACCCAGCTAGTCTATAAGGATTCCGCACTTAATACTATTCCAATGTAATACATTGTGGCACTTAACAGCACTTATTGTAACTATCTCTGGACTTGTCTGTCTTCCCATTAGAACATGTAGGGGAAAAAAGTATGCCAATTAACATACTACTGCAGAGAAATTAGATGGTAGTAGATACATAGAAGTCTCTCAATAAATGAGTGAAGGAAGGAGTGAGTGAATGAGTGGACTAATTTGCTGACAGCGTGGGTCACAAAACTTTGTAAGCAGATCCGACAACTACCCTAGATTCAGAGGAATAATGGACAGTGATCTGGATAGAGAAATAGGGCTGTGTTCCATCTCCTAGCAAGCACAACAGCCAGGCTGTATCACAGATGCACTAGACTGGTCTCTTCCTGGTGACACTTTGCATTTCTAACTAGAATTTAATCTACTTACAGGTCAGTTTTGTAGGTGATAATTAGTAATTTCACCACAGTTTTGAAGCTGTCACAGAGTTCTTATCAAGTTTTGCAGCTTTTATTAGAGCTTACACTTTGGATTTTCTTGGTTGATATTTTGTTTGGTAATTTTAAAAAGCCACTTCATTGAGGTATCATTGACATACAAAAAGCTGTAGGTATTTAATGCCTACAGCTGAAGAGTTTGGAGATGTATATATACCATCACCACAATAACTGTCATAAACATCAATTACCACCAAAATTTTCTCCTGTCTTTGTCTTCTTTTTGTCTTATACAACACAAAATGTATCCTCTTAGCAAATTTTTAAGTATACAATACAGTGTTGTTAGGTATAGGTACTATACTGTACAGTAGATCTCTAGGACTTATTCATCTCGCATAACTAAAATTTTATACTTTGACTAACACCTTCTGATTTCTTCCTCCCCCGGCCCCTGGTAACCACTATTCTCATCTCTGCTTCTATGAATTTTGACTATTTTAGATTCCTCATATAAGTGGGATCATGTAGTATTGTTCTTCTGTGAATGGCTTATTTCATTTAACATCATGTCATCTGGGTTTATTCATATTGTCAAAAATAACAGGACTCTTATTTTTTCAGGCCTGAATGATAATTCATTTTATGTAAATATCATATATTCTTTATCCATTCATCCACTGAGGGACATTTAGATTACTTCCATGGCTTGACTATTATGAATAATGTTGAAATGGACATGGGGGTGAAGATAACTCATGAGATACTGTTTTCATTTCCATTGGATATATACCCAGAAGTGGGATTGCTGGATCATAAGTCCTATTTTTCATATTTTTGGGAACATCAATACTATTTTCCATAATGGCTATACCATTTTACATTCTAATGAACAGTGTAGAAAAATTCCCCTTTTCTCCACATATTCATCAACACTTGATACCTTTTGATTGTTTTGATAATAGCCATCCTAACAGGTTTGATTCATTTTTCATTTGTATTTTCCTGATGATTAGTGATAATTAGCACTGTTTCATATACCTGTTGACCATTTGTATGCCTTCTTTTGAGGAATGTCTATTCAGATCCTTTGCCCATTTTTTAGTTGGATGATGATGATGATTATGATTATATTGAGTTGCGTGAGTTCCTTATATATTTTGGATATTAACCATTTATCAGCTATGTGGTTTGCAAATATTTTTTTCCCAGTCTATAGGTTGCTTTTTCACTTTGTTGATTGTTTCTTTTGCTATACAGAAGTTTTTAATATAATCCCATTTGTCTGTTTTTCTGTTGCCTGTTGTTTTGGTCTCAAATGCAAACGATTGCTATTCTAATGGATTGTCTTTGCTTAATCAAGCACAGTGGAACAGTGCCTCATTTCTACCAGGAATTTAATATGGTTTCTGTGAAGGATGCAAACCCCAGTTTCAGGTCATAGTTACAACACATGTCATCCAGTTTCTCTACTTTTGCAGCACTAATAGGTTAAAGCTTTTTTTTTCTTTCCTTTTTTCTTTTGAAAGAAGAAGAGTACACAGTTACTTAAGTCTTGAGTTATGTGGGAGCAAGGCAGGCACTTCTGGTTTTTCCAATGTCAGCTTTCCCTTCTTGTACTTTATGGACAATGTTTAAGTTTTAAGGAAAAAATACTATGATTTAAAATACTTTAACATAAAAATATTTTACATATCCTCAGAAGGATGAAATCTTGCAAACACTAAGATTTTTAAAGAAATTTTGAAAGTTACTTTTGCTGTTTATACTTCATTATTTTAAAAGGAAACACAATCATCTAACTCCAATCCTAACCCATTGTTTTGAAATTCTATCTTGATTAAATACTAAAAATAGCAAATCATAATAACCTAGCATTTTGAGGGTTTCCCTTGGAAAAATCTGTTAAATTCTCTATGTAACTTATATAATTTAATGATCACATCAGCACTTGATTTGAATATTAATATAAGCATTTTGCAGATGAAAAAGCTGAAACACAGAGAGCTTAAGTAACACTATCAATAATAGAAAAATTATGCATTTTGATTGTGAATCCATTCAGTTTAGTTCCAGTGCCCATGCCATTAACGACTGAACAGTATGGCCCTGTTTCTACATTCTTTTATATGAATTACATGAGTTTCAGATATCCTTTTTCTCCAATGTATATATTACATTGTTTTAATTACCGCAGATTTACAGATTTTGAAGCTATAGAACATCTGATCAAGTAAGTCTTCTCTTAATTGTTCTTTATTATTTTTAAATTACTATTCCATATCATGTGTTACTCAGCAATTGTATATTGTGCATATATTTATTTAGAATCAGATTATGAGCCTCCATAATATATCCCATAAGGATTCTGACTAGGATAATATAGAATTTATGAGTTGTTTTAGGTAAAATGCATTTATATGTAATTTGAAGCTTCATATATAGCAATATGGTATTAATCTTCATTAGGACACTTTATATGCCTTCCATAAACTTTCTGTTCTTCTTTATTTAGATCTTCAATGTTTCCTGATAGCTGTATTTCAAAGAACTTTGGTAGTAATTCTGCTATTTTGAATGATGTTATTATTCTAATAATTGAAAAAAATCGATATTTTAAAAAATACATTATTGATGGGGTCTACGATGACTACTGATTTTTAACTTTTAATTTTGAAATAATTTGAGATTTACAGAAATTAGAGTAATATAGGGATATCCCAATACCTTTTGCCCACTTCCCCTTAGTGTAAACATCTTGCATATCTGTGGTGCAGTGATAAAAACTAGAACATCAATATTTGTGCAAATATCATCAACTTAACTAAAGACTTCATCTGGACTTTACCCATTAGTAAGGCCCTTTTTCTGTTTCAGAACCCCAGATTGCACTTAGTTTTCTCTGTCAGCCTGTGATACTTGTTTTTTATTGTCCTTCATAACTTGGACATTTTTGAAGAGTACAGGACAGTGATTTTTGTAGAATGTCCTTTAATTAAGGTTTACTTGATAATTTCTCATAACTAGATGGGGATTGGCTTTTATAAAGAATACAGCCACAGAAGTGACATGTCCTTTTTAGTATGTTATACAAGGTTGCATCTTGTCAATATGTCTTATTACTGGTGATATTACTCTTATTCCTTGGTAAAGCTGGTGTAAGCTGGGTTTCTCCCCTGTAAATTTTCTGTTTCCCCTTTTGTAATTAATAAATACCTTTGGGGATATACGTTGAGACTATGCAAATATCCTGTTTTTCCTCAAGCTTCAGCTCACTAATTTTGTCAGCCATCATTAAATCTTGCCTGTAGCAATCATTAGCATGAAGCTGTACTTGTAATTTTTTATCCTATCATTGCCTCTACATTTGAAATCTTTAACAAAGATCTCTCTCTTTCTCTGTCTCTCTCTCTGTCTCTCTCTATATATTTATTTCCATTTGGACCCATAGATATTAACTTTATTCTATGGTTTTCAATCCAGTACCATTATTACTTTTGTTGCTCAACCCATTCCAGTTTTATCTCTTGGGAACACTTTCTGGTTGGCTCCTGTGCCCTTTATAATGGGTCCCCCATCCTTTTCTTGAGCACATTTGTAATTTTCCAGCACCACAAGATGTTCCAGCATCCTGCCTCTTCTCTTAGGAGCTGTAGTTCTGATTTTTGTGTGATGATCTTGCATTTTAGTTTCAAGTGTTTATTAAACAAAAATGCTATGATACTCTATTCTGAAGCACATTGTGAAATGTTTTCCTAATAGTTTTCATCTTAATCTCAGTTTATCACTTTATCTCTATACTTTCATTTTATAATCTAAGAACTTTAATGTAGTTTTTTAATGATCTAATAATGCACATAACTAGGGAATGGCAAAAACTTGGACTTGGTTCAGTTCTTCGGATTTCACTATCTAGTCTATCTGTCCATACCACTGAGCCTATCATAGTAGGAGACATATAGCATATGCTTGTTACAGACTGTTAAGCACTTAAGGCTCTGTTCTTTTTAAACCATGGTTTGTACAAATTCTGTAGCTGCCTAAAAGCTCCCACTAGGGAGCCCTGACAACACACTGACCCTGTCCAAGGTTATACACCTAGTACCTGGTACTATAAGATTAACACTCAGATTCGCCTTGCTTTGAACACTGCCCGACCCTGTCTTCCTGAAACATGAGCAACCTGATGAGATGTTAAATTTCAAAATGTTTCTGGTGAAAAATATTAGTCAATGGGTATTTAAAAAATGTTAATTTTTGTATATACTTTGATCAGTCAATAAATTCAAGGAATTACTTGAGGAAATGTGAATAATACAACCTTTACTAAGTTATGGGATAAGGATGGATCTCTTTTGCCTGTGGCTGCATATAATGAAATTAAGAAATTTCAAAATAATAGTAATAAAAATAGTTCAGTGCCGAAGAGCAGTGAGCAAGAGGTTACACCCACACCCACTCAATTTCTTGGAGGTAACATTGCTCAGTAAAATTACATAGTTTTCGAGGGCCGGCCGAGTGGCTCAGTTGGTTAAGAGCTTGCTTAAGAGTTTGAGCTCTGAGCAACAGCAGTTCGAGTCCAGCCCGAGCTGAGCAGCTGCTGAGCTGCCAACACGTAGCAGGATGGCTCAGCTTAAAAAAAAAAAAATTTACATAGTTTTCAAGTGTACATTTCTATAATACATCATCTGTGTATTGCATTGTGAGTTCACCTCCCAGAGTCAGTTCTTCCATCACCATTTACCTTCTTCTACCCTCTCCCCGCTTACCCTCTGGTAATCTAAACTGTTGCCTGTGTCTATGACTTTGTTGTTTGTCTTGTTCCTTTGTTGCTTTCAGTTTTATATGCCACATATGAGTGAAGTCATATGGTTTTCAACTTTTTCTGTCTGACTTATTTCGTTTTCCATGATAATCTCAAGATCCATCCATGTTGTAGCAAATGGCAGTATTTCATCTTTTCTTATGGCCGAGTAATATTCCATTGTATATATGTACCCACACCTTCCTCTCCAATCATCCAAGGACGCTCTTTGGTTGTTTCTATGTGTTGGCCACTGCCTAATGCTGCAATGAACATAGGGGTATATATATCTTTATGAATAGATGTTTTCAGATTTTTTTGGATAGATACTCAGAAGAAGGATTGATGAAGTCATATGGTAATTCTATTCTTAATTTTTTGAGGAACCGCCATACTGTTTTCCATAGTGGCTGCACCAATTTACATTCCTACCAGCAGTGTATGAGGGTTCCTTTTTCTCCACAGCCTCTCCAACACTTGTTATTACTTGTCTTATTGATAATAGCCATTTAACAGGTGTGAGGTGGTATCTCATTATGGTTTTGATTTGCATTTCCCTAATAGCTAGTGAAGTTGAGCATCATTTCAGATATCTGTTGGTTGGTTGGTTGTCTTCTTGAGAGAAGTATCTGTTGAGGTCCTCTGCTCATTTTTTAATTGGATTGGTTTTGTTGTTGTTGAGTTGTATGAGTTCCTTATATATTTTGGATATTAACCCCTTATTGGAAATGTTTGCAAATATCTTCTTCCATTTGGTTGGTTGCCTCTTTGTTGATTTTTTTTTTCTGTGCAGAAGCTTTTTAGTTTGATATTGTCCCATTCATTGATTTTTACTTCCCTTTAAGGTCAAATTCATAAAATCCTCTCAGAACCCAAGGTCCATAAGTTTAGTACCTATGCTTTCTTCCATGTAATTTATTGTTTCAGGTCTTATGTTTATGTCTTTGATACATTTTGAGTTAATCTATAATCGTTCCTCTTTTGACAAGTGTGACTTTTTTCAGGAATCGTTGAAGTGGGTACTATCAAGCCACCTAGGATATAGGTCTCTGTGGAAATTTCACAGAAATGACCCCAAATAGGAGCAACTAATCAATTCTATAACTTGTCAAATCTGAGCAAAATACAAAATTCCAATGTACTTCAACAGCAGGATGAGCTTTGAAGCATGAAATTTGCCATATTGCACAATTGACCGAATGTTTTGGATTTTGGTTTCCTCATCACCGAAATAGGTTTGATAATATCTCCCCATGAAGGGAGTTAGTTGTGAGGATTAAGTCAGATACAATGGGTAAAGCTGTCAGCACACTGCCTGTCATGGATGAACTGCTCTGTTAATGGTAGAAGTAGCTGTGGCCTTACCATCATCATGAACCTCACTATCATTCCTAATAATAACTACAGCCTCCCATGGATGTGCCTGTATCCAGTCTGGAATTTGGATATCTTTTTCTTTGTAAAACAGGTTTAGCTGACCTGGTGCAGCTACACTCAGAGACCCCTGCAAATGCTTTGCTAAGACCTGAAAGAGGTACCTGTAATACTGGCGCTGATTGAACACAGGACAAGAACCCACTTCACTCAGCAACGCTTTATAGCACTGTCTCAGAGAGGACAATTTCCTATCCCATGACAGTTTTATTATTACAGCTTTTATCTGAACAGGCAGAATAAATACAAGCTTCATAAGGAGTGCTCCAGGTAGGCCAGGGAGTGTTACCCTGACTTCTGACACAGGAAACACTGCTATTATAAATGTCATTCTGTCATGTTGGTTTTGTGCTTTGGAAAACCAGCTAAAATAGTGACTATAACACTGCTTTACAGAAATGTTGATTATCTGTTAGGCTATATTAATATGAAGCAGTCTCTTTCCACTCTCCAGACCCTGTTCTTTTTCTCTTTATCATATAGACATGCAGATTCTGGGTTAATTGTTGATTGTACTACTGTACATGTAACTACTGGATGAGATTAGAAAACTTGCTGAAGGCTCTGCCTTAAGACATTTACATAAAAAACATTTAGGGTAAACTCTTTCATTTTTGAAACACTAAGGTAAACTGAATATGGAAGAAAAAATTAAGACAAAAAAACCCCAATGATCCTCCTCCCAGCCTAATTTGCACATATCCTTAATTCCATATTGAGGATATAATCCTGGAATTAAAGTTTTTAGGGGATATGCACTATTGATAGAGCTGTATAACATATTGATTTATTGGGGCGGGGCTCTGGCTGGTGTATTAACTTAACAATATGCACATTGTGACCTGCTGAATGAGGAGGCACAAGCCACTCACATGGGGTGGGCAGTGGCTCCCTCTGCATCTGAGTTCCCTCTTTGGGGGAAGTGAAAACCCCAGGGTCATTTTGATTGAAGGTGCAGTTTCCATGTACTCACATAAAGGAAGTAAAGTAGCAAGATTTATTACTTACTAGAAATGAAGGTGGGGGGTTGCGTGAGCCCTGGGGAAGAGCAGTGCTCTGTCCCAGATCACACCGAGCAGGAGAGAGAAAGAAGGGTAGGAAGCACCTATTACTTATCAGATCGTTAGGGCAAAGAGCACTAACTTTTGCAGGTGCGACTATAGGTGGTTATTTCAAAGGGTGCCCCAGGAAAAGCAAAGCAGGAACTTGTGGCAGGAATCCTAAGCCCATGTCCTTATCTTTGTGTACAGACTCTGGGCCTGAGCAGGGTTGTCACACTGTAGAATGCCTAGGCAATAACTCAAAAGAGCTGCTTAACCATTGGGTACTGGTAAATTTTTGAGCTCTGAGTTGGGTCTGTATGGGTTCAAATTCTGCCTTCTTACCATGTGACTTAGATGAATAATTGAACTTCTTTGTTCTCCCTTCATTCACCAAGTATTTATTGGCCTTCAACTATGAACCAGGTACCATTCTAAGTTCTGGGCACACAGCATTCATACAAAACAGATAAAAATCTGTACCCAAATAATACTTACATATTAAAGGGAACAAATTAATAGATTATAAAGAAATATGTCAGATGGTGTGTCATAGTCAGGATTCTTCAGAGAAACAAAACCAGTGGAATGTGTGTGTGTGTGTGTGTGTGTGTGTGTGCACGTGTGCGTGTATACACACAAACACACACAGAGGGAGAGAATGAGAGAGAAAGAGTAGAGAGATACAGAGACAGACATTTATTTTAAGGACTTGGCTCAGAAGATGGTAGAGGCTGGCATGTCCACAATCCTGTAGACTAGGCTGGCTGGTTGAAGACCCAGGGAAGAACTGTTACAGCTTGAATCCAAAGGCCATGAGGCCAGCAAGATGTCATCTTTTCCAGGGGGAAGTCAATATTTTTCTTAAGGCTTAAACTGAATGGATGAGGCCAACCCACATTATGGAGGGTAACCTGCTTTACTCAAAATCTACTGATTTAAACATTAATTTTATCTAAATATTACCTTTGACATGTTTGACCATATGCCTGGGTACCATGGCCTAACCAAGTTGACATGTAAAATGGACTATCACAAGTCCACCCTTTGTCAACTTGGCACCCATCCACATCTCAAAACATACTTATTCTACAAATAAAGATAACAAGGTTGTATCTCTACCTAACATGATGTAACTATCCTGCATAAAACCAAAAATTTATGAACACGTTCACAGGAGAGGATGCAAAATCCTTGAGTGGTGTTCTTTTTTTCCTTGATACTCTGTTACTTAAATACTATAAGATGAACACATATTATGTTATATGATAACTGGATAAGAGAGGAAAGAAAACAAAGATTTAACACACACAAATGCATAACAAAATAAATACTCAGGACTGTCGTAGTCCTTGTTTCTGTAACTGGTCACATAGTTGTAGTTGATATTTATAACTACCTTCTTCCACTACCCATTCCTTATTCCCTTTGTCCTCAGCAAGCATCTCAAGTGGTTGTGGCTGTTCACTTGGTGAACAGAAAGAGAAAACAAAAAAATAAAAATAAAAACACCCTTATCCCAGCTTAGTTTGCTTATGTCCTTAATTCCATACTAAGGATATAATCCTAGATTTAAAGTTTCCAATTCTAGGGAATGCAGACTTTTATTCCTGACAGGTCTGGAACATTAGTAGTTCTGCCTGAATTGGGTTGTTGTAGTTTTCCATTAACTGTAATCACAAGGCATGGAAATACCGGGAGATACCCAAAGGGATCTCCCGGTATTTCCAATATTGTATTCCTTACTTCCGTTCTGGAGTTGCAGTCCAGTTTCCCTCGGTAATTAAGCTCTATCACCCCAGCTAGCACAGTAACTCCCGTATTTGTCTGTGGCCATCTTAACTCACAGTTCAACAGAATTATTGTTTCTCCTGGTAGAAGCCTTCCTCCCTTTGGAACAGATTTCTGAGCCACCAAAATTTAAGTTTGTGGTGACAGGAAACAAAAGTTTTGCTGGTGGAATTCTAGGGGGTAATAGAGATTGGTGCCACCCCCATCTTCACCTCTTGATTGCTGGACCCATGAATCCTGGCTGTGAGAGAAGTAGCACTGTATATTGGAGGCTGATGGAGCCTATGCAGCCTCCTGCAGACATTTGCCCCAGCCCTTGTCCGAGGCATTACCACCTCGCTGGCACTGTAACTGAGCTCTTCAAAAGCCATGCCACTGTGCAATCAAAACCACCTGCTTTAGTGTTGTGGGGAACATGGTAAGACTTTGAATTCCATCATCATGAGCTGGTTGCTGTACTTCCTGTGCTGTGAAGTGATTTCTTTGATCATGAACAATGCTGTGTGCAATATCATGGTGGCAGATAAGGCATTCTGTAAGTTCATGGATGGTAGTTTTGGCAGAAGCATTGCATGCCAAGAAGCAAATACGTATCCAGCATGTCTATTCCAGTAAGAACAAAAGGCTGCCCTTTCCATGATGAAAGTGGTCCAGCAGGCTACTAGGTCCACCAGGTAGGTGGCAGTGAGCCTCAGAGAATGGTGCCACATCAGGGACTCTGTCAGTTTCTACTGTTGGCAGATTGGGCACCCAGCAGTGACTGTAGCTAGGTTGGCCTTGGTGAGTGGAAGTCTTTATTGCTGAGCCTGTGCATTGCCTCCATCCTTTCTGTAGAAGCCAAATACACAAGTTGAATGGGGACCTACATCAGTTTAAAGGAGACCCCGAATCCTTTAAGTCCTTGCTTGTGGCACTAATCTCTGCAGTCCCTCCAGGAATGTGGTATTACTTTGGTTTACTGTTTTCCCAGGTAGAAGCAATTCTAGTGGCTTCCATTTGGCATCTCCCACCATTATAGCCCTTACCCCACATTATAGAGGGTAATCTGCTTTACTCAAAGTCTACTGATTTAAATGTTAATTTCATCTAAAATACACCTTCACTCCGCAGTGAGCGGCTGTCCAGAAGCCGGCGACTGATCTGCCTCACCAGGGAAGAGTGCAATGACGGTGCCAACTTGGACCAGTGAAGCAACATCCTCCACAACTAGATTGAAGAACAAAAAAAAATGACAGCAACTTGTCTGTTCCCCTTCCCCCAATTCCCCAGCACTGTTCCCATCCCCCCAATTCCCCAATAAAAATCTTTAAAAAAAATAAAATAAAATAAAATATACCTTCACATAAACACCTAGAGTAGTGTTTGACTAAATATCTGGGTACTGCAGCCTAGCCAAGTTGATGCATAAAATTAACCATCACACAAGGAGACAAACTAATTTTGTTCATAGTTTTTCAGAATTTTGTTTCAGCCATGACAAAAAGAATGTCAGTGTGCTACCCACAAAAATACCAAACATCCACTTTTTGGCCAAAATGTGTGATTGCTACTTCTTTACCAGGTAAAACTATCCTCATTCTCCCCATATATAGATACACTTAAGATTTACAGAGCTATCCAGTCATTGAGTTGCCCCTGCTTTCTGAAAGTATTCAATCTCGAACAAACCCCCATTTCTTAGATCCTCACCCAAATCACCCAATCAAAGTCTAAATTCTATAGTTGATGCTAATACCCACTTACTGAAATTTCACACGATTCCCCATGGTACATGTAAGGAGTAATAAACCCACCTTGTCAACTGTAGATGTGTTTCTGGTGATCTCTGTCTCTCTGTAAGACATTGACATGAGTAACAATGGAAAAGAGAACCAATAGGATATTAAGTTATTTGGGCTAATTTAGGGATAGGAAAACATACTTTGAAGGTTATAAAAGTGAATCATGCCATTTTGTCTACTTTAAATTTCAGGAAGAACCACTATTAAAGATCAAAGGTTATTATGTTTTATTTTATTTTTTATTAAAGTTTATTGGGGTGACATGGTTAGTAAAGTTACATAGGGAGATCAAAGGTTATTTGGATTCCCAGATTTACTAATAAAACCTGGGGACCACAAATTATTTAACATCTCTGTGACTGAGTCTTGTCATCTGGAAAATAGGGTAATGACCGTAACTACTTCACAGACTTGTTGCCACGTTTTCAATTAGAAAATGTGACTGACAATCACCCGGTTGAATGAAAAGTGCTAACTTAAATGACACTGTTGTTTCTAATATTAGTGCAATTCTTGGGTCTTATTAAGAAATTTTATAAAGATATTAAGCCTCAGGAGTTGTCAAATATCTGCAGTAAATGAGGTACTGTTTAGTAAAAAGAAGGTCAGCCTCTTTTTTCCATTACTGATGGATCAAGAAAATAATTTCTCAAAAACATTAAATAAAGAAAGATGATTGTATATGATTGTTTTAGAACATTGGCAAGTAGAACTAATATGTATATTTAAATATATTTTTTCTCTGTGTATAATTGCATTGAGTAAACATTTTAGAAATTTGAAGCAATTAAAAAGTTAGTATATACATACATATAGTGGAATGGTAAAGGTATCATAACTGAATACATTAGGGAATATCTTTTAAATCACAAAAATGCATAATTCAACAGTATAATTGAAAGACAATATACCATGACTTTATTTTAGAGTCATGCACTTTTCTTCCATAAATGCAAAGATGGAACATTATTAGGAAATCTATTAAGATTTACCAAAAAAATGGATTGAGATAGAAAAAAAATAAAGCATGAATATGTATTTTATATCCTAAAAAGATATTTGAAATAGCATATGCTCTTAATGAAATATCCTAACAAAATTTATAATATGGATGTTTATTTCCTATGAAAAATACATGTGACTATTAGGAAACATTAGATTCATTACTAATAAAGTCAGAAAACCAAAAAGCTGTTCTAGAGGTCTTATCCAAAAGAAATAGCTAAGAGAAATAAATGATCATGATTAGTATTGGAAAGTAATAGTTAACAGGATCACAATTTTCAGATGAATTAAATGCTTTCTAATAGGACTCAACTAAAAACCCTCACAAATGACAGAACATTTAGGAAGGTGGCTGAGTGAAAATGTAATATATATTAATGTAGAATTTTTACATTTAACAGATACATAAGGAAGAACACATTTCTCAACAGCAACAAAATCAATAAAATACCTAGCAATAAATTTGCAATACAAAGAAAACCTGTCTTAAAACATGTAAAATCTCTAAGGAGAAAACCTTAAAATCTTACTATCGAATACGAAAGAAAGCATATACACATGGAAATGTATATCATGATAAAAAGAATAAGTATCATAAAGAGATCAGTTATCTCTAAGTTAACAATTATCACAAGTTCATAAAAATTATGAACTTACTGCATTTTTAGAAGTGAATATGGAAACAAGAAAGATAATAGGCATTTTACTAGAGGCTAACCTCCTGAGGTTTATTAGAGCTTGGGGGAAGCTCTAATCCAGACCCTGCTAGCCATCCTGTCCCACCTAAATGGGAGAAAAATAACTGGAAAAAAAACACCTGATAAAGTTCACAGTCCATAGGCATAGGCCCAATAAAAACTGAGACTTAATTATAAAACTGCAGAATGCTTACCCCTCCACCCCACCTTACCACTACATTACCAAATGCCTACTGACCACAATTCCTTTTATCCAGTGTATCATGCCCACCTTTCAAGAAAAAAAAAATTACAATGCATACTAAAAGGCAAAAAAAAATTACAGTTTGAAAAGACTGAATAAGCATCAGATCCAGACTCAGATATGGCAGGGATGTTGGAACTATAAACTATATAAAATTCCTAGACGATAACATAGGAGAAAACCTAGGTAACTGTTGGTATGGAGATCACTTTTTAAATTCAACACTAAAGACATGATCCATGAAAGATATAATGGGTAAGCTGGACTTCATTAAAATTAAAAGCTTCTGTTCTGTGAAAGACAATGTGAAGACAGTAAGACAAGCCATGGATTGGGAGAAAAATTGCAAAAGACTCATCTGACTGTTATCCAAAATGTTCAAAGGATTCTTAATACTCAACAAGAAAACAGACAACCTGATTAAAAATGGGCCAAAACCCTTAACAAACACCCCACCAAAGTAGATATAGAGATGGCAAATAAACATATTAAAAGATGCTGCAAATAGTATGTAATCAGGGAATGTAAATTAAAAAAACAAGATACCACTACATACCTACTAGAATTGCCAAAATCCAGAACGCTGTCAATGCCAAATGCTGATGAGGATGTGGAGAAACAGGAACTCTCTTTAATTGCTGGTAGGAATGCAAAATGACGCAGCTACTTTGGAAACAGTTTGGGTATTTCTTACAAAACTAAACATACTCCTACTATGATCCAGCAGTTGCATTTTTTAGTATTTACCCAAAGCAGTTCAAAACTTATAGTCACACAAAAACCTGCACATGATTGCTTATAGCAGCTTTTCTCGTAACTGCCAAAACTGGGAAGCAACCAAGATAACCTTTAGTAGCTGAGTGGGTAAATAAACTTTTGTACCTCCAGACAATGGAATGTTATTTAGTCTTCAAAAGATATGAGCTATCAAGCCATAAAAAGACATGGAGGACACTCAAATGCATATAACTAAATGAGAGAAGCCAATCTGAAAAGGTTGCATAATATATGATTTCCACCATAAGATGTTCTGGAAAAGNTGTGTGTGTGTGTGTGTGTGTGCATTTCATGAAAACCTCTGCAGTATACCCCACTAAAAATTACAGGGCTTATGGGAAAAATACAGTAGTGGAAGACCATTTAGAAACTTATGACAGGCAGGGTTACTCACCACTGTACTAACAAGGACAGCTAATTGGTGAAAAGCTGAAAGCTTTCCCATTATGATCAGGAACAAGACAGGGATGCCCCCTGTCACCACTACTATTCAACATAGTATTGGAAGTCCTAGCCAGTGCAGTCAGACAAGAAAAAGAAATAAAAGGCATACAAATTGAGAATGAAGATGTTAAATTGTCACTTTTAGCAAATGACATGGTTCTTTATATAGAAAATCATAAAGGTTCCACCACAAAAACTATTAGAAACAATAAACATACAGTGATGTTTCAGGATACAAAATCAATGTATAAAAATCCATTGTGTCCCTATATATTAAGTGAAATTTCAGAAAAAGACATTAAAAAAATTCCTTTTGCAATTGTAACTAAAAGAATAAAACACCTAGGAATAATCTTAACAAAGGATGTGAAGGATCTATACACTGAAAACTACAAGACATTATTAAAAAAAAATTGACACGAAGAAATGGAAAGATATTCCATGTTCATGGATTGGACGAATCAACAGTTAAAATGATTATATTACCCAAAGCAATATACAGATTTAATGAAATCCCCATCAAAATCCCAATGGCATTGTTTAAAGAAATAGAATAGAAAATCATCATATTTGTAAGGAATCACAAAAGACCCCAAAGAGAAAAAGCAATCCTGGTAAAAAAAGAGCAAGGCCAGAGGTATCATATACCTTGACTTCAATTTATGCTACAAAGTGACAGTAATCAAAACAGCATAGTATTAGCAGAAAAATAGATACATAGATCAATGGAACAAAACTGAGAACCCAGAANTGAGGAATTATGTAAATGATGTTCAGATATCATACTTTATACTAATGTAAATATCAGATGGATGAAAAGACATATGTGAAAAGTAACTAAAAGTAGTTGAAAGAAACATAAATATTTTTATTATTTGAAGTAGGAAGGATCTTCTTAAACATAGAGAACAAAACAGAAGCTTAAAAATAATAGTTTGATAATCAGAATATGAGAAATACGAATAAAGGATATGAAAGGTTCTGATATCAGTTATTGCCTATAGAGAAGAGAAATGATTGGCAAGGTGAATTTTATATAGTGTATGTGATTTAATTACTAGGAAAAAGAAAGAAAAAGTTATCCAAGAAGAACATGACCACAGATGTGTAAAGAAGAGTTTGAACATTCTTTTAGAATAAAGATTAATCCCATGTTATACAAAATATTACAGAAATTATAAAAGGAGAGAAAACTCCCAAAACTTAATTTATAGGGTAAGTTAGATGCAAATTAGAAGAAGGAAAAGATGTTAAAGGTACACAGAACAATCACATTCACAAATAATATTAGCTAACAAAGTCCAATATATAGGGTTAATTCAAAAATAAAAGAATTGCTTAACGTATGAAAAAAGATATCTTTCAAAAGTGTAATTTAAGAAAAGGGTAAAGAGTGTCAAATATATGGTGATGGAAGGATAACTGACTCTAGGTGGTGAATACACAGTGCAATATGTAGCTGATGTGTTATAGAATTGTACACTAGAAACCTATATAATTTTACTAACCAATGTCACCCCAATAAATTTAATAAAATGAAAGAAAACAAAACCAAAACATATTAACTCAAATTGTTCATTAAAGGGAAAGATCATATGGTCACATCATCAGATGCAGAAATTGTTCAATAAAATTCAACTTACGTTTTTTATTTAAATAAATATCCTAGAAAATTAGGAAAACATGAGACATCTTAGCAAGACATTATTCTCCATGTATTTATAATGAAAGATAGGAACAATAAATGACATTGTTATACCCATATCGCCTCAACGTTGTTCTAGAGATCCTAGCCAATAAAATAGGGTAAGAAAAATATATGTATTTTAAGAAGAGTGATATTAATTTCAAAAATATTGTCTGCAAATAGTTAAAATTATAATAAATTTTATTATGGTATTCAGGTGTAAGATATATCTAAATGCCTATGAATATGTAATACTTAGGACTTGTTTTCAAAAGATATTAAAGAATTTTACAGAGAAAATCATTAAAATATTTAGGGACATGGAATAACACTTGAATAGATGGAGATATGTGTTCTGTCGATGTATAGAAAAACTCAATGCCATAAAGATGATGATTTGATCCAAATTTATGTGGAATGATATATCATTTTAATCATTTTCCCATGACTGTTTATAGGACCAGACTAGATAGCTTTTGGAGGTAAATTGCTAAGTAGCAGGTCTGTCAGCCAGTCTCTTTTCACTGGGGGATGCCCAGGGAAAGAATGAGGGTGGTAAAGAAAGTCACCAGGTCAAATACCTTTGTAAACTTTGTAGGGGAAACCAACCTGAAAACAAGACAGTGGTATTTGCTGGTAAGGAAGATTTTATCAATGCAGTTCTATTTTCAGTATATACCTGGTTACCTATGATTTCTTTTGGTAAAGAACCTGTAATTTAGTTCTATAGCATGTGGCCCCATGTAAACTATGTCTCTGAGTGTAACTTGTATCACATGACTGCATACCTTGTGTAGAAACCTCGTATGCTTATCTGTGCCCAGAGTGTCTTGATGCTGAAGAAGGGAAGCACATAGCATTGGAGTTTCTAGATTTCTCCTCACTTTATCTATGCTTTGAGATTATTGGTATCCTTTGAATGATTAGTAAAGTTTGATATTGGGTGAGGTTTCCGATTTATGTTACTCTTATGTGGCAATCTTATCCTTTATAATATCTCAAATCTAAATTTTGGTATGGAAGAGTAAAGGGGAAAAATAGCTCATGGGTTTTTCTTTTTAAAGAAGAATTTGAAATATTCACTGGCTATGCCAGATATGAAAACTCATTTAAAATCCATTATGATGAACTTGGGTAATATTGGATGAAACAAACACAATAGAGCCAAACACCATGCAGAGTGAAAGGTAAACCTCAGACTGGGAGAAAATACTTGAAAGACAGCATTTTTTATGCCTGTGTCAGATAACTAAGAAAATTAATCATTTTGGAGAGTTGATTAAAAAGTTCATTTTTAGTCAACACCATACTTGATTATATACTTTTTTACAGTATACGTTTATGAAACATTTTTTAAGCACATTGAAGAGTCATATTCAATTTATTAAGTATATTAGAAAAAACATCAAATGGATTTAAAAAAATAATTTATGATCTTTCATTTAAATATTATAAATTATTCACAATTACAAAAATAACTCATTGCTGTAAAGTTAGAATTTTAAAAGAAGATATTTGTTTCTCAAAAACAGTGTGTATGTCTGGTGTTCTTTAAGGTATAGTTGGTTTCATGTTTCCATGATATGCCACATTTACATGGTTTCCATGGAGATAATTTCTGCTCACGCTTAGGTGAGAATGTAAGTTAATTTTAAATGAGTTGAAGAAGTGGAAATTTCATGAAGTGAATAGTAACCAGATCGATCTAGCTGATCAATTTTAAACCCTCAAGTTGGTCAAACCTTCTTTTAACCATATTTACCTCTCCTTTTTTTGTCCTCTGCCATTTCCTCCTCTGTCTTCTCCCTTATCTTTTTTTTTTCTGTCTGGCCCACCCTGTTTCCTTGCCCATTATCCTCCTAGCTTCACCTTCCACTTCTTCCTCCTACATCTTAATGAAAAAAAAAATAATAATAATACAAATTGTAGCAAATAACTGGAAAATAATTTTACTTTTCTAGTTTCAGTATGCTCTTATCTTGATTATTTGGCTGTCTGTAGCATTTTACAATGAATTCAAATACAAATAATTATTGGGGTTACCTTTTCCAGGGTGGGGATCACTTCTCTTTTACATCAGCCTGGAAAGAGAGGCTTCAGAGATTTACCCGGAGAGCTTGACGTTTGTGCTGGAGTTGGTGGGACACCGTAGAGTCAGACTCATACCCAAGTCACAGGAGGCTAAGAAGCTGGCTGCAGCGGTCTGTGCCAGCAGAGGTGAGGCCTGCCGTTGGGAAACAGTTCACTTGCACCAATGACAGAAGGAAAGTGCGTTTCCTACAGAGCAGAGATGGAGGGGAAAAAAGACTTGGATATTAAACAAAGAAATAAGACTTTGTGGGCAGTGGAACCTCGAGGGAGACAGCTTGTGAGGAGGTTCAACTATAGGTTAAGGGGTGCACTCTGGGTGGACAACAACAGAATTCCCACGTTAGAGAACTCCTAGGGAAAGTGGGGATCTCCCAAGACTGTAAAATCACACCACAGGAAACAGTCACTCTAAATATCAATACATGCCTCAAGAGGGTATGAGAGCCACATCTCAGAGAGTGCTGATCAAGTCAGATGTTTTGTGTCCTTTGTCCCTCTTGCTTCCCAGTTCAACAGTGGAGGCATCAAGAACTGAAGCTCAGTTAAAGTGAGAGGAAGCAAGGAAAACAGTGAAAAGATCAAACTTGTCCCCTATTCTCAGTGTGTTTTCCATGGTCAGTGGGCCTGAGCTGGTTAAAAGGACAAGCTTTAACTTTAAATTATTTCCGAGGACTGGGCATCGAAATTAATTAAATTGAGACTATTATGGATAGAAGGGACCATTGGCCTTTTTCTTTAATTACCTAAGAGTAAGCAGAGGTGATGTTTCTTGGCTAAGTAGTCACCCACTAATCATAAAGGGAAGGTACAAAGAACTCCTGGTCTGACAAGGGGGACACTAGAGTCTTTTGAGGATGATCTCCTACTTACTCGGTTGTTCTTTTTGTTTTTTAATTCACCAGGCCCACTAAGGAAACATTTCGTTTCAAGCCATCAGTCTTTTAGCCATCTCTAGAAAAGTATTTATTACTTTAGAATCTCATGGTTTATTTATCCAGCACTTAAAGATGGGGTCCCAGTGATTGTCTAGCACTTTTGTTTGTTTGTTTAGCATCTCTTAAAATTTATTTATAGTGAAAGTTATTTTTACTTTGATGATGGTAAAGTATCAAGTATTGCTAAAAGGCTAATTATCCCAACCTACTATTTCTATAAATATGGGCTTCCGGACAATGTATCTTTTAAGCATTAATGCACTATAACGCAGCAGGCATATCATAAAATCAGTAGACCAGCATGTTGCTGTTGTATGGACAAAGTAAAATGCGATATGCAAAAATCCTGAGGAAAATCACTAGTCTACATAAGAAAGGCCATGATTGCCGACCAATATTTTCAAATTCAGTATTCTTCATAAACAAACAGCAAATCATTTAGAAAGTGTCTCATGAATGTGCACACACATCGCTTTTCTGGAATACATTTAGTGAGTAAATCAATGTTTAGTTTAACAGAACAGCAAGCAATTTGGTCAAAAACAGTATATTATCTCACTGTTTACTGAGACCCTGTTGATAGCACACATTTTCATTTATTTTAGATGGAGGAAAACAAAACAAAACAAAAAAACCTAAATTTTTTTGTTCTCTAAATGTGCAAATAGTGTATGTCTTCTCCTGTATTGCCTTATTCGATCATTCTAAAACATGTCTCTAAGGGAGTTTTTATTTGCCTTTGACACATAAAGAATAATTGATCACAACAAACTCAAGGCTCCTTTTGCTTTCCGTCTCTACAGATCACAAGAACTACGTCTAGAGCTCCTTAAAAATCTCCTTTCTTGGCTTTGGAAATACTGTTCTCTCCTGGTAATTATACCTCTTAAGGTGTCCTTTTTCCTTGGTCAGGTTCCTGTTAGGTGCATAGTTGAAAGGTTTCCTGGAAAGATAGGGAACAAGAGAAGAACATCTATTATCAGTAATTCTATTTATTATGCTATACAGGCCCTAGCTAGTGCAATATGGCAAGAAAAAAAAAAGGAAATTCATAATAATTGTGAAAGAATATATATTTGCTATTTTGACTGATGACATTATTGTGAACGTAGAAAAAATACAAAAGAATCAACAGACTTTAGAATTAAGAGTAGCAGATCTACATACAACTTACTATAAAATTATAATTCTATCAGCAACAAAAAATAGGAAATTAATGTGATAAAACAGCTCAAATAAAAGAATCTAATAAAAGTTCATACAAGCTGAAAATCACAATCATATTAAGAAAATTTAAAAAACATCTGAATAAATAGATGGTTATACCATGTTCATGGGTTGGAAAACTCAATATTGTTGTGATGCAACTCTCCTCAAACTATAGATTTAATGCAATCTCAACCAGCATTCCAGCAGAGCATTAATGGAAATTAACAAATCAATTTTAAAATACAAAAGGGGTTATCACTTTGTAAGGGGTAAAATGTCTAGTACATTGTTTTGTACACCTGAAACTACTACTACTACTAATAATAATAATGAAAAATAAATAAATAAATTTTCTTGAAGAAAATGAAATAAAATACAAAAGGGAATTCAAAAGGCTAAGATATACAAGACAAATTTGAAAAAGGATACATTTAGTGATTATATTCCAGTATGTTAAATATTAATTTAAAGCAATAATTTTCACACCCTTTTTTGTCCAATTAATTCTTACCTAACTTCCAAAGCTGACATTAAATTCTGTTTTTCAGGACCCTCAAACAATTTGGGGTCCTAGTTTTCATTGTGCCTTTAATCATCCTTTTTATCACTTCATTAGTTGTTTGAAAATACTTAAAACTTTAGGAGTATTTCAAACATATAATAAAATAGCATAATATTTATGCCAGAGCACATTAACTACTTTTAATAAATATTAACATATATTAATTTTAATATTAATACTATATTCTAATGATTATTGACTACCTGTATATGTGTGTATCTGTATATCTTATCTAGTGGGTGGAGCCTAAAAATGATGTTAAACATTCTGCAGTGCACATGACTGCCCATATCTGATCCAAATGTCAGTAGTGCCATAGAGAAATCTTTATATGCACACACGTGTATATACACAAACCTATATCCTCCAGTCTCATTCCTCCTTCCCTGATGTTCTAAAGTTAATATGTGCATTAATTAGTTTAAAGTACTTACATTCCTCGCTGACTCATGAGTTGCTTGAGGGCTGGGATTATACCTATCCATGTCTTTGTTGTACCTAAGCCTCTAGCATTGTGGGTTCCAGACCATATAATTAATGTTTTTAATCTGATTGACTAGATTTTAAAAATACTTTTCAGTATCCCTTTTTAATGTATCTACTGGCATCTTGGCTTCATCTCTCTGTGTTATTGTTATGTGTTATCATCCTGCCTCCTCTTAGGGAATAGTTCTGTACGTAACTTTTCAAAATGTATTTAGAGTTAACATAGTTCCGTTTCAAAATGTAAAAACCTTTTGTAGGTTCACATAGGCCCCTTTTGTAGGATTACAAATCCTCGGTGTAATTTATGTTACATTTACATTACATCCACACACACTGAATCACCCAGCTGGCCGTTTTTGCTCTAAACTGCTGTACATGTATTAAAGAAATTAAGTAAATACATTTTATGTTCATCCAGATATTTACCATTTCTGTTGCTCTTTATACTTGAAGATCCAGGTTTCCCTTCAATATTATTTCTCTTCAGCCTAAAGTACTTTTTTCAGTATTTTTATAGAGGATGTTTGCTAGTAAATAATTCTCTCCTAGTTTTCCTTCTTTTGAGACTTTATTTCATTTTCATGCACCATGAGCTTCTCTTCTAAAAGATCTGACTCCTATTCACCATGGTGGAATGATGATTTCCCATTGCCCCAAAGATTTTTTATAACCCACTGAACGCTTTGCTTACAGATGTCTCTTCCTGCTAGGATGTAAGATCCTTGAGAGTAGAGGTGTAGCCTATTTTCTCTCCATGTCTCCATTGCCTGCTAATAATTACGTGGAGTGAAAACATGTTTGCTGAAGAAGTGAATGAATAAGGCTTAGAGAATTGAGATAATTTTAATTTCAAGGCTTGGCATGATTCTACTAAGCCAGTTTATAGTTAAGATTTTACCAAAAACCTATTTTATTTTCTACAGTATAAGTGTGTGTGCATGCACATACATGCATGCATGAAGGGTCTCCCCAAGTGGCTCTTCTACAATATTTCTGGCTTGAGCAAATTCTCATTCCCACTCTTCTGCCCTTATTCTCACATGATGGCCTTGTTATCATCATCTTTACAAAGACATGTAGCACTGAGTATGCATTCTCATCTTTTTTTTTTATTCTTTATCTCCTGCTGTGTAATTCTCACTGCAAAAGACTCATCTTTGCATATTCTGTTGCAGTGAAGAGTACAAATTTTATTTTTAAAAAGAGGTGGAAATTGGTATTCTTTATACATCAAACCATTGTCAAATGTTTTACTTAGACTTATCTCACTATCTTATTCTCACAATCTTATAAAATTAGTATGTCAGTTTCCGCTTCTAAATTGGACAATTGAGGTCAGAAGGAATTAGTGTCAGAGATCTGGTGTCAGAGTTATGATTTGAGGCTACAAATACCCGCCTCCCTAGTTTGCTTCAGGGCATGATGTTGTATGGTGGTTGTTAGGGCTAAAAGGAAGTACGGTAGTAAAGATTTACTATAATTTTGTTATATAGATGTATTTTAAATTTTATAGGAAATAAATCAGAGTAAATAATTAGAAGTCAGCTCTAAAAAAGAGTAATGTGGGCTGAGGGCCAGGGACCCACTGGAAGAAAAGACGTGTTGTGAGCACTGNTTTGGGGGCTGAAATGTTCAAATACACCTAACATCTTGATGCAAAGGTATTTAAAAATTATTCCCAGCCATAATGAAATCTCAAGTACAAAGTCAAAAAAAAAATCTGTAAAAGTTTTCTGCAAGTTTATTTCACAGATTCTGAATACATCCACAGATAAAGAGTAGCTATGATTGCACACAGTAGAATATTAAAAGTACAGTATTTTACATATTTCAAACCTGTCACTTCAAAGATGCTGTGTATACATATTCTTAATAAGGTTTTGTGCAAGCATCAGGCATGGGTGTGTGTGTGTGTGTGTGTGTGTGTGTGTGGTCATTAGGGGCCGGAATCTTGAGCTAGTTTGCTTTTTCTGACTGGGTGTATGTTACCATTTTTTTTCTTGCCACTTCTTTATACCTTTCTTCCACAATTTGATAAGTATAGCATTCATTATTTAGCAATAAATTATACTGTAATGTAATGTATATTTCTGTCTCATTATATTTTAATACTACATTTCAATTGCATGTTGTATCTTCATATTATATTTAAGTGTTAAATTGGTTTTCATCTGTAATAGATGCAATTGGTGGCTTGTTGAATCCCTTTTACACTGGACCAGACCAATGCACCCGTCTGTCACCTACTGTGTGTGGTGGCTGCTGGTGGCTCCCAGTCCCCTCCCCCTGACCCCTTTTTTTCTTAAATTGTCCTCAGATGAATGGCTGCATCCAACTCTGGAAGTCGTGGCCTTCATTCTCCTGGGAGGCCCATGCCTAACTCAAATGGATGCACAAAAGGTTGTCCTTCTTACCTAACAATAGGAACAACCACAGAGCAAAATTTACGTTCCAGAGGACTTTGTGGATTAGGCCAGGGCTAGTCTTAACCTGAGACCCTTTTGCTCAGTCCCTGTTTCTATCCTACTCCCTTCCTTCCCTCACATATTTTTTCTGAGGAGCAGTCCCTCAATAAATCACTTAGAAGCAATTTCCTATCAGGGCCTCTGTTTCTGGAAAAAACTGACCTTAGCACAATCCCCCCAATGCCACTGTTTCTATCTAAATATATTATTTAGCACATGCTAAGACTTTCTTATGGGGCCAAGGGCTGCGTTCAAGATTCCATTTAATCTTGACCTCAATTCCAGGAGGTGAGAAATACTTCTTTGTTTTTGTTCCCATTCTCATCTCAACCACTTGAAAAGGAGCCAGACAGAGACCTCCTCACTCATGGAACAGTTATACATGGGTTCATGGAGCCATTTCCTCAGAAAGGAGTCACAGAATGTATGGCAGACACAAACGTAAGCTGAGACATAATGTTACGTAACATAACACAAAGTATTGTGACCATTTTCAAGGTGCTAAGGATGAAAACCTGAGCAAGAACCAT
>NW_017731459.1:2319652-2321856 GCF_001890085.2 Hipposideros armiger | reverse complement strand
CTGATACTTTTCAAGAGAGCTTCTATACTTTCCTAAGCCTCTTCAGATTTCGCTGTTCTTTGGGAGAATGTGTACATGCCAGCTTGGGAACATTTTCTCCTACAACGAATGACAGGGCATGCTAGGCAGAAACCATTGAAGGATGTTTAATTCCAGTAATGTGTTTACCGACATGTATATATCCCCTCACATTTACAGAGACAAGAGAGAGAAGATAGCTAGCCACAGAGTATTTAAGAGTAGTGAACAAGTATGAGAATTTCTAGAATATACAATTTTCCAACTATTAACAGTTTCACTCGATTTGTCAGGGATGAGCTCTCATCCATCTCAGATCATAAAAAATCACAGAAGGATTTCCAGGCAGGGAAAGGTATCCACTTAAACAATAAACTCTAGACACTCTTTCTAGGTAAATGACCTGAAATCTATTCTATAATTATGACAAATTGGAGATTGCAGCACCACATGTTGAGCTCATCAGCACCCTGCAACTCTACTGAGACAAAAATTCAAGTGACAATTCATCATTTCAATTGTATTAGCCACCATTTGTCTGAATTATTTCAGCATTAACCTTTCTCACCTAATATCTTTCAAAAGAATTTACTTGAAATAGCTTAGAGGGGAGGTGGCTAACTTCTTCACCATTTATGTATTTGGTGGTGGAGGGGGGTACATCTAAAAAGACACAATTTACACAAATTATTGTTTAAGTAAAAAATAACTAATCAAAATTTAAAAGTTGTTTGTATCTGGTTGATTTGTTTTTTGAGGGGGGTTAAAGGAGACAACTATATTATGTATTGTATGTGTATTGTATCATAAATATACATATATATATACATATATATGTATATATATATNTCAAATTAAACATAACTTAAACAGGACACTTATCTTCCTCTCCCATAACTTTTCCCTAAGTCTCTATTTTTATTCATAGAAATATGATGACTCAACTTATTCAGGCTTGAAGCCTCAGATTCATCCTTGGTTTCTTTCTCTTCCTCTGACATTGCCACCTTGATATACGAGGCATTCTAATACATTTGTTCCTGAGACGACATATCCCTTGCTTGAGATGTAGCGATTTAGGTAAAACTACCAAGAGGCAGAAGTTTTGGATTGACTGCCTGGTCTTGGATCTTAGTTCTGCCACTTACTAGGTAGATGAACTTACATAAAGCACTCACTCTAGACAATTGGGATAATAAAATTTCACAGGATGGCTGAAAAATCAAATGAATTAACATGTATTAACCATTTGGAAGGGCTCAATAAGTGTTAGCTTTTCTTATTGGTCAGGAAACCTTTATTAGTTTTCACTTAGGTTTTCTCATTTTCCTTCAAAATAAAATTCTGGGGACCAAACTCTTACCTGCACCAATTTATCCTATATATATATATTTTTAGGGGGGAATAATAATTTCCTACTCTTTATATTTTCTTCAATGTGCCTGGAGCCTCTCCTCTCATTTACTCCACTCCAGTGTAGGTGATAGGACTTATCTTACTGATACACATGCACATAAACCCATCTTGCTGGTCATGGACCAACCACTCCTCTTGGGCAACAAGCTAAAAACTAGCCTGTGTAGATTCAGTGTTCTTGGACCAGCTGTGTATGTTGCTCTAGCCTTGAAGTTCAGTTAGTAGGCCTATTGGGTTCTTTCTTACATTGAACTTTAATTTAGCTGCTTTCAGCAATAACGATCGTAGTGTGGACAATACCTGCCACTGCAATTTTTTGTTTCTCAGAAGCTGAGAAGATGAGTTTCTCTTCTGATGCCTCTAGGAGAAACACACAATTCTGCTACCAAAGCTCATTCTCATCTCACCATTCAAAAGCAAAATAAAGTATGTATTAGTCATTCATGGAACACATATGAGTTAAAGAGGAGGAGGGGTAGGTTGGAGGGGGTACCAGCATCTAAATAATGTTCTGGAGTGTGATGGGAGAGAAATGAAGTAAATAAAACCACTGAGTGCTGGGCTTAGGCACTTGCTCACTCGTCCTTCCATCTAAGGCTTAAAGATTTATAGGATCTCTTTAAGGCTGAACTTTGTCACATCAGACTGGGGAGATGCAGAACCTTAGTTTTTTGTGACTTTATTGCATTTAGTTTATTAAGCTCCTATCAAATGTATTACACCCTTCCCTGCATTATAATTGTATGAATTTTCATGGTGGGTAGCCCATG
>NW_017731459.1:2311249-2313862 GCF_001890085.2 Hipposideros armiger | reverse complement strand
CATAAACCAAAATTAACTCAAAATGGATCAAAGACCTAAATGTAAGACCTGAAACAATAAGTTGCATAGAAGAAAGCATCAGTATTAAACTTATGGACCTTGGGTTCAGAGAGGATTTTGTGAATTTGACCTCAAAGTAAAGGGAAGTAAAAGCAAAAATAAATGAATGCGACCATATCAAACTAAAAAAGCTTCTGCACAGCAAAAGAAACCAACAAAAGAAAGAGGCAACTCACCAAATGGGTTGGAGGGGCTAATATCTTGCATCTTAAAAAAAATAATAATTTAAGAACTTTCTAGATGGGATAATTAATCTAATGAATTTTCCCAAACATTTAAGAAAGAAACAATACCAAATCTTTTACAAAATCTTTCAGGGGTAGATAGAGAGAACAGACTCCCCCGCTTATTTATAAAGCCATCATAATGCTGATATGAGAACTTGCTAAGGATACTGCAAGAGGAGAATATTGCAGGGTGATATATCTTAGGAAAACATATAAATATTCTAAAAATAATCAAATTATAATGAAATTGAAGCAAAATATTATGAAAGCTATATAAAAAATATGTCATGACTCAAATAACATTTATTCCAGGAATTCAAGATTGACTTAACATTTGAAAAGCAATCAGTGGGATTCACCACAGTAAAAGAATAAAGGAAAAATAATTATAACCATCTCAGTAGATGCAGAAAAAGAATTTGATGTAATTCGATATCAATTCATGATAAACCCTCAGCAAAGTAGTAAAATTTAAAAAAAAGTTTATTCATGCAAAACAGACCTTTGAAATTCCTCTTCATTCTTGGGGAGTTGTAAACTCATACTTTGTGACTTTTGATCTTTGCTTAGCACGTTGGTTGCCTCAAATCTCATTGGTCTCACTTATCCCACAGGAGCCTCATGACAACCAAGTAAGTTTGTCCATTTAAGTTCAATTCAGTTTTATGAGCATCTGTTTACCACCTGATGTGCCAGCACTTTCATAAGATACTACTTTTCATCAGTATAGAAAAGAAAACAGGAAGAAAGCCAAAGAACTGAATACTTTAACAATCAAATGTTTGTGCTTTGAGGGACACTATAAAGAAAATGAAAAACAACACATATGATGGGGAAAAAATATTTGCAAATTATATATCTGATAGAGTCCTAGAATCTAGAATATATAAAGAACAACACTTAAAACTCAATAATAAAAGACAACCCAATTTAAAAATGGGAAAAAGAATTTGATAGACGTTTTTCTCCAATGAAGATATACAAATGGCCAATAAGTACATGAAAAGATGTTCATCATAATTAGTCATCAGGGAAATGTAAATCAAAGCCATAATGACATATCACATCACTTCATACCCACTAAAATGGCTAGATTCAAAATGTCAAATAAAAACGTGTTGGCAACAATGTGGAGAAACTGGAACCCTCAGCCACTGATAATGGGAATATAAAATGTTACTGATGCTTTAGAAAAGCCTGGAAGTTCTCCCAAGGATTGAACTTAAAGCTACCTTATAACCCAGTAATTTCATTCCTCAGTATATACCAAGAGACGTGAAGACATATGTCTACACAAAAACTTCTGTATGAATGTTTATAGCAGCCTTATTCATAGTCAAAATAGGAGTCAAAAGGTGTAAAGAACCCAAAAGCCCATAGACTAATAAATGGATAAAGAAAATGTGGTGTATCCATAAAAGTGGAATAATATTTATCGATAAAAAGCAATGAAATACATATACTACGACTTGGATGGACCTCGAAGGCATTATGCTAAGTAAAAGAAGACAATTACAATAATCCACATATTATACGATTCCATTTATACGACTGTTGGAATAGGAAAATATAGAGACAGAAAGTAAATTAGTGGTTACATAGTATTGGGAAGGGGTTGGAAGAGGGCTGATAAATAAATGGTGACAGCCAAAGGGTTCTTTTGGAAGTGATGAAAAAAGTGTTGTACAATTGACTGTGGTTTTTATTTACATATCTATAAATGACTAAAAGCTATTGAATTGTATACTCTAAATAGTGATTGTTATTTGAATTATACGTCAAGCTGTTTTAAAAATGAATGTCATACAAATGGAATCTTCAGGGGGAAAAATACTCAAGGACACCATTTAATATAAGGAGAAAAAAATAAAACAATACAATGAGTATTATATGGTGTAAAGAATACAAACTCTGACCTTTGAAATAGGCTGTATTGTGAACTCCCCTGATCAGTAGTAGCTTTATGATTTTAACCACCAGAGGCTGTTTTCTCATTTTGATAATAAAGATATCATCACCTACTTTAAAAGTTGTTTTTAGAATTTTAGAATTAGCTAAGAAAGCATGCGGATATCACTTGCACAGTGCCTGGCACACAGCAAGTTCTCCAAAAATGTGTTAATTTCCAATTCCACCTCCCTGTTTCATTACAGAGTCACATTAAAACTGCCATGGTATCGCATGCAAGGGAGCAACAAATGCCAAATAGGGACTAGGACTGTTTCCAAGGAGAACGAGCTTTGAGATGGGTGAAGAACGCTAAGAATTTTACCAGGAGAGCTCAGTGGTGGGTGGAGAGGGAAGTAAAAGATAAAGCTTACTTCAC
>NW_017731459.1:2281560-2306937 GCF_001890085.2 Hipposideros armiger | reverse complement strand
ATTGTTTGCATTTTGACCACTTATGCATACATAGTAGTTTGTGAACTTGAAAACAATAAGGAGGAAAAATTTGTGTTAATGAATTATAATTGGAAGTAAAATTATTTTGTAGAACCTCTGAAGCAGCCTGATGTACACTCTTTGCATGCCTCAACCACCCTTGGTCCAAGATTTATTTTTCTCTAAGCTTTTCATAATTTTGTCCAAATCTTACATAACTCATTCCACAGTTATTTCCTCTGAGTATATAGCTGGTGATATAGGAGAAAAATTAGACAATATATGTGCCTTTATGAACAGATTTTGGGAGCTAATATTCAGAACTGCAGTTCACCAGTTCACTTTTATTTCAAGTTAATGAGATTATGCACCCAATAATTACTTGCATTCAGATCTCTCTTCACCATTACTCAAAGCTAATTAAAATATACAGATTACTTTTTCTCTCCATTCTGAGGCACTAAGAAAGGTGGGCCTTGTCCTTTGGAAAGCACTTGAAATCTTTCCCAAAACATTTAAATTTATCTAGACATGTGTCAGTGGAATTTTAATTGTTCCCCACCTGCTTTGTGAAAATGGACAGGTTACCTATTTATTTTGTAGAATGTATTTCTTAAGATTTATTATGTGACTAGCCTCCTACCACACTCTCCTTTTAAATGGAAGGGTATAGGAATTGGGGTGCAGCAGTGATGGGTGTGCCAGACCCTCATCACTATAGTGCGTTTTCATAAAAGAGTCTTAAGTATTTGGGAATCAAATTAACCAATAAAAACTATTATAAAAAACTGTAATTTGTTATGTTACATAATGAGTAGCTCTTGCCAGAGGAACATGCTTAGCTATGTCATGAAAGTTAGCCAGTAATGTTAAGGCTAGTCATCAGACTCAACATTCTGAAAGTTTATAAAATTTCCAAATTGTTGGTAATGTTTTCATAGACTTGTGCTTTAGTCAGACTGTGTAGATCAATAATGTTTCTACAGCTGAGGAATATATGCATTGCACTCATTCCCTTGGCAATTTAGGTTTGTACGTATGTTTGTATGTGTGTATGTACATATGTATGCATTTATATATTTTAGGGAATCAGTATATTTTCAAGATTGATTTGTCCTATGCTGTGAGACAGAAGGAGATTGTCAAGAATGGTAAACTCTCCTTTAGGGCAGGGCAATTAACAAAAAATAAGAGTAGACATTGATCAAATGTGAAACTATGATGTAAAAAAAGGCCTGTATGATGCAACTGCTACGAATTATTTATTCTATCTTTACCCAAAGTAATTTATTAAGTTTTATGAAAAATTAATTATGGAAAGTATCTTCAAAAGTCAAATTACTTTGACAAGCTCTTAGATTAATAAAGTTACACAAGGCATAAAGGGTTCTCGAATGCAGGAGTACACAGTATCTCAATATTGTAATATTTTTGGTTAATTAAAGTAGGGTGATGCAGCATTTGCCAAACTCTGTAAAGGTAGAAATCTTCCACAGAACATTGTTTAGAAGCAGAATTTGGAAATCACAGGTAAATATATAGATTTTTTGAAAAAGATATAAATTGGACTTGTGAATAAGTTTAAATAATACCATACCACTCTATAAAACTTTTCTTATCAAGGCTTGATATAAAATAATCAAGCAAAAATAAATAAATAAACGAATAAAATAAAGCCACAGAAAACAATATCTTAATTTTAAAGCATTTTATATTTTAATAATCAGTAGTCACTTATAAATTTCCATATTATAAAGTTACTTTGAAATTTTGTATCAAGAAGATAGCTCCTTGATTTGTTGCTTTATTTCATTTCTCAAATGGAAATTAGGTTTGTCTCTTCTACTGTCTTCCAGAAAACTTAGAACAAATTTAATGTTCAGTTGCATTAACTTTGTTTAGGAGCCTGACTGCATGTGACTTCTTGTCTACAATTTGGATTAGACTTTTTCGTGTGTGTGTGTGTAACATGTTATACATTGACATTGTAAGATACTTCAAATCTACCCCCCTCAGTGGGTGTTAAATATTGTATATAAATCCATAATTCAAGAACAATGAAAGGGAAATTCTGTCTACACAGTCATCACACAATTATTTTAGTCAAAATGTAATCTAATATTTGCCACACATTTTCTTAGCAGAAACAGTTTCTTCACAGAACAATTAGGAAGGAACACGTGTTGGGATTCCCAGCTTTAAGGATATTCATCTCTATGTAGGGAATGTAACTTGCAAGCAGCTGAAGGAGGAAACTGGACTAGTAAAATATATTGTCTCGTGGGCCATTTCATTTTCAATGACAAGAAATGAAATCACTAAATTTTCTCCTATTCATTTCAGGATTTAAGAAGTGAAACAAAAACCATCAAAAAGGTTCAATGTCATTGTAAGTTAGCATTGAAAAAGAAGTCTAGGCTCAAGAAGAATGTTCTGGTAAGGGGTAAGGCAAAACAAAATGACAGGCAAGGCTACCAAATTCACACTTAGCTCAGTCTTGCTGTTGGCAAATAGCAGAGCTTGCTGTCATACTACCATCAGATGTAGCATCAGGTACCTGACTTGTCTCAGCACCCACAACTGTCATCTCTACCCAAAGTAGTACTTACAGTCTCCTGGTAAAAAGCCCCAAGTCTTGGGTGGTCAGAGTCTCCATTTATACCTGGTATAGATCAATGATTAGCTGTTAATTATTTTAGCACCCCTTTCACTCACAGAATTGTCACATTTGGATAATAAATATGGTCACTCTCCCAAAGACCATTCTCTTTTATAACAGTATTTGCCTACAGTTCATTTCAGAATAGTATTTACCAGATAGAATAGGATTTTTAGTTTGCTTATGACGTTAATTGGTTTACTTTTGTTTTTCTTGTTAATTTGTTCTTAAACTATATTTGGGATTCCAGTTCTGATTGAGGATACATGTGTTCTTTTTATTCTTTGTAAAATATTCTTTGAACAGAATATTTACAGAACAAAGGAAGGCAAGGAAGAGGCCATGAGAGAATCACAGGCTCTTTTTTCTTTTTCCTTTTTTTGATAAGTCTAAGTGTGGATAGACGGGAGATGAATCAGAGCAGAAGTAATGGTAACTCAGAATACACACAACAGAAGGTTGAAACATTCACAAATTGATATATGTAATGGAACACAAAGATCACAGTCTCTAAATATCTTTTTTTAGTTTTTCAATTACAGTTGACATACTATATTATATTAGTTTCAGATGTATAACATAGTGATTAGACATTTATATAACTTATGGACCGATCACCCCAGTAAGTCTTGTACCCATCTGACACCATGCATAGTTATTACAATATTATTGACTATAGTCCTTGTACTGTACATCCCTGTGACTGTTTTTATAACTGGAATCTTTCATATCTTAATCTCTTCTGCTTTTCACCCTTCCTCCCCAACACCCTCCCATCTGGCAACTATCAAAATGTTCTCTGCTCTATGAGCTTGTTTCTGTTTGGGTTGTTTGTTTATTTTGTTTTTTAGATCCACATATAAGTGAAATCAGATAGTATTTGTCTTTCTCTGACTTATTTCGCTTAGCACAGTACCCTCTAGGTCCATCCACGTTGTCACAAATGGCACGATTGCATTCATTTTTTTTGTGTGTGGCTACTTTGTGTAGTAATATTCCATTGTATATATGTACCACATCTTTATCCAATCATCTATTGAGCATTTCAGTTCTTTCTGTGTCTTGGCCACCATAAATAAAGCTGCAGTCAACATTAGAGCACATGTATCTTTACAGATAAATGTTTTTGGACTTTTGGGGGGTTATATACCCAGGAGAGGAATTGCTGGGTTATATGGTAATTCTGTCGTTAATTTTTTGAGAAACGTCCACACTCCTTCCATAGCAACTGCACCAATCTGCATTCACTTTGTGCTCATATTGTTTGGGACTCTCTGTGCTTCCGAGACTTGTATGTCTGTTTTCTTCACCAGATCAGGGAAGTCTTCCATCATTATTTCTTCAAATAGGTTTTCAATTCCTTGCTCTCTCTCTTCTCCTTCTGGGACCCCTATGATGCAGGGGCAGCTAAACTTTGAAGTGGTCTTTGAATGCTTTTAATAAGTGTATTCTGATAAATAATGTCATTGAAAAAAGTGTCCTTTTAGTGATGGTGCTGCAGGTGTTTGTAATGATGGCATCACATGTGTTTGCATATGTCCAAACTCATCAAAGTGTACATGTTAAGTATGTGCAGTTCTCATACATCAATTATAAGCTGAGATTTGAACCACCCACAAATGAATACAGAGCTCACAGTGTAAGTTCAAGCATGTTAATTGGTTTGAAAAAAACAAACAAACCCATCAGAGGAATTCAATCCATATTACAAACAACACACCATATAAACTAACCAGGATATAATCCAAAATTGATCATATGAAAAACAAGAGCAAGGGGACGCATCCTCAAGAGAAAAGGCAACAAAGGAGACCAGCCATGAAATGATACAGATGTGGGAATTCAACAAAGAATTTAAAAGGATATTTGAAATTTACAAGTGATTTATTTGGGGAATGGGTTCTCAGACGAGAAATAAAGGGAGCAGGATGGGGTAGGGGTATCAGCTAAGGACATGCTCTTGTCACTAGTCGGCTTCAACTCCATCTCACGGGAGCACAGGAGCGAGGATTGTACCACGGGGTGTCTCTCCTTGTGGGGGTCGGGAGTGGTTTTAGCACCTTCGCGTCAGGCATTCATTGACTGCTGTCTGCCTCTGCTGGAGAGAAGGGTAGCATGCTCCCTGTCTTCCATTCCTAAGGAAAACCTCCGGGAATGGAGGCAGCTCTGAGCCTTTAGAACATGATACTCAACAGCCACGGGAATGAGTGCATGGCCTTGTGAAGGGCAACCGCACAGAGCACTGTAGCAGCCTCTAGAAAGTTACCAGCTTCTCTATGTCTGCCCTTCTTTGGGTGATGAGAAGAAATTCTCCATGTAAACGCTCTATTTCCTTCCTTCTCAACCATGGGTGACCTTGGAGAAGCATTCTTACTTTCAATGCACTTCCTAAATACGAAAGAAACACCATAAGGGGATTCAGAAGATTATTATGAAATTAATAGTCTCCAAAGTAGATGCATGGTTTCTATTACAGACTTCTTACATGTGAAATTACTCTCCTTTCTTTTTTGTATATTTCCAAAAATCACATGTGAACTACTTTAAAGTAACATTAATCACAAACACACCTAGTCTTCAACATATTCTGCAGTGTTACCAACCTAATTATATGAGACAGTTGACTGGTGTATGCATTTCTGTCAGCAAATGTAAAGAAAATGTCTTATTGGCTCGTTTCACCCCTCTTGGTTTTCAATAACATTGTGATTTTGCTGACAGGAATCGACTGCTGAGTTGATTGAGGTATTATGGCTTACCCATTTTCATATGCATATAAAACTGCTTTATTCCCATTTTCATCTAATAATTCCATTATGAATTGATTACTTTTTAAGTTCCTTCTATACAGGTAACATTTTTCTAAGTCAGCCCCAACTCCACCATCCCTCCAACTCTGTCACATCAAGATTCTGGTGGCTTTAGAGGAAACTTTTGTTTACAGAGTGATTTATGAATATAAAGAGTTGATGAGCCTCTTTGAATCCTCACATTATAGAAATATATAGGGGTTCCTGTTAGCACAGGAAGGCTGCTGGTTTTCAGGATGATCTCAAAAAGATCAGCTTGTAGAGCAAATACATATTTCTTTCTTTTTAATTGACCTCAAAACAATAGCAGAATTTGATGCAATTCTTGCATTTAAATATCTTGTTTTAGCTATCTGAAGTTCTAAAAATGTAATTTTGCTTGCATTCTAATTGTTATTTAGTATCTCTGTGTCCCTCATTATTGTTTTTTTGCTTAATAACTGCTGTTTAACTCAATTTATTTTACATAATAATTCAAAGGATTTGTCACTAGAGTTTACCATACATGGAGTTTGCACTCTCCATTTGGTATTGTTTCTAGTAAGAATGTGGTGGCATTTGTGTCAAATAAAACTGTTCATCTTTTGTACAAAAGTTTATATTTCAGTTATATATTTATTAACAAAAGAATTAAAGCTCCCATTCCTATCAAAATTGCATAGAACACATAGGCGCACTGAACTCTGATTGGGTGTTGTAGTCATTTATTTCACCTAAAGTACTTTCTATTTCTTTTCTTTCTGGTAGAATAATTGCACATGTGTTAAAATGTTAATGTTGCCCCCAGTGGTCCTTAGTCTAGTCACTTATTTTCAATATTGTTTCCTTTCTTTCTTCTGCTGATTGGGTAATTTTCATTGATTAGCTTCCTTTCTTTATATTCCACCAGAAAGACCAGTGTATATTTTATTCCATGTATTGTATTTGTCAGCTCTAAGATCTTCATTCATATTTATATTTTCTATTTGCTGACATTTTCCCATGTATTTTTTTTTTCATTTTGAGTGTATTTTCTTTTTATTTCATTGCACATTGTTATAATAGCTGCTTCGAGTCTTTGTCTGTTAATTCCAACATATGAATTATTTTGTGGTTATACTCCTCTGTCTTTTCTATTGAGAATGGGTCACATGCATTTTCCTGGTTCTTTGTCTGGTAAGTAATTTTGGGGGTTGTTTCTGGATATTAGGAATGTTCTAATGTGGAGATTCTGAATTCTGTTATTCTGTTATATTCTATCAAACAACGTTGATTTCTTTTTGGTTTTTGTTTTCTTTAGCAATCAATTTGTTTTCAGTCAAGCTGAAAAGTTTGTCTCTTGAGTCACAATTAAGTTCTCAGCTCAGTCATTTATTCTTCAAAAGATGCTTTGAATCTACTTTGCATATGCAATGTTTAGTTATCACCCAGGTACTTGGATAGTTTATATAGAATTCAGGAATCCCTTTCTATGGCTCTCCTTCGTGGAATTACTCATTACTTTCAAATATTTATGATTGGTATACATCATTTCTTCTTGATTTTCAGGTCAGAAAGGTAGCATTCTTTCCATTAAATTTTAGCATCTTTTTGCACTGAGTGCTTCCCATCTTTACAGTAGAACCTATAGAAACTGGAAAATCACATTGTGACACTTCGTCTTCCCAAGCTTTGACTTTCTACAATATTTACCTGCTCTTTACAGTTTCCAGAGTTTCTATTAGTTCTTTTAAAAATATTTTTATAAAGTTTAAACTTCTGGTTTGAGATGCAATGTGAAAAGATCTTGGAAGTTATCCTTATAACAAGCAAAAGCAGGAAAATCTGAACGTCAACAACTTTTTTCTGTACCATAGGAAAATAAAGCTGTAGTGTAAACTACCACCCTGAAATCTGGAGAGACAGGTACATTCAGAGACTCAGGAATCGAGATTACTCACTAGCAGCAGAAGCGCTGGAGCCATAAACTGGCGATTTGATAGTTTTCTGGAGGCTGAGTGTGGACTACCCGGAGAAGGAAAAAAATCTTGGGTGTCACAATGTGTTGGTAGTATCTCCATACTTTCTTAGGCTTTCCATTTAGAACTCAGCCAAGTTCTCATGGTGAAAATTGGAAAAAAAGGTCCTGTTAAAAAATTAAAAATCTTCTTCAATTCCTCTATTTCTTCAGTCCCTTCCAGCCTTCTTGTCTCACCTAGAGGGATGAAAAAAATCAACAGGAAATAAGGCTCCAAGGAAATAGCTGGGGAATGCTTTGACCAGGGAAAGGAGCAGCAGGAAAGGGAAAAATAAACCACAGCTGGAAGAGAATCAGGACACTTGTGAAGTCCACAGCCCTGAGACACATCAGAAAACTAAAAGACTGAAGCTTACTCAGAAGTTTATAAAACACTTCCACTCAGCCACACCCTATGACCACACCAAGAAGTCCCCACTATAATGACACAGTGACAGCTGAAAGACTGCAAAACACAGACTGTCTCTAGGGGCAGTATCTTGTCAATCCTAGAAGCCAAGAAGGGAGGCAAAAACAAGGATACTAGATGAATTGAAGCCTACAATAACTGTAGCTACAACAATCATTAAACACAGTCCAATATCTAGCTAGATTAAAATAAATCATCACATTAAATCCTATTTACTTTAGTTTCCATTACTCAATTCAGGATGATTGTCAACAAAAATATGCAAAAAGGCAAAGAAAAACAGTAAAAGTTTAAAAGACAAAACAAACATCAGAACCAGACTCAGATGTGGCACATATGTTCAATTATCAGACAGAGTATTTAAAATAACTATGATTAATATGTTAAGAGCTCTAATAGTAAAAGTGGAGAATCTGCACGAATAGATGGATAATGTAAGCAGAGAGATGGAAACTCTAAGAAAGAATTAGAAGGGAATGTCATAAAAACAAAACAAACCACAGTAACAGAAATAAAAACAATGCCTTCGATGGGCTCATCAGAAGACTCAAGAAACAACCAGTGAACTTAAAGATATGAAGCTAGGTCAGTAGAAATTCTCACACTGAAAAACAAAAAAATAAATACATTGAAAAAAGAACAGAACGTACAATAACTATGGGGCAGTATAAAAAAGTGTAATATGAATGTAATTTGAATAACAAAGGATAAGAAAGAGAAAGTAACAGAGGAATATTAGAAGAAATAGTGGCTAAGAATGTCCCAAGATTAATTACAAAAAGCAAACCAGAAATCTAGAAACACAGAGAACACCAAGCAAGATAAATTCAAGACAACCAACTAACCAACCAAACAAAAAACTTGAGAACTGAGTAAAAAAACCATATTCAAACTACAGAAAACTGAATAGAAAAACTTAAAGGAAGCCAGAGAAATCCTGAAATTCTGTATCTAGTGACAATTATCCTTCAAAAGTGAGAAGAAAATGGCTTTCTTGAAAATCAAAAATTGCAGGAATTCAGTGTCAGTAAACCTGCCTTAAAAGAAATGTTAAAAGAAATCCTTCAGACCACTATAAAATAATATAGGCCAGAAACTGGTATGTTAATAAAGAAAGGAAACGTGCAGGAGAAGAACAAATGAATGTAAAATAAGATTTGTGTTTCTTATTCTTATCTAGTATAAAAGATAACTGCCTGTTTGAAGTAATAATAGAAATAATGTATTGTGTGATTACAGCATGTAGAGAAAAGAAATGTATGACTTAATGTGACAAGTGATAGGAGCAAGGAACTGGAAATACTCCCAAGTGGATGTGTGTAGTGCTATTTATATTTGACCCTGGGGTATTTTAATAAACATATATTGTAAACACTAGGGAAACCACTAACTTTTTAAAAAGCGGTATGGTGATAAATAGGTCGATTCTTTAAAAAGACATAAGAATCCTTAATGCATATTGAACCTAACAGAACATCAAAATACATGAGGCAAAAACTGGTAGAACTGAAAGGAAGGATAGACAACTATTAGAATTGGAGTCTTCAACACCTCTTTCAGTAATGGATAGATCAAGAAGGCAGAAAATCAGTAAGGATATAGATGACCTGAACAGTACTATCAATCTCCTTGACCTAATTGGTGCTTATACTGCTCCCCATCCAACATCAGCAGAAACACATTTTTCTCAATCTCCTAGGGAACATTCACCAAGATGGAGCACACTCTGGGCCATAAAACACACCTGAACAAATTTAAAATCATATAAATCAGACCACAATGAAATTAAACTAGACTTCAATAACTAAAAACAGTTGGAATCTCCCCCAGATGTTTAGAAATTAAACACATTTCTGAATAAACGATAAGACAGAAGAATTCTCAAGACAGATAAAAAACATTTGAACTAAATGAAAATACAAGTTATAGAGTATATATTTGTTATCTGCCAGAGGGCCAGTGTAGTGTGAGCTTATTTGGTCATTACCTTTTGTAACTCCTTCTTAGGAATATTTATTATGTAACTTGGGTTATAATACAGACTCTTATTCTCTGTCATTTAGGGTAAGCTTAATTTTTTTCATGCAGACTAAGATTATTTGATGTATTTGATCTTTTCTGTTTTCAGTTGATCAACATTTTTTTCTCTACTTTTTTTTCATTTTCCACTCTGGGCTTCTTGGATTTATCACATTATTTCTTTACATGTCCTATTTGTTAATGTTGCTTCTAGTGGTGATATGATATGATACGATATGGTATGATATGATATATTATAACATAATATAAAACATAATATAACATATAAATGTGTATAATATTTAATATATTAATTAATTCTTGAGATACAAATTAACATAAGGGATCCGTAATAACTTATTCTAATTCCTTAGTGCTAGAAGCCCGTCTGATTCAGCATTTTCTGGAGTTAGAAAGGCAATGCAGTACATGATACCCATTACATATTATGTAACACCAGGAGCAGGACCTGGAGCGTCAGCTCATAATTACATATCAATATATCTGCACTAGATCAGGTGGTTGTGTGGCAAATAAAGACTTTCAATATCCTGACACATTAGTTCAGGTCACATTTTGCTGCCAAATTAGTTTAAGTTCAAATTGAAGGGAAAGATTTAAAAAAATAACTTTCACAAATTTGTATTTCAGAATATCAATTTCAAGGTTATAGACTTGGTTCTTTGTCTTGCTCCAGCAGTACCATGGATCAAAATAACAAAAACAACCAAACATAAACACCTTTGTTTTGAGTCTCTCACATTCATCCTCTTTCTATGTTGCCCTTTATTAATAGTCTAGCTCTGTTTTTAAAACTCCCTGATGTTATCACTATTTTTATATTTCAATTAGATTTAGCAATATGTTGCCTTTTATTTTGCTTACCATTCTTTTTTTCTTTTAAAGATTTTATTGCGGAATTGAGGGAGGTGAACAGCGTTGGGGAATCAGGGAAGGGGAACAGACAAGTTGCTGTCCTTTTGTTCTTCATTCTAGTTGTGGAGGACGTTGCTTCATTGGCCCATGTTGGTGTTATCATTGCGCTCTTTCCGGATGAGGCAGTTGCTTGCTGGTCATTGGATGGCCGCTCACAGCGGCTCACAGCAGCTCACGCCTGCTGCCGGCCAGTCCCACTGCAGCCTATGCTGTCACCGGCGACTCATGGCAGCCACCATTATTTCTTGCATTCGACTCTCTTCTTGTGTAATCTCCTTTTGTGCTGAGGAAAATGTTTTAGTATTTCTTTAGTTAGTCAGTGATTGGTAAGCACTCCCAGTCTTTCTAAGTCTGAACATGTTTTCTTTTTCATCTTGACTCTTAAATAATAAAGTTGTGCATAGAATTCTAGGTTTATACTTTCTAAAAATGCTTTAAAGACAACATTATATAATATTAGGTTTCAGTTTTTGCTAAAGAAATATCTTTTGATTCATGGGCTTTCTTTTATATACAAGTTTGGGATTATTTTCCCTGTGATAAATTTTAATGTTTTCTCCCATCTTTTAAACTCATTTGCTTGTGCGTTCAATTTGAAAAACCATGCTTTTTATGTCTAGAGTTGCTATTTGATACTTCTTATGATATGCCTAAACCCTTCTATTCATGCTTCTGATCATCTTTTTAAAAAATTTCTAATTATCTGAAAGTCTCATTCAGGTTGGGTTATTATTTCAAGAGCTTAGGCTACTAATCCTTGTGTTTAAAGGGTTTGTCACCTCTTCCTTAGTGACCTCTTTGGGCACTGCTTGGGAGCTTCATGNCATCAGAGCAAGCATATGTTGTAAGGAATCACATTTAGAACAAAAGCAGGCTGCATTAAGTGCCAAGAAATAATGCAAAGAAAGGTTTGCTTTCTGAGTATGTCAGATTTTGAAGGTTCAAAGAAAGAACCTTTTTTTAATGGGATATGTGAACTCTTTCTAAACAAAACTCAGAAATTCTTAAGGGATCCCAACCTTGCTGTTTCAGATTAGTGAGGTATTAAACTGAGTTCTTTCTTCAAGGACTGTGTTATTTGAAAGTTGCAGTCCAAGTCAAGGCAATTTGGGTTGCGAATAACCATTCTGAGGAAAAGTTTGTTTAAAGTGATAGAAGTATCTTACAGTGTATGAGCTGACTTTGACAGCACAGCTAATCATTCCTAAACATAGTACCTTTGTCTTAGTCTGTTCAGCCTGCTATAATAAAAATGGCCTTAGACTGGGTGGCTTAAACAAGAAACATTTATTTCTCATAGTTTGGGAAGTCCAAGATCAAGATACCGGCAGATTCGTTGTCAGGTGAGAGCCTGCTTCCTGGTTCACAGACAACCATGTCTTGCTGGGTCCTCACATGAGAAAAGGAGCAAGGAGCCCTCTGGAGGCTCTTTTATAAGGACACTAATCCCATTCATGAGGTCCCCATCTCATTATGTATTCATCCACAAGGCCCCACCTCCAAGTATCATCACATTGAAGATGAGGCTTCAACATACAGTGCATTTGAGGGGGACACAACCATTCAGTCTATAGCAGCCTCAAAACATGAAACATTTATAGCGTCCAGGGGTCACTCAGTTACAGCTCATGGGCTAAATCTGACTATGAGCTAGTTTTAGTACAACTCAAAGAGTGTTGTTTGGATTTCACACTTTTAATGGATTATAAAGACGCAAAGAAGAATATGAGACAAAGAAGACATGTGGCTCACGAAACCTACATTATTTACCATTGGGCCTTTTCCAGAAAAATTGTGTCCACCTCTGATTTCGATCACGCTTTTGTTGGTCAGAAGATTACACTGGGCCAGCAGTGCAGGGCTTTGGCCTTTGCTAGGCTCAGTCACACATCTGTGGCCCGCCACCTGTCAGTCAAGTGGCTCTGCTCCTGGTGACTAGTGGCTGTTGGTGAGGTGTTGGGAGTAACTTGGCCACATGTCTCCTCTCATCCAACAAGTAACCCACCCAGCCTTGTTCACAGGGTAGCTGGCAGAGCTCCAAGAGCGAGCACAGACGTGCATGAGGCCCCTCCAGGCCTGCACTTGTGCTGTCATCGTGTCACTTCACATTCTTTGGGTCAAAGCAAGTCATAAAACCAGAGAGAGAGAGNTTAATAGGGAGCAACTTCTTCTTTCTGACTCTAAAATCTCTTCCCATGACATCACACTTTATTTTATATTATAATCATTCAGCATAGTATAGTTAAAAATCAAACTAAACCAACCAATCAAGAAGCACACAAACAAAAACAAAGCTGGAATGTTGGGTGTACTCAAAAGTAGATGCGGATGTGTCAGAAAGAACACAAGAGTTTGCAAAGTCTCCTGCTTATCTCTCATTTTGCTCCATACTGTTCTTGCTACATATCATTACTGTTCCATATAATGAATTGCTACTAGCCTCCAGGACATAAATGTTCTTTCCTATCTTTTTGTTTCTACATTTATTATCTCTCCTGTTCCTTTGTTTCTCCTGGGGCAGTGATTCTCAACTGGGGTAGGACTTTGTTTCTCCTGAGGGGATATTTAGCAGTATATATAGATATTTAAGATTGTCACAACTTGGGGAGTGGCCTACGAATAGCACCTAGTAAGTAGAAGCCAACGATGCTGCTAAATATTCTGTAATATGCAGGCTATCCCCCCCCACAACTGGTTAATAACCCCAAGAATTACCCAGTCCAAAATGTCGATACTACCAAGCCTGACCCTAGAGATTTTGGATATTCCTTGAGGTGATCTGGAGGCATCTGAATAATCAATAGCATCTCCAAGGTCTTTATAGAAGCAGACCTAAATGTTGCCTACTTCCTGAATGTAGATTTCATGATGTTATTTTCTCACTTGTGAAAATTGAGACCATCAAACTGAAAACAAGTACAGTCTATTTATTCAAAGCATGCTATAGCAAAGGAGTCAGTCACCATCATTGATGTTTGACAGAGACTCCGAGACAGGCAGAAGAGTGGGGAAGCTTTATTGTGGATAAAAAAGGGAGGCTGCAGGCATGAATGGACTGTTGGCATGAAGAAGCTGTAGGTGGGCTAACTATTGGGTTGTCGGAAAAGTCATGATGCATTTTTGCAACGAAAAACATACAAAAAAATATGCCATGACTTTTCCAACAACCCAATAGATCTGAAAGTCCACTCATAGGAGACATTTTTAGGCAAGCTCAGAAAGCAAGAGTTGAGTGAAAGGATTACATGAGTGAATCCCCAAGTAGGAAATGGGGAGGCAATTTGTAACTACTAATTTAAAAAGTTTAAAGAAGGGAGTCATACAATTTGTATAGTTCTGTGGTTTAGTTATGTGTTATTTTTCATCCCCACACAACTATATACTGTGCTCTTTGTTGCCAGCACTAGAAGTTCTCAAATTACGTTTTCCTTATTTCCTTACCTTATATCATCATCTTAGTTCCTTCCAATAGGAAGTTCACATGAGATATCAGAATACAGGCGATAAAATTAAAAACAATACCTTCTTGTTCCTGGCATCAATAGGGTAGCAGCTATGAGCAATTCCAGGAAGGATGTGAGGAAGAAGTGACCCTCGGCTCTAGGAGCCCAAGAAGAGGCAGCACTTTTCTGGTGGATCTTTAAAAAGTCATCTTCAGTTCCATAGAATTAGGTGAAGGCGTTTGGATCCTAAACCAGAGGCATCAGTGCTCCTGATGTTCAAGAAGTGTCCATTTTTTCCAGTCCTCTTCCTTACTTTGGTGCCCCAACTATATATATATATATATATATATATATATATATATATATATATATATATATATATATATNGGTATTAGAAGATATGTCACCATGTAGCATTAATGACCTTTAGTGAAGCAATAAGTGATGCTCAGTGAGTTCTCATATCTTACTAACAAGATGACATTACTTAGATTTTTATTTCAGTTGCTAAGTTACCAGTCTCTGTAAATCTTTTCATGTGGCTCGTAAGAGTTAAAAAAGAAGTATGTACATTTTTCCATTTTTCTTCAAAATAACACACATGCATACAGACTGAAGGAAGAAAGAAGCCATGCTTGGGGGAAAAAGATTATAGGTAATTGACAAGGAGTGACACCATGTTGGTACTATTCTGGGGAAGGAGAAGCTAATAGTTAACAGAATATCTTGGAAGAGAGATGAAGCAAAGCCGAAGCAGGCATTAACCAGCAAGAGGACATGGATTGATACATCCTAACATCACTGCAAACAAAGCTAGTGCCCATTCATTATCAACAAAAGAGATAAACTTCTCATTTGGGTACTTTATTTGGAAAGTGACTGTTTATTTGATGTTGGTTTGTTTAGGTTTTTTGTTTGTTTTTTCCTCATAGACATCTGGAAAATTGGTAAGGAGGTTTCTGTCTTCTGAGCATCAGTTTAGTTGCATTTGGCTTTTGGGCATTAGAAAGAACTTGATTAATACTTCTGATTTCATCTTTTAACTCCTATAAAGCTGAGATTGAAATGAAAGGAAATTATAACGTTTTTATTGTGGTAAATTACACATAAATGAATGAAATGTATCGTAACCATTTTTAAGTGTCCAATTAAGTGGTATTGACTCTATCCATCTCCAGAACTGTTGTCATGCAGCAAAACCGAACCTCTCTACCAATGAAATAATGACTGTCCCTCTTTCCCTTCTCTCAGCCCCTGGCAACCGGATTCTGCTCTCATCTCCATGATTTTGACTGCTCTCAGTACTTCATGTAAGTGAAATCATACTGTATTTATCTTTTTGTGATTGCCATATTTTACTTAGCATAGTGTCCTCGAGTTTCATCCATGTTACAGCATATGTTATAATTTCCTATGTATATGCCACATTTTGCTTATGCATTCATCTGTAAATGAATGTGGGTGTACAAGTATCTATCTCTTCAGGACCCTGTGTTCAATCCTTCTGAGTATACATCCACAAGCAGAAATGCTGAATCATACAGTAATTCTATCTGTAATGCTTTGGAGGTACCGCCATGCTGTTTTCCACAGAGGCTGTGCAATTTTACATNCCTGTTTGGGACGCCAGAGCTCCCTTCTCTGTGCTGGAAGTAGAAAGAGAGCTCTGGGCTGCAAAACAAGCTGACATGGTGATATGGCTTATGACCTTGGGACAATGGAACCAACTGGTCAGGAGGAACCAGAAAACAAGAAGCAGAGTAAGGAGAAAACCCAGCCGGGCAGTGGGAGAACGGGAACCAGATTCCAAGCTAAGGGATGGCAATCAGTGACAGACAAAAAGGAGAAGGTTCAGGAGGGTTATCCCTGGAACCAGGAAGAGGAAGCTATTCATATAGTTCCTGAAGGCAGGAGGGAAAGTATCAAGAAGGCTGAGTCAAGTGAAGCACAAAACCCCTTTCTCATCACCTCTCTTGGGTAGCTGGAAGTGATGGCTTCCCCTCATTCACTTCTACTTTGTGGGCTTTCTGACATTTGGAGGCAGGCTCCTCCACATGCTTCTTGAGGTTACACCACTGGACAAGTAGCATAATGTGCCGGATTTAGTAGTCATCACAGCATCATCAAGAGTTCAGCACCTCACTCAAAGCTTTCTCAGCTTTCGCACCCCAGTTTGTCATTGAGGATAGAAGGGAGTTAGTAAGATATTAAGGAGGCCCGTGTGTGAAAAATGAGCTGTTGCTGGAAATATAACTGTGAATCTAAATAGACCCTGTCATAAACAGCACACGATTCTTGGATATCTGGTATTATGTCTCAGTCAATACTCAGTCTACTCATTAACCACGGACCACGATCAAAACAGCTAATCCGCATTCCTCCTGGAGTGACTATAAATGTGGCATAGCATAGAAGAGTCCAGCTTTACAACTGCTATCCAAGTATAATTCTTAATGACATCCATTTTGTCCTCAGAAGTGCCGTGGTTCGGATGATAAAACATTCAGTCATTCTACCTACCCTATAGGCCACCCCTACCTATATTTGTCACATATGCACATACATTATTTTAATGATTATCATGTAATATTTAAGTGTACTGCTTTTCTGTCTCCTCTTTCACTGACAATTTCACCTTTGTACTTGCCATGTATTCAGTGAGTATTTGCTGAGTGAACGTGTGAATCATTGATAAAAATTTGATTATTTCTGTAGTTTTCTATGGATTACTCATGTAGGTTGAAGTGGAAAGTGACTATGGACAACGAATATGGGAGAGCATAGTCTTCACTCCTGAGGCTGGCTGGGGAGTGTAACTTGGTCAGTAGAGTTTATCTGGGGTGGAAGTGTAGGAAGGGAAACCCATCCATCACTTGAAGCTATATTAAGAAAGTTAAGCCCTCACTGCAAGTATATGCTTCATCAGCACGACTGTATACTTTTCTTAACATTTTTAGCTTCAGAGGCTCTTGTTTTAATTGAAACCCAATATGGGTTTATTGCTGACACATGTTAAAAATCTTGCTTATGCAGTACATAGATCTGTCTCCAAAGCCAATAGTCCTGCATTGTTTGTTTCTTAATTAGCACAGACACTATATGAAAAATGCAAGAGACATCTGCTAGGTAGAATGCCTATCAGTTTTAATTGATTTGGTGGTGGTGGTGGTGGTGGTGGAGGGGTACCTGCATAGTCCAGAGGCACTGATGATTTTGGCTTGACTTGATGATTCCTTTCAGGAGAACGTTTTCCAGGTTCATTTAACATAATACTAATTTGGAGGTATTTTTAGTAAGTTCTAGATTCACCTCACATAGTGGTCGGTGGCAGAGTTAAACAGCAGCGATCATATATTCTAGCCTAAAATGATCTAGAGATTGAAATGAATGAAAACAGCATCATCAGTGTTCTGATATCAGAATAATGTAAGCTGCATGGTATCGAGAATTCATTGCAAAATGTGCTGTTGACTAGGAAGCTTTTAAAGAGCCATTAGCTACTCTGCAGCAGAGCTTGAGGAATAGACTTCAAATCACCTATAGGNCTAATCCTTGTGTTTAAAGGGTTTGTCACCTCTTCCTTAGTGACCTCTTTGGGCACTGCTTGGGAGCTTCATGGGTTGTCTCATTGGGTGCATCAGACTAACGTGTGCTTCCCTACTGTTACCTGGTACTGATTCTGCAGCTCCGAGCACAGGGTGCTGGTACTTAGCTCCATGGTCAATGCCATCCTGCGTCAGCACCATTACGCTCTGCCGTGACCACCACCATGACTGCAGGCATGGAGGCTCTGGCTGTCCCTTCTGATAATGTCAAACATGGAGTCAGTTATAAGCAGACCCCTCTGACAGTTTATACTTTTCCAAATGTATACTATCATGGGTGCTGTAGCAAAGTGGACGTAAGATATTTTCTATTATATGAAAACCATAACAGAGTGATTGGGCATTACAATGTTATAACATTTAATGTGTTACATTCTCAGTTTCACAAAGAGATATTTTTCCCTCCAAGAAACACATATTTAATTTCTTGACGGTTCTTAGGCCATGAAGCCTTCAAGTAGCATGTGCTATACTCAATTCAGGACGACTATCCTTAGAAACTTTGATTTTGTTGCTGAATTTGGCCTCATTCTCAGGGGCTACAGAGAATTCATAGCAAATGGACATTTGTGCCTCTCCCTCCCATTCCCCCCCCCCCAAAAAAAAAACAACAACAACAAAACCTCAGGTCAAAAGATGTGCTTGTTTGTTTCGGAGCAATTTTTTACATGATTGAAGTTCTTTCCTCAGAATGCTCTTCAATCTTTTTTTTTTTTTAAATTAAAGTCAATCTTATATGTGTATTGGCATGCAAGTAAAGGTTACTTTGACAAATCTCGATAGGCCAGAAGTATTCGAACATACACTTTTTTCCTAAATTTGCTGAAAATCTAGTAGTGGAGGAAGATGGAGGCCTAGATCATGGCAGCCCTGTGTGAGTGCCAGTGAAGAGAAGCATCTCCTCGTCATGTTTGCTCAGAGTACACAGGACTCCCTCCCTTGCAGTACATCTCTCAATGGGGTTTAATGCTCTAGTTGCATTTTGTTTTGTTTAGTAGCCACCTCTAATGACAGACTCATTAAGCTCAAAACTCAAAATAATTCATTTGTGAAAAGGTATTATGACAGCACTGCTGTGCACCCATAGTAGTCTTCAAAGAGAAAGAAAGAAAAACAGAAACTTATAATAGAAATTTATACCAAGATTTCTGCTACCCTGGTTCAACTGTAAATTTTGTTTCACACATTTTTTAGCTTTTATTAGCCTTAGTAGTGAAAATTATAAATTGAAATGAGTAACCTAACTTTCTATTAATAGACCAAGGTTTGTGACAGATTGTAGTTTAATTCAGACAGGCATCATAACCACAAGCAAAAATAAATGAATCCAATCATTTTTTTAAGGAAGAAACAGGTCCTGTGAAAAAGGATAAGTAGTAAGTCTGGATTTTCCAATTAAAGCCTTGAGAAGCAAGAAAATCTGTTAGGTAGCATTCATTAATTTATTCAATAAATATTTATTAAATGTCCTGTTCTATATGCTAGTGAAGTAGCAGAGAGCAAAAAAGGTAAGAATCTGTTTTGCTGGGACTTAGGTTCTAGTGTGAGAGAAAATAACAAAATGTTAGCTAGAAAATATAGAGATTATGAAAGTGGCCAGTGCTATGGAGAAAAAGAAAGCAAAGAAGTGGGAGAGAGGGTCAGACTCCATGATTTTACACTGGGTGTTCGAAGCAATTCCTTGCTGAGCAGGTGATGTTTAAGTAAAGATCCAGTGGAGATGAGGGAGCAAGATACGGTTTACCTAGTGGGAGAACATTCCAGGAGAAGGAATAAGTGCAAAGGCAGAAACTTGCTTGCAGCGTTTTACAAACCACATGGAGAAAGAATATTGTGACCCCAGGGGAGAAACGAAGGAAAAGGAAGTGAACACAAATGTAAACCACAGAGGTTTTCTTTCAATATCATGGAGTTGTTTCTAACATTCACATATTATTGTAATATAAATGCTCTGATTAAAAGGATAAAATGCAGATTGGTCTTACCATGGAAGCTAGCTTCCTCTTAACTTACCAGTCAAATTTCTTCTTTTTCTCTTCACAACTCTGTAGGCTCTAATTTACTGAATTCTTGCTATTGGGTTGTCGGAAAAGTCATGACATATTTTTTCTGTTTTTCATTGCAAAAATGCATCATGACTTTTCCGACAACCCAATATTTTCCATATTATCTATGTTCTCTCTGGCTCCAATACTTTCATGAAAAACTACTTTTGCTTAGAAGATTTTTCCCATTCTCTCTCACTTTAGCCCAAATACTATTCTTCCTTAAGAGATTAAATAAACACAAAGTCTGTTTTTCATCTTTCTTCCCCCTAGAATTGGTTAGGATGCCTTCACGTGCTAAAATATTACAGCACGCCTAACCCTTTCTATTACACTGTACATTAAATTCTGGTATACTTACCAGCATCTAGCTGTGACTTAGGTTTCTTGAATGCAAGTGCTTTGTCTTTTTTACATATACATTTTCTTTATATTCTATCCAAGTCTTGGCACAAATATCTGTGAATATACAAAAATTTAATTGGCCTTAAAAATGATGATTACCATAATTATTTTGACCTCGAAAATCACCGTAACCTTGCTTTGTAATGAAGTTTCTTCTCTGATGTGGAAACAATATCATATTAAAAAGTGACTTTGAGTTGGCTTCACTAGCATTAGAAAAAAAAATGTGCAAGAAGGGGAAATATAACCACTGCAAAAAATCCTCAGACACATTAATGAAAGCAAAGTGAGTTGCTGTTGATACAAAGTTTCACTCTGACACATGTATTTCAGGGTAAAAATAATCCACTTAAAAGGAGATTAGGCAGTTGATTAGCTTCTAATATGACAGCAATATTTCTTATGTATTAAAAGTATGTCCTATGTTTTACTGAATTCTTGCACTTTCAAATTGTCAACACTATTCTTTGTTTGAAGTACTTGAGTTTTTAAATTACACAGATAAGGATCCTTAAAAATGGCATCAGGAGAAAAATAAAGTAGCTCTGATAGTCTAATATTTTCATTAATAATTAAAATGGTCATGTAAAACTTACCCAGTATAATGAATATCACTTTTCCTTATTTCAGCATTTTCAGTTATGGTTATATAGTCTTATTGGTTAATACTGTGAAACGGTATTCTAAGGACTAACAGCCAGAGCATTTCTGTTGGTTAAATATACATCATGCTTTCACTTTCTTCCATGTTTTATCTTGGACAAAGGTGAAATTAACTCTAAAATATGACCCCTAGAATTAATCATGTTTGTACATCCTTAAAGAGCTTATACCAGGACATGGTGATTGCTCACTAAAAATATTACCTAGCATCAGCAAAAATATATTCTCTGGGTAAAAGATAACACTGATATGAATAAATATCTCAATGTAATATTGTATGAATAAAAAAATATATATATATATTTTTCCCCTGATGTTGATCAAATAGGAATGACTAATATATACCTAATGTATCTATTTATATCAAATGTAAATTTAAATATATGTATATATATATGCACATATGAATATATGTATATATATACTTTTTCTCTTGCTTTCTTTCCTGATTGCTTGCTTGTTTTTTGTTTTCTTTTTTTTTCCTTTGTGAAAGTACTGAGGGACCAAATTCAGTCTTGAACTTATAACCCTGGATTCCTTTCCACTCTGTTCCAGCTGAGCTAATAGTAAGATTTATAATAACTCAAATAAAGTATTAGTCCAGGTTCTTTCAGAGAGAGTCATGAAGACAGTGAATAGTTTCCTAACATCAGTTCTAAAAATCAGGGTATAAATAAGAATGGCATGTGGGTAAATATTCCCAAAGTATCTCTAAATGATGACCCTCTAAAAGCCTTACTTGAGTCTTATAGCTGTCACCAAAATTATTGCCTAATACCACTTGTAATGCTTAAAGGATATATTTTCAAAACATTGAAAACATTACTGAGTAGATGGAAATGTTCATTACATATCTATTTTGCTCACCTACAGTAAAATAGTTGCAAAGAAATCCAGCTGGGCAGCTTTGGGTGTCTTTATTTGGATCTTTTTGTACACTCAAGAATGAGTCTGTTCAGCAAATACTGACCGCGATCAAAAGAACTATCATAAGAATTATTTATGATTAACGTAGCCCACTCCACACCACAGATATAAAAGCTGGATGCAGATCGATGTCTGCACATGTGTATAAAATATGTCAGATTTCATGCTCAATTCAATGGATTCATTAGCTACAACACTGAATCTCATATCTGGGCTTGAAATGATATTGACTATAAACTCATCAGAATAGATAGATTTAAAAAGACTGACATTACCTTGTGTTGGTGAATATATAAGTCTAAAGGAATGTTCATAGATTTCTGGTAGGAGTGTAAATAGGTAAAACTACTTTGGAAGAAATGTTTGGCAGTTTCTACTAAAGCTAAATATATTAGTTCCCTTAACCCAATAATCAAACTCCTGGGCATATAGCCAAGAAAAGTTACNTGAGAGAGGGAGAACCCTGCCTCTGAGACTCCTACACCTTTTCGAGTCCTGCTCATCCAGAGAGCTGCAGCTGCGAACAGGGCGAGGCATAAGTGACATTTCTCCTTAATGAACTAGACGAGGTTTTAATGCTCTTGTTATGGGCCATTCTTGTTGCTTTACCCAACGCTGGTTGACCTTTGTTGTCCTCTAAATGGCAGACCTGTAAGTCCCGCCTCACTCATGGAATGCATGTTTAATTTATTATATTGTGTGGTCTCTCCATTCTAGCTTGTGTTTTCTTTCTTTTTTTAATTTATTTTTTTATTTCATGTGTACAAAGCCACATAATAGGTAGACATTTAAATCCCTCATCAAGTGATAACCCACCTCCCAAGCTACTACCCCTCTGACATCTTACATAGCTGTTAACGTTACCATCGACTACCTTCCCTGTGTTGTACTCCACATCCTGTGACTATATATATCTGTGTATTTAGCTATAGTTGACAATATTATTCTACTTCAGCTCCTCAGGTGTACAGCACAGTGGTCAGGCATCTACACAGCCTATGACGCGATCCCATCTGGCACCTTACATGAGCTTTACAAAATTATTGTTTATATTCCCCATACTGTATTATCTTCCAATTTGTATTTCTTAATGCCTTCACCTTTTAAACCCTGCCCCTAACCAAGACACATCATATTTCAATTCCAAAGGTTAAAGACAAAGAGAGAATCTTAAAAGCAAGAGAAAAGCAGTTAGCTACCTACATTCTACTTTTTCTTGAACACGAGGTTGGTGATCTAAATGGGACCAGACGACTCAAGCTGAGCTACCATTTGACTCAAAATGGAATACTGTGGTGTCAATCTAACAAAATACACATACGTGGGACTTGGATTTTGAAAATGAATCCTATATTATCAGACATAATATTATATTAAGTTGTTTACATATCTGTCTTTTCAGGCTCCAGTTCTTTAGCAGAAGTCATATTTAAACATTTTTGTATGTTAGTATTAAGCATTCTGATTTTTTAAATGTTATAAATGTTTTAAAAAGGGATTCATAAATGGGTGAAATAGTGACAAGCCTGTGTTTGGAGTTTTGGAGAGTAGAAATAAGTTTGAGAGTCAAAGACCTTTTAATCATTAAGGATGCCAGTTCAGGCAGTGAAAGCTATCATTGTCTCATTACTTCTGTGTCATGGTGAAGGCTAGATTCCATTGTGATTAGAATCTTTAATTTGCCTTATATCTTTCTCCATGATACTTTCACATTCTCTACTAAACATGGTTGGGCTTCAGCTCTGAAACAAAAATAGTTTAGATGCACAGGAAGTCTGTGAGAGGAAAGATAGTTGCTCAGATGCAGAGATGTGTCTACTGAGTCATTACTTGCTTTTTCCAAAATACCTACCTGCTCATTCGAAGGGCATAGAGCAGCTAGCTAATTAGTGTCCTTAAAATCCCTCAAGGAAAATATCCCACTAGCTGTGACCTTTATCTCAGTTCAAGTTCTTGATCTCTCCCTCTCCCGTGACTTCAATTTTTGCTTTGTTTTATGCCAATTTATATCATCTCAGCTTCTAAGTTATATGATCCTTAAAAGCAAGAATGTGACATTATCCATCTTTATATCTGTCCCAGGCACAGCACAGCCATAAGGCTTTGCTTATAGTAAGTGTCCGAAAATATTCCAGGAAAGAAAGAACAACCATTTATTGATTGCCTGTGTGCACTGTGTTGTATCCTGGGAACAAACTAGTGAACAAAACGGTGTGTAAGTATAGAAGGCACACATCAAAACAAATAATCATATATGCAAATGTAAACTTATAAGTATTATAACTAACATTCAGGAAAATGATTACTATAATAGCATTCTGGTGGGAGTGGAAACTATGTCCAGTGTCAGAAAAAGGGGTCTCTGAGTAAGTGATATTTAAGTTGAAATCTGGGCTGAAGAGTTTGCCAGGGAGAAAGCAAAGAAAAGAACATTCTAGCAATAAGGAACAGCTTTTATGAAGGGGAGGCAGGAGTTGAAGAACTGAAATAAGCTGACAGAATTGGGATTTCTCTCTCACTCCATAATCCTCTTCGCTATTCTTCCATGTAAGAAGTTAGAAGATGCCCATTCCCCAAAGAAATAAACTAGTTTACTAGGAAACAGGCTGCATCTAAACATGTGAGATCTATAGCAATTGGGAACTTCTATTCAGTGAGAAACACAAACATGACTCCCCTTTATTACTTGAAGAAATATTTATGTTAAAAACAAAACAAAAACAAAGTCTTGCTAGTCCACAAAGGTTGGGAGACTTAAACAAATAGCCAGCCAACTTTGATGTAAAAACTATTGAATGTCTTCCTTATTCTAATGGTGTATTTGTCTTCAGTAGGGGATTGCTGACTTTGACTGCCTGAAGCTGCAGCCTAAACATTATTTCATGTCACTTTGAGAGATCCAGTTTTCTTATTTGACAATTCGAAATCCAGTGCTTTAAAAAACACTTTTAGATTGGTTGAAAGAAGAGCCATAGTTAACAAACACACCACATCAAATTGTAGGAAGCTAAAATATGGACATAAAACAAATTTATATCTTTTACATCACAGGAGGCAAAAGTGACAAAACTGAAGCTGTCCTACTTTGGGCACATCATGGAAAGTAGGGTTCTTTGGAAAAGACAGTAATACTGGGGAAAAACAGAAGGCAGCAGGAAAGAGGGAGACCAAATATGAGATGGATTGGCCCCATATGAGAAGCCATAGACCTGAGTCTCCAGGAGCTGAGTAGGGCTGTTGAGGACAGGCCATTAAGAATGTCACTCATTCATAGGGCTGCCAGGAGTTAGGGCCAACTCAATGACATATAACACACAGAAAAAGATTTATTGTGACTGAATTTTATGTGATTCAAAATTAGTTACTGATGGATATACAACTAATTGCAATTTTCCACATCTTTGTTATTATCAAAACTGGTTCTCTTTTAAATGACATTTTAAAGGCTTTATCATTAAGA
>NW_017731459.1:2257090-2277530 GCF_001890085.2 Hipposideros armiger | reverse complement strand
ATTTCTTGCTTGTTGAGTGTTTTTATCATGAATAAGGTTTGGATTTTCTCAAATTCATTTTCTGCATCTGTTAGGATTCTTCTGTCCTTTATTATCTTGATGTGATTTATTACATTAATTGATTTTTGGATGTTAAAACATCCTTCCGTATCTATGACAAATTCCAGTTGGTCATGGGTATCATCCTTTTTATGTTGCTGTACATGGTTTGCTATACCTTGTGGAGGATTTTTTTCCTGTATATTGATGACAGCTATTAGTCTGTAGTTTTCTCATAATTTCTTTTGTATTGTTTGATACCAGGATAAGCCTTTCCTCATCAAATGAGTTTGGAAATGCTACCTCCTCTTCAGTGTTCTAGGAAGAATTTGTGAAGAATTGTTACTAATTCTTTAAATATTTGGTAGAGGTCACCAGTGATACCATCTGAACCTGGGTCTTTTTAGGGGGGGAGGTTTTTAAAATTATTTTTTCATCATTTTACTTGGTACAGGACTATTCATGTTTTGTATTACTTCTTGAATCAGTCTTGATCATTGGTATCTTTTAGGAATTTGTCCTTTCAAGCATTTTTTTTTCTATTTTGGGGTACATTTGTTCATGGTATTCACCTATAATTAGTTTTATTTCTGTAAGCTAGTTGTTAATATCCCCATTTTGCTTTTGATTTTAGTCATTTGAGTTTTCTCTCTTCCTTGGACAATGTAGCTAATGGCTTGTGAATTTTGTTGTTCATTTCAAAGCACCAATTTTTGATTTTGTTGGTTTTCTCTCCTGTTTTTTCTTAATTCTTCCTTTCATCATTATTTACTTCCTTCTGCTTGATTTCGGTTTCATTTACTCCTCTTTCCCAGTGTCTTATGGTGGAAGATTAGACTGTTGATTGGAGTTATTTTTTTATAGGCTTTTAGAGCTTTTCATTTCCCATTAAGCACACTTTAACTATACCTCATGCATGTGTGTGTATGTGTTGTGTGTGTGTGTGTGTGTGTGTGTGTGTGTGTGTGAGAGAGAGAGAGAGAGAGAGAGAGAGAGAGAGAGAGAGAGAGAGAGATTATAATTATTTATTTTTACTAAAACTTTTTTTTTTAAGCAGTTTTAGGTTCACAGCAATTTTGAATGGATAGTATAGGGATTTCCCATATACCTACTGTCCCCACAAATACACATCCTCCCCATTATCAACATCCCCCACCAGAGTGGCATATGTGTTACAACAGTGAACCTACATTGACACATCATAATCACCCAAAGTCCATAGTTTACAGTAGGGTTGACTCTTGCTGTGGTACGTTTTATGGGTTTTGACAAATGTAGAATGACATGCATCTATCATTATTGTACCAAACAGAGTATTTTCACTGCCTTAAAAATCCTTTGTGCTCTGCCTATTTATCTACCCCACCCCCCACAACCCTTGGCAGTCACTGATATTTTTATTATCATAGTTTTGTTATTTTATTATTATAGTTATTATCATTTTATCTCCATAGTTTTGCCTTTTTCAGAATGTCATATAGTTGGAATCATACAGTATATAGCCTTTTCAGAATGATTTCTTTCATTAGTAATATGCATTTAAGGTTCCTCTATGTCTTCCATGACTTGATAGTTCATTTCTTCTTAGCACGGAGTGATACTGCATTGTATGGCTATATTAATTCATCCATTTCCCTGCTGAAGGGCATTTGGTTGCTTCCAAGATTTGTCAATTATGAATAAAACTACTATAAACAACTGTATACAGGTTTTTATGTAGACATAATTTTTGTGCTCATTTGTTTTAATATAGAGATTAAAATTACATTCTGGTGTTACTTGATTTCATCTGGAAGTACTTTCTTTAATATTTGTTTATAACATGGGTCTGCTGTCAGTGAGTGCATCTAGATGGCTAGCAGCCTGCTATCAGTTTGTTATCTGGAAATACCTTCATTTTGCCTTTATATTTTAAAATGTTTTGTTAATGTCCTACACTAGTATGATATATTTGCTATGATTAATGACACAATGTTAATACAGTATTGTTTACCAAAATTCATAATTTATTAAATTTCCTTAGTATTTAATCTAGTGTTCTTGTTATGTCCCAGAATACCGTATTTCATTAATTTTCATGTCTCTTTAACTCCTTTTAGTGGTGACAGTTTCTTAGACTTTTCTTGTTTTTGATAGCTATGACAGTTTTGAAAATTAATCATCAGGTCTTTCAGAGGAGGCCCCTCTATTGGAATTTATCTGTTTTTTTACTCATGATTAGACTAGGGTTATGCATTTCGTCTTAGTTGTTGCGAGACAGTTTTACTGGCTATCAGATTTTTAGTAGACTTTTTTTTTTTCCTGTCAGGCATTTAAATATGTCATCTAACTACCTTGTGGTGTACATTGGTTCTAATGGGAAGTCAGCTGTTAATCTTATTGGAATTTCTTTTATGTAGTAAAATAATTTTCTCTTGCTACTTTAAAGGTTTTCTCTTTCTCTGTCTTTCAACACCTATACTATATAATAAGCTTGGGGGTGGAGTCCATTGTTGTTAACCTACCTTACACTTCTCTTGCTTCTTTTTTGTTTCTATGTAGATTAGTGGTTTTCATTCTGTTAGGAGGCTTTCTTACTACTATTTTTAAAATATATTTTCACTTCCTTTCTCTCTCTCCTGCTGGTCCCATTATGCATATGTTGGTAAGCTCAGTGAAGTTCTCATTTCTCTGAGTTCTGTTTATTCATCTTCATTCTTTTTTTCCCCTTATTTAAATCATATTATCTCTATTGTTCTCTCTTTAAGTTCACTGATTCTTTATCATTCCAAATATATTTTAAGTCCTTTAGTGAATTTTCATTTAGTTGTATTACTTTTCATCTCCAAAATTTATATGTGTATTTTTTTGTAACTTCTATTGCTTTATTAATGTTCTTGATTTGAAGAGACATTGTCACCACAACTTTAATACTTTTTTTTTCTTTTTTTTATTGTTAGTTTCAGGTGTACAGAACAATGCAATAGTTACCCTTTTCACCCTCACAAAGTAACAACCCCCCNATTCGGCCGGGACTCTTCCGAATGCCTGTGTTCTATGTATCCCCTTCCTGCTGGTGCCGAGAAACCAGTGTCTGCACTTAGGCTCTCCTGTTCCATTGTCACATATCACCAGCTTCAGTTTCTAAATGTATTATTAAACCACATTATGTAAACAAACTGCAGGTACTTATTGGGGGGATCTTGTTTCTGGAATGACTGCTCTATGTGCTCAGCACTGTCTGATTTGCTGGGTGAAGGTGGGGGTTGGCGGGGAAGAGTGCATTCGACTATCTCTTTAGCCAAAAGATCAATTGGTCCTCCAGACCTATTTGTGTAGTTTTGTACCCCTATATCTTTGGTAGAAAAAAACTCAGAGATCTTACTCTTCTAGCATTCAGTGTTCCTTGTTGGTTGGACCTGACCCATTTTCACTTTCCTGGGTCTTTTCTAATCTTTTCAAATCACATGAAGGGTAAACTGAACGGTGAGTTTTTTTGGCCAACAGAATTGACTTTGAATCTCACTTCCACGAATTATAGCTGGATAAAGTTTAAACAAGACATTTGCATACTCTACGTCTCCATCACCACATCTGCAAAATGGAAGCATAACCATGTGTCTCATCACACTGTTGGGAAGATTTAAAAACTTCATATTACTCACCCTGTGCCTGGAACAATTTTAAATCTCTAGAAAGTATGTTATTTCATATTTTTAAGCCTCTGAGAGAAACTCTTCTACCTTCATCATTGTCGGTGGTTAACCGGAGACTCTGCTGCTGTTAATATGCTGCTAACAGAGACATACTGTATGAGCATTTTCATACTCTCAAGGGATTAGCTTCCCCTTAAATGCTGCACCTTTAGGATTCAGCCACATGCAAAAGAAACGCAACACATGTGGTGCAACCATGTACAGAGTTGGTGTATTTTTTTTCTCAGACTACAAGGAATTTGAAGGTAGGAGGTCTGGGATTAAAGCAATAACATCAACAATACTCCTTTTATTCTCTGCTCTGTCATCCTTAGCCCTTGCTCATGGGATGGCTGTGGAACCTCAGGGCATTGTGCCTGCATTCTAGGCTGGATGGGATGAGGCATGCCAGCTGGACCTGCCAATACTTATCAGCACAAGAGCAGATTTCTTGCATGCCCTGGCCACTCAATTTCTGCTCATGTCACATGGCCATGCCTTTACATTTTTTTGGTTGTTTCCTTTCCTGCAAGGTGACCAGATCACCTTAGCAAGTAACATTGGGATTGTTAGCAAGAGGGAAATGGAAAGTGATGATTAGTAGGCAACTAGCAGTTTTGGACACAGATGCCTACAGACACTTCAAAGTCAGCTTCTCCACAAAAAAGTCGGCTTCTCCAGCTGCTGAGATTTTACAGAGTCAAGAACTGGATACTTGACCCTTATTGCCATTCACAGGAACGTGACTTCATTTCTCTTGCCCTCCATTTTCACTTCTGCTAAATCAAGGCCTTATACCAGATCAGCTCTAAAGTTCCTTACTTGAAAAAAAACAAAACAACTTTCTAGGATTCTGAATTTAAATGCACATTTGATGAGCTTGGAGAGGGTCCAGAATGCTTTGCAATGAGCAAGGCCTGGCAGGAGCTGCAGATCACTGCCCCAGTTTGTGCTCCAGCATGGTCATGAATGGCCTCACCTCCAGCAGGAAAGAGCACTGCATCTCTGTGCATGTGCATGATCAGTGGTGTTGCTGAAAATGTCATCATCAAGTACTTGTCCTCTGTTTCCCAATGGAGAGACCATGTCATTCATTCTACATCTATTCATAATGAGATGTTCTAGGCAAAATTATGTATCCACAGAAAGCTGAATGGGAAATCATTTGCTATGGTATAAATGATAGGAAAATTGCTATTAAAGTGTTATTAAAATGTAGTGAAGGAAAATTAAGACTTTATCAGGAAGGTGGACTTTGAGCTGAGCTTCAAAATTTGTTTAGGGGTTTAATGGGTGCAGAAGACAGATGGTGCATCCTAAGCTAAGAGAAGGATGATGGAAAACCATGAAGTTATAAATTAAAAGGCTAAAACAGATAGGTGCAGTGCCAGATCCACAGTGTTAACATGGAAAAGACTGAGAGAGAAGTGCTTTTTACCCTTCTTCTTTCCTCCTCCCTCACTTCCTTCCTTCCTTCCTTCCTTCCTTCCTTCCTTCCTTCCTTCCTTCCTTCCTTCCTTCCTTCTTCCCTTCCTTCCTTCTTCCTTCCCTTCCTTCCTCCCTCCCTCCCTCCCTCCCTTCCTTCCTTCCTTTCTTCCTTCCTTCCTTCCTTCCTTCCTTCCTTCCTTCCTTCCTTCCTTCTTCTTCCTTTGGTTTTCTTTTTAACAGATAAATAGGCTGATTCAAGGAAGAAGGGATTCATCTAAGGTCATATTGCTCATTACTAGCAGCTGAGAATTATACTGATCCTTCTGACTTCCAGCCTGCCCCTAAAACAGTGAGATTATGAGGCACCATGAATTCTAGAACAAACAATTAGACTCACTACTGTAGGCAGTCAGAAGCCAAAGGTGTAGCACAGCCCAACTTGGGGTTTAGAAAGGTAATTCCAGAACTCGTGTGAAGAATATGATTAAAGTTGGGTAGATTAGTAACAAAATGGTGGTGATTTGCTAGGTAGGATCTGAGGAATATTATTGAGAAGGGTGGGGAGAAGTTGGATACTGACACCATGAAGAAAAGTGCCTAAGTGCCGATGCGTCCCATGAATGGGACCTGAAAAGCTTTACCACATGAAGGGATTAGAAAGAGCAAATTAGTAGACACAATATAGCCATGGGGATATGAAATACAGTGTGGGGAATATAATCAACAATGTTGTAAAGATCATGTAAGGTGCCAGATGGGCACTGGACTTATCAACGGATCACTTCATTGAATGTTTAGATGCCTGACCAATGTGCTGTACACCTGAAACTGAAGTAGAATAATATTGTATGTCAACTATAAGGAAAAAAAAAATATATATATATATATATAGTCACGGGCGATGGAATGTAGCATAAGGAAGATAGGCAATGGTATTGTAACAGTTATATAAGATGTCAGAGGGGTTGTAGCATGGGAGAGGGGGGTTATCACTTTGTGAGGGGTGTAAAGGTCTAACTATTATGTTACTTTGCTTTGTACACCTGAAACTAATAAACAAACAAACAACAACAATAAAAAACCACTTTACCACAATAACACATTTGCTATAGGTCTAGTTATCTATGAAACTCTACCGTGGTATGGTGGTGACAATTTATAAGACCCGAAGCATATAGAAAGTTGAATACGTTTCCTCTTTAATTCCATTGATGAGAGAGAATGCTGGTGTACAGAGAGTGCGGTCTTGTTCAGTACCATTTCTTCTTATTCTATTGGCAACATGCTGACTGGGTGAGAGGGACCTGTGACTATTGTTTGTACTGCAACACTTAGCAAATATCCATTCCCAGCAAATGTGCTTGATTATTTATTCCCAACCGTCTCTCCCTATTGTTAAATATAACAACCTTCCCAACTCTACTAATCAACCCAAACCTTTTTTAGTTTCCCCTAAGCTTCATCTCAGAAAACAAATACATGTATTAAGAAAAAAGAGAAACAATTGAACCTTATATCTAAAGAGTACTAGTGACTGTGCTAATTGCTCAGCTAAGTCCTACATCATTTTATAGCCAGTCTAGCAAGTTATCCATTTGTAATTTCCCCAAACATGTTTTCTATCCTTCAATAGCTAGCTAGCACCATGCTTCTGAGCTTCTGTTTTCTAGTTTGGATGAATGAGTGAACTTGGCTGAGGGGATGCATTGTCAAAGCTGATTTATGTTGTTGTCAATCCAAACTGCTTAGCTCTGCAGCTGGAATTATCCTCACATGCCCATTGTTCAGAGTTCAGAAAAACACCGTCTGTCTGTTCTATTGTTCAGCCACAGCCAGGATACAGATTTCCTGTGTCGTCGTTGTTCTTTTCCCTATGCATCAAGCCTTCCAACAATAATGGATGACTCTACNAGAAGATAGTTTTGTCACAGTGGAGGTCAAGCCAAGTAAAATCAACATTAGGCTAAGAATTAGCACATTCTAGTGGATTCTGATGATAGGTAATTTGTCCATTTTCCTTTTATTTCTTTTTGTTTTCTTTTTCAACTTGGGAAATTACCTAGACTATCTTTTGTATTTGCTTTTCCAGTAATTGTCAAGTAAAGCCCATAGCTTAGTATCCTCATAGAAATGGCAGACTCTATTAACCATCTGTTGTTCCTTTAATTATGGTTTACTGTGATGAATATGAAAGACTAGAGATGAAAATTAAATAGAGCAGGGAGCCCTAGACCAAAAGCATTCATGTACATTAGCCTGAGAAAAACGTTTCTATTAGACAACTTTCTTTTCCACATTCCAAAATCCATTAGGAGTTATATAACAGGCCGATCTACATTTGACAGTGGGTTTTAATAAATGATGGGTATCAGTAATGTTAGGTTTGGAATAATTTAAAGGGACCTCACACAGGAAGAATATGGTAAATAGATGAGAGTGCTTTGTAAACAATAAGTGTAACTATTTGGACCTCAATTTTTAATTCATTTCTACCTTCATGAAAAAAGATATGCAGGTAAATTCCTTTTTCCTTTTAAATCTAAAAGAGATGGAAGTAGTGATAAGGCAGATAAATAGTTTCACCCAGAAAATTCCTGATGGCATTATGAGCATTCAGTATTTAAATAGAGGACTTGGAAAGCACAAAAGGGCCCGTACTTTGAAAATATCCCATTGTACATGAAATAATATGAAAATAACTGCCAGTGTAATCAGTACCCCCTCAAATCTCAGGTTATGAATGTCAGTCATACATTTTAAATTTTCATTTCACTTTTTCTTCTTCAAAAATAACTTTTGACAATGAATTTTGGTAAAAAGATAATTGGATGATAATAATATAATTCTGAACCGTGCCTGACAAGTTTAATGACTGTGAGACCCTGGGAAAATTGTCCATATTCATTAGGTCTAGGGTTTCTCGACATTTAAAATCTCAAATATTAAACAACTAATCAATTAAAAGTCAAATGTCATGGCCTCAAAATAATCTGTATTTTCCCTTCTTCTAACATTTTCCCGAACTTTCTCTTTGTCTTTGGTAGCTACTGTTTTATTATGGTGGATCTAGTTATAGTTTTCTTTTTAGTGCATTTTATTTGGGATTTGTTAGCATCATGGAATTTTCCTTTTCGTGTTTTGATCTGTTTTGGAAAGTTTTTTGCCTTTTGCTTTTAAAATATTCCTTTGGTCTTATGTCTTTTTTCCTAATAGAAACCCATTTGGAGTTATGCTCAATTGTCTATCATTGGCACTCTTGACTCATGTTTTTTCGTTCTCCCTGTAGATGACTCTGTTAACTTTCTTTTTGTTTTAATATATAATAGCTTTATTGAAATATAGTTATATACCATAGTTTGCTAATTTAAAGTGTCTAATTCACTGGTTTTAAGCATATTTACAGAGTTGTGCAAACATTACCACAATCCATTTTAAAATATTTTCACCAACTTAAAAAGAAATCCTCTAACAATTAATAGTCACTGCTCATTTTCCCCAAATAAACCTCCAGCCATATGCAACCACTAATCTACTTTTCTGTCTCAATAGATTTCCCTATTCTGAATATCGGATAAAAGTAAAATTAGGCAATATGAGGCCTTTTGTGACTTCCTTCACTGAGCATAATGTCTTCAGTGTCCATCTGTGTGATATCACTTATCAGCACTCCATTACTTTTTATTGCCAAATAATATCCAATTGTATGGAAATACCACTTTTATTTATCCGTTCATCAGTTGATAAAACTTTGGATTGCTCCCACTTTTTGGCGATTACAAATAATGTTACTATGGTTATTTGTTAGGGGCTGAATTGTATCTCCCCCCCCCAAAAAAAAAATTTCATATGTTGAAGTCCTAGCACCCAGAATCTCAGAATGTGACTGTATTTGGAAATAAGACCTTTGAAGAAGCAGATATGTTAAAGTGGGATCCTTAGAATGGACTCTAGTCCAGTATTGCTGTTGTCCTTGTAAGAAAAGATTAAGACACAATACAGAGAGATTAGAAATACAATTTGAACACACCGAAAGAAGAGAAGCTTCAGATCCAATCCTACTTACACCTCAAGTAGCTTCCAGAACTGTGAGGATAAAAAAAAAAATTTCTATTAGTCAAGCCAATTAGTCTGTGGCATTTGTTACAGCAACCCTAGAAACTAAAACAATATTCATATACTGAATTTTGTGTGTATATATGTTTGTATTATTCTTGGTATGTACCTCAGGATGGAATTGTTGGTTACGTGATAACTATATGCTTAAGCTTTTGAGGAACGGACAGACTGTTTTTCAATGTGCCTACATCATTTAAATTCCCATCAGTAGTGTGAGAGGTTTCCAATGTGTCCACATCTTCACCAACACTTAGTGTTTTCTGTCTTTTGAAATTATTATAGCCATCCTAGTAAATGTGGAGTGGAATCTCATTATGGTTTAGCTTTGCATTTCTATTACAGCTAATGATGTTGAGTGCTTTTTCATGTACTTATTGCTATTTATATATCTTCTTTGGAGAAATATCTAAATCCTTTACCCATTTTTTTATCATTGGGTTATATGACCTATTATTGATAAAAAAAAGTTTCTTATATTTTCTAGATACAAGTCCTTTATCAAATATTGGCATAATTTGCAAATATTTTTTCCCATTCTTTGGGCTGCCTTTTCACTTTCTTAATGGCATATGCAAGAAGACTCTGCTGAACTCAAGGTTGGGAAGATTTACTCCTGTTGTTTCTTGTGAGATTTTTCTAGCCTTAGATTACATTTAAGCATAATGAAACATATTAAGTTAATTTTTGTGCATAATGTGAGGAAATGGTCTATTTTCCTGGTGTTGCATGTGAATATCCAGTTCTCCCACCACAATTTGTTGAAAAGGTTATTCTTTGCCCCATTGAATTGTCTGGGTTCTCTATCAGTTAACTGTAATGTGAAAGTGTATTTCTGCACTCTATGTTCTATTCTTTTGCTCTTTTTGTCTATCCTTATTGCCAGTACCACACAGTCTTTAATTCTATAATTTTGTATTAAGTTTTGAATTCAGAAGTGTGAAACCTCCAACCTTTTTCTTTTTTTAAAAAAATAATCGTTTAACTACTCTGGGTCGCTTGCATTTCCATATCAATTTTGGGATCAGCTTGTGAATTTCTGCAAAAAAGATAACTTGAATTTTGATGGGAATTATATTGAGTTTGTGGATCAATTTTGGGAATGACTCCATATTTACATATTAAATCTTTCAGTCTATAACCATGGGATGTCTTTTCACTTATTTAGGTTTTAAATTCTTTCAATGGTATTTTACTTTTTTCAGAATATGTTTTACACTTCTTTTGTTAAAACAGTTCCTCTGTATTTTATGTTTTTGGTGCTATTGCAATTGCAATTCTTTATTTAATTTTATTGCTATATTATTCATAGCTAGTATATAGATGTATTTTTATACCATTCTTATACCTGCAACCTTGCTGAACACATTTATTAATGTTAATAACTTTTTAGTGGATTCTTAAGATTTTCTACATGTGAGATTATATCTTCTGATAAATAAGGCACTTTTATTTTACCTCTTCCTTTACAATATAGATGCCTTTTTTACTATCTTCCCCCCCTTCCATTAATTGCTCTGGCTAGAATCTTTAGTATAAATGTTGAATAGAAATGGTATGAGCACATGTCGTTGTCTTGTTCCTGATCTTAGAGAGAAAGCATTTAGTCTTTCACCATTAAGTATTATGTCCCTGTGGAGTTTTCACAGATGCCCTTTATCAGATTGAGGAATTTCTTTCTATTTCTTGCTTGTTGAGTGTTTTTATCATGAATAAGGTTTGGATTTTCTCAAATTCATTTTCTGCATCTGTTAGGATTCTTCTGTCCTTTATTATNTGCTTTTGGACATATTTCAGGAAAAACTCCTATTTACCTTGTTCCATAAAATAAATGACCATTGCAACAAGCCCTATATCCATTTTGTCATCCCTTCTCCTTGTTGATATTTAGGAGTCCAGAGTTTGAATTAAGAACTGAATAGACATAAGTTGCAACCTTTGAGTCAATATCTAGGACTGAGATAATTCTGATTTTGAGGAAGTTTGAGGCAGAGACCCAAGTAATGGGTCTCTGTCCAGGGACCCATGTGGTTAGGAGCGTCTGTGGAACTAAATTTAAATAATTACATATTTCGTATATCAATCTAGATCCATGTTCGAAGATGTGTAATGTTCTCAGGTATTGTTGCCCTCTATATATCTTTTGCTCTTGTGTATAATTCTCCTGAAGGGTTAATTAGCGATATTGTAATATCTTCAGCACAAGCTTTTATTATATTCATTTCTCTATTTGAGCTCTACAAGAAGGTTGTTAACGAATTTGCAAAGGGAAACAGACTGGAGTTGTGGTCTGTCTGTTGGTTTAAGTTGATTTGATATCAATTATGCTCACAAAACAATAAAAACAGCTACGCCAGCTTTGGCTGTGAACAAACACCTGAATACATAGTAGCTTAAAACAACCATTTTCTTGAGCTCAGTTATGTGAGTTGGCTGGATGGCTCTTCTCATACCTCTGTGGCATTTTGCTGGGTTGGCTGGTGGTTGAATAATCTAGCTAGAATGGCCTCACCTATAAGTTTGGTGTTTGGCAGTCTGGTTAGTCTATGGGAGCTTTCCATAGTCTCCCATCTTCTAGCAGCCTACCCCAAGCTTCTCTACATGATGTGCACTGCACTGAATTGCCGCACCCTCCATAGAATTTTTGTCCACGTGGACCCTCAGAATGCAACTTTATTTGAAAATTAGTTAAGATGCTGTCATAGCGGGTTATGGGAGGCCCTAAATCCAGTAACTGGTGTCCTTATAAGAAGAGGAGAGGGCAAACCGAGAAAGGAGTCCTGTGAAGATGGAGGACGATGGAGTAATGTAGCTTCTAACCAAAGTAAACCAAGAATTGCTGGGGGCCACCAGAAGTTAGGGGAAAGCGTAGAACCGATTTCCCATTATAACTCTCAGAAGGAACCAGCCTTACAGACACTGAGTTAAGACTTCTAGCCTCCAGAATTGTTAGAGAATAAATGTCTCTGGTTTTAAGCTACCAATTTGTGTCACTTTGTTATAGCAGCCTCAGGTAACTAGTACATGATAGATTCAGGGTCCCAAAGAGGAGAAGAGGACAGTAGCCCGATGTGGAAGCACTTTTCAAGTCTTTGAGTCACATTTGCTGATGTTTCATAAGCGAAAGAAAGTCATGTGACTAACCAGAGTCAAGAAATGGAAAGTAGTCTCCAGCTCTCGATTGCAGGAGCTGTAAGTTTCATTGCAAAGGGGCACGGATACATACGGGGAGAATATTTGACTGTTTTTGTTAGTTTGTTTCTTTGTTTGCATTCCACCTGTGCACACTTGAGATACGTCCCCTACCCTATGATCTACGGGTAGCACAATCTAGCCTATGGATTCAACATGCCCCTCAAGTGAGTGTTGTTTTGAAAATACTTTGAAGGACATTATCAAATTAACTGATAAAAAGATCAGCTTGAATTGACCAGCTAGGCTGTTGGCTTCACAGACCAGGGATGTAGTCTTTTGCCTGGTAATGAACTGCAAATTAGATTACAACTGGACATTTTGACTGGACAATGATGACCAGAAACTTTCATAGTTACCCCATTAACACGAACATGCCGTAGACCAAGATAGATTAGACCAAGGAGTTTCCTAAGGTCAGATTTCTGTGTTTTGTTTTTTGTTGTTTAGTTTCCTTGTCTTTATTTACATAACTATATCAGATTCATGGAAAGGCATACGTAACAGGTAACAGAATCTTTGTGACTGCCAGTTTCTTCTGGTGCTCTGGGACATTAAGGCAAAAGTCCCTACGATTTTTTATATGTGCTTGTTCAGATGGCACTCCTCAGTAAACTTAAACTTCAAAGGACTTTGTTGTTTTGAAAACGCTATAAAGGATGTTATCAAACACACTGACAAAAGTGTTAAATGGATGGGAGAGTAGATAAAAATACTGTATTGATACAAATTTATGAATGTGTCAACTCTATTAGTGGTATGTACGACAATATTCCCATTCTTAGGAAATACTCATTGAAGCATTCGGTGTAAAGGGTCATGATGTATACAGCTTACTTCCAAATTGTTCACAAAACATATAAACCTACACATATAGGATATGCAGTAAAATATTAACAATAGGTAAATAGAAGTGAAAAAAAGTACAGGCAGGCGTTCTTTTTACTACTTTTATTTTTGCAACATTTTTAATTTTAAAAATTATTTCAAATGCAAAACTTAGCATTAAAAAATATACTTTTAATCAACTGGCAAACAAATCACGTCAACTCTTATTTCTCCTTGTTTCCGCTCTAATACTGCACAGTTCTCTCCCCCCACCCCCTGGGAAGGAGGTGACATTGCCTTATGCGGAGAGCTTTTTATTAGGTCAGATCTACTTTGGAAAGGCCAAGTTCTTATGCTGTTTTACTCATGCAGAGGGTCTAAGTAGGCAAGCAATCTGTCTGTCAGGCTGTACCAGATGTCCCAGCTATTAAGTTGATCTACTACCGACTGCCCACACTCTTTCAAAGGCGGCCTAATGGGAGAGAAAAGCAGGTGAGCGAAATGTCGAGGAGAAAGGCCGTAAAGGCTGAGGATTGTATCCTCGTCCACTTTGTAAACAGGAAGATGGATAGAAGGTAGAAGTATTGTGCTCAGTGGCCCTTGCCGAACATGAAAAATCACTTTTCTATGTTAATAAATGGCTTTAGGTATGTTCATACATCCTTTTTCTCCCAGCCAACACAGTCATGCAGTCACAAACCCGGTGATGAATAAGAAAAATAGCCCATGTGTTAAATATCTTTTATTCAGCTTACCAGTGTGTCAGGAAGACTCGACTTGGCGGGGTTTACAGGTGACATGACTTTATTTTGCCATCCTGCTTTGTCAAGTTTCACATCGCTCTCCATTAGTGATATCCTGTGAATTCCACAGCTTTCCATACACTGGCAGTTATTAAAATTTGGACTGTGGTGAAGCTTTAAAAACCAAAGCGATTCACTGGCAGTTATTAAAATTTGGTCCATTCTAAAGCCTCAAAGTCAAACTCAATTTAAAATTAATTGCCTCACCATACTCTACATAATCCCCCGTTCTCCNGATTATCTGTGTGAAACCCTGAGTGATTTATCTAAACTTAAAGAAGACTTTTCTCTATATACCTTAAGTTCATCAATCAGAATCCCAATAGGAAACAAAAGTTTTGCTCAAATTATAATAATCATTTGAGAAACGTTTACTTATAAATGAATTGTAAAGGTAAAATGAAAAAGACAGTGCATTGACCTTGGGGAAACTGGCTGCTCTTACACTCCTAGGCCAAGTGATTGGAGTGATTATTGGAACCTAGGACTAGAAGGATGTGCAGAAGAGTCCACCTTGAGACAAAGAGTGACTGGTCATGGGACACAGCTGGCCAGCTGTGTCTCAAGGAGGGAGCCAGAGGAATATAGAACTACCTATTCTCCATGTTTCACATCTGAGGGCTCCCCGTTGGCTAAACAAAACTGGGAGCCAGAGAATGAAGAATTCCAGCGTGGCTGCTATCATGGTTACAAGCCAAACTCCAAGACAAAGACTCAGAATGGAGTATAAAGAGGGTCACCTGGAGTGGCAAACAAAGACACATAGTAAAATATTTGTCAGTATTTCCATTATTTTCTCCTTGAAGTCACCTTCTCATACAGTTAACATCTGGAGCTATCAATCAATCACTGAATTTTATTCATGGTCAAAACCGGGTTATGTCCCGTACTTGGTGATTTAAACTGATGTATAGGATGTGGCTCAGGGCTTGGCCTAGAAGAAGGTGTGTGGCCAAGGAATTTGCTCAGAAAGGCAGAAAGGACCTTGTCCCACTACATCACCTCTTCGTACGGTTACAAAACACTTTCCAGTTCTTGATTGCATTCAGTTTTCACAGCAATACCATGGGATAGGCAAAGAGCTGATTTTTCTTGGCTAACATGGTGCTTCTGCTCTGGGCTCCGCATTCTCGGTCCTGGGTCTCTATGCACCCCTTGGGCCGGGGGAAGCTGCTGTCATAATGCGGTCTCTAATGTATGCTACTGTTCAGAAAACTTAATCACGTCTTTTAAAAATTGTACAGATTTTGCTTAGATACACCAAGTTTTCCCCATACAAGGCTCAAACCTTGAAAAGTGAGTCTTTTATAATAGGCATCAAGAGTCAGAACAGTGACAACTGGGTTTTGCAGGGTTATAATAATAGCTGCTGGACTGGCATGATTTATCTTTTGCCTCAGCATTATTCAGAGACTAGATTTTACACTGGAACCATGCTCTCCTCTGAGTGGTTTTGGATAAATCTAGTGACAGTTCTGCAACTCATAGCTTTAGGCATAAGGGCAGCCGTAGGAGCTCTGTAGCCTACCTCTGCTGAAAGAGAGGAAGCATTCTTCTTTTCCAAATGAATTCATTTCATAAGATCGCCATTTTATTATTACACTATAAGGAGGTTTAAAATCCCACCTTTTCCCAGAAATGATTAGTAGTTCTAGATATACAGCTCGTGACACATTATGGAGATCATCCTTTGATTAGTGATTTGATAAAATCCCTGGACCTAAAGATGAGGTCTCATTTTCTTTGCTGATTTTAGCGACAGCTTAAGTCACATCTGCTTTTAGCAAACCTGTATTCCTGAAGCGAGAGCTTGTGTTTCCTCTTTTGTTTATGGAAAGGTTAGACTCGAATCCAAAGAAACATTTTGTTAGGCTTCTTTGTAAAAATATCAAATATGAACATTTCCTTGGAGATGCAAAATATACCCTACGAATGGTCTTTTTCTTTCCATTTATAATAAAAGCCAAACTGAAGAAAATCATGGATTTTCTTCCCTTTTGTAGTTAGCTTTCAAAAATTTCTTAAGTAAAACATATTTCAGAAAAAAAAATTTCACCGAAGTCATTTTTCGAATTCTTTCTTCCTGCATTTTAGCTAATGAACAAGAAACAATCACAGCAATGAATTAATTACTCTAATAACGTCTCTCATAATCACATTCTTTCAAGAACAAGGGCCTTTTTCCTTCTTGTATTAAAGAACAGCCAATCAAAAAACAGAGATAATTGTTCTAAAAAACTCCTTGCTCTCCTTTTTAATATAATTATTTTAAATATCTGGGGAGAAAAACTAAGGAGACACAATCAGAGGAGGAATTAATTACTCTATTAACTTTGCTTTTACTCAATTTCATTTATTCACAGTTCTGGAAGAGGCCCTCCCGAGGTCATCATTCCTTGTATCTGCCACCTGTCAGGGATACTGCTAAACCATACAGACAGATGGATCGCCTCCTAATGTTTTTGCTCCACCGTTTAGGTTTTATTTTTTCTCCCTTTCTCTCTCTCTTATTATTCCATTTTTTTCTGTGCCTTCTGGGCTGTAATTACCCTGAAGAATGAAATAGACTTACTTTTTTTTTTCTTTCATCTCCAGGACCTTCTTCAGTTTCTAAGAGAGAATACACTGTATCCAAAGCGTACTTCATTAAACCTAGAACTTATTTTTGGAGGAGTAGCATATCTTCAAAAATATATTTATTTTTCCATTTTGAAGATCTGAGCTGAAATACTGCAGAGTAGGTAATGGTAGCACTCAGGAAAAACTCCAGGGAGTATAAAAGGAAAAGGAGACTTGTTGGGAATACTGCCTCATTTCTACTACTGGCCATAAATTGCTTTTTGAACAATGACATTTATTGTTGAGATTCTCTTTAGTTTCCTGCATATTTACCACCTTTTAAACATTCCCTTTAAACATNTAGTATGCTTTTCACACTTTGTTTTATATGAGCGTCCCTGGATTGAGCTAAAAATATCCATGACCTTGGAAAAGATTAGGATTATTATAGAAGGAATGCAAAGAGGAAAGATAGCTAATGGTTTAAAAGGAGTTTTTAGTTGGGTGTGGGGAGTGGTGACAGTACATTCACATATCTGTCAAGACTAAACATATGAATTCATTCCTTATTTGTGACCAATGCCAATTAGGGTGGGATGCTGATATATATTGAGAGTCAAGTCTATTCTAGTTCCAGCATTATCTGATTTACAAACATCCTCTTAATTAGTCATCGCAACAGGCTCTGCCTTTGGAATTATTACCTACCTTTAACAGAGGAGGACACCAAGGTGAGAGATGAACTTGAGTGCCACTGACTGATGTTTGAAATCCAGTTCTCTGAGAATCATGGTCCTTAAGGACCCAGCAGACTGAGATAGAAGGGATGGAGTGTCCCAGGCAGGTAATAGCCGAATAGTCCATCAAGAACCCTGGGATATGTCCGTGAATTGCCTTTTCTAATTTGTGTTCACTACAATCTTTAAGTCAAAGCAAAATAGTTAGACAGGACTTCATTGATTGGATCTAAACCCCTGACCTTATTCATGTCAATGATGAACTATTCAGTGGAAAATTTTCTCCATCTTCAAAATTTTCCTCTTTCCTCACAAAGAAAACTTTCAGGTTTCTTAATCCAAAGCCCAATAGTAACAGTCAAATTATAGCTGCCATTTGCTTAATACTTTTACATAGTAGCAGCCATTTTTCTAAATGCCAATCTATAAGGTAATTATTATCCTTATTTTATAGATTAGAGTAAACTGCTATAAAACCCAGAGACATTGAGAGATTTACTCAAGGTCAAAATTTAATAGGGAGCAACTTCTTCTTTCTGACTCTAAAATCTCTTCCCATGACATCACACTTTATTTTATATTATAATCATTCAGCATAGTATAGTTAAAAATCAAACTAAACCAACCAATCAAGAAGCACACAAACAAAAACAAAGCTGGAATGTTGGGTGTACTCAAAAGTAGATGCGGATGTGTCAGAAAGAACACAAGAGTTTGCAAAGTCTCCTGCTTATCTCTCATTTTGCTCCATACTGTTCTTGCTACATATCATTACTGTTCCATATAATGAATTGCTACTAGCCTCCAGGACATAAATGTTCTTTCCTATCTTTTTGTTTCTACATTTATTATCTCTCCTGTTCCTTTGTTTCTCCTGGGGCAGTGATTCTCAACTGGGGTAGGACTTTGTTTCTCCTGAGGGGATATTTAGCAGTATATATAGATATTTAAGATTGTCACAATTGGGGAGTGGCCTACGAATAGCACCTAGTAAGTAGAAGCCAACGATGCTGCTAAATATTCTGTAATATGGAGGCTATCCCCCCCACAACTGGTTAATAACCCCAAGAATTACCCAGTCCAAAATGTCGATACTACCAAGCCTGACCCTAGAGATTTTGGATATTCCTTGAGGTGATCTGGAGGCATCTGAATAATCAATAGCATCTCCAAGGTCTTTATAGAAGCAGACCTAAATGTTGCCTACTTCCTGGATGTAGATTTCATGATGTTATTTTCTCACTTGTGAAAATTGAGACCATCAAACTGAAAACAAGTANTTTAACTCCTTTTAGTGGTGACAGTTTCTTAGACTTTTCTTGTTTTTGATAGCTATGACAGTTTTGAAAATTAATCATCAGGTCTTTCAGAGGAGTCCCCTCTATTGGAATTTATCTGTTTTTTTACTCATGATTAGACTAGGGTTATGCATTTAGTCTTAATTGTTGGAAGACAGTTTTACTGGCTATCAGATTTTTAGTAGACTTTTTTTTTTTCCTGTCAGGCATTTAAATATGTCATCTAACTACCTTGTGGGTACATTGTTTATAATGAGAAGTCAGCTGTTAATCTTATTGGAATTTCTTTTATGTAGTAAAATAATTTTCTCTTGCTACTTTAAAGTTTTTCTCTTTCTTTGTCTTTCAACACCTATACTATATAATAAGCTTGGGGGTGGAGTTCATTGTTGTTAACCTACCTTACACTTCTTTTGCTTCTTTTTTATTTCTACGTAGATTAGTGGTTTTCATTCTGTTGGGAGGCTTTCTTACTACTATTTTTAAAATATATTTTCACTTCCTTTCTCTCTCTCCTGCTGGTCCCATTATGCATATGTTGGTAAGCTCGGTGAAGTTCTCATTTCTCTGAGTTCTGTTTATTCATCTTCATTCTTTTTTTTCCCCCTTATTTAAATCATATTATCTCATTGTTCTCTCTTTAAGTTCACTGATTCTTTATCATTCCAAATATATTTTAAGTCCTTTAGTGAATTTTCATTTAGTTGTATTTCTTTTCATCTCCAAAATTTATATGTGTGGTTTTTTTTGTAACTTCTATTGCTTTATTAATGTTCTATTGCTTTATTAATGTTCTTGATTTGATGAGACATTGTCACCACAACTTTAATTCTTAAACATGGTTTTCTTTAGTTCTTTGAACGTATTTATGATAGCTGCTTTGTGGTTTTGTCTGTTGAATCCTATATCTGGGCACTCTCACAGTCAACTTTTGTACCTTTTTATTCCCTATGCATAGGTCTAATGTTCCTGTTTCTTTGAGTGTCTTGTATTGTGTGTGTGTGTGTGTGTGTGTGTGTGTGTGTGTGGAGAGAGAGAGACAGACAGACAGACAGACAGAGAGAGACAGAGACAGACAGAGAGAAAGGAGAGGGGAGAGGAGGGGAGGGAGAACTGGAAATTTGAAATAACATATTGTGGCAAATCTGGATAACGATTCCCACTCCGCTGAGGCTTCTTGCTCTTGTTTGCTTGCCTGTTGACTGACTTTGCTCAACTATCATAGAGAGAAGTCACTCCTCTGAGAGCACAGCCTTGGGCATGCGTATGGTCACTTGGGATGACTTTGGTTTCAACATGGCTCTCTTTAGTTATACCTTCCCTTAATATCTGTGTTAAGCTGCCTGCCTGTGTTGGCATTACACACTGCTGTTAGACCCCACTAATTGCCAGCTGATTGCTCTATTGATTTTGACAATGTTCCAAGTCATAAATTGATCTACAGTGTGAGCCCATTAAATTCAGGCCTCTCTGTAGAGGTAATATTTGAGGCCAGCCTTGGAGGTCTGTTCTTACCCCAGAAAAGCCATTCTTAGCTGCCTCTTTCCCCAGTTTTCTCTGGTAAACTAGCTGGTTTACAGTTTAACTTGATGCTCTCTTGAAGCTACCAGTCTCCACGTACTTACTTAACACCAAATCTGTCCATTGTTTTCAAGAACACCCTCTGTCTTAAACTTCTCCATACTCTGTTCTAAATAAAGTCAGTCTGTTATTTGAGAAGAACTTCAGAGCAATTTGTTCTCATGTCCTGTCGCTTATCCTGGGTAAAA
>NW_017731459.1:2252085-2254548 GCF_001890085.2 Hipposideros armiger | reverse complement strand
CTTTGGGGAGCAGTTAAGTCTTGCTGCTGATCTGTTTCCCATGGTGTTGAAGAAGGAATCAGTATGCCGATATATGGCACTCCTTAGGGGATCTTGTCTGCTTATTTGCATACCCAGTTAATCAAACATTGAAAAATTGACTCAAATTCCCCCATTTATTGATTTTTCTTAATTGTAGACATCTTAACTCTACTGTCAGTACCCTGGGGGCAAAGGGAGACTGCAAGGGATAATTCACCTAGCAACCTTCAGGGAACATAAACTAAAAATCTTGTAAATGACCTCTGTGTCTCCTCCATCTTTAAGAAGGAAGCAAGCACTCATATGCATTAGTCAATTAAATCCTGATGTCTTTCCATCTTTTAGGAGTTTTGCACAATTTCTGAGACGCAGAGAAGTCTAGTTTTTGCTTTCCAGCAGAAAATGGTAACAATTCATTTTAATAGCTTTTGGAAAATACAGGTAAAATATAGCAGGTGTTTTGTCCAATATCTTGACATCAGTAAAAAGCATATTGAAATCGGTATAAGACAAAGTACATAAAGTATGACTGTGCAAATCAATGAGTTAAGGGTAAATTATTCAATAAATTGTGTTGGTACAATCATTTAACTGTTTGAAAAATTGAAAAAAATTAGATTATCATGTTTGAGAGGCGTTTTTAATAAAAAATAAACAGGAAAAAAATAATAGGTTTGACAATGTAAAAATTTCATGCCTCAAAAATATTAAATCACTGCAAATAACACAGAATTTGGAAAAATAAACTTAGAACCTATGTTTTCATGTTTGAAATGCTTACTATGACATGTGGGTACAATGAAAGGTACAGATATGATACTTGAGAAAAACTATTGCAGAAAACGTAGTTGAATGCATTGTTATTGTACATTAATGTTAACTGATAAAAATAGTTGAAATAATGATAATTTAGTAGCCAGTCTAACAGTATTGGTTTAAAGATTAACTACCCTGTATATGATGCAGTTTAATAATATCAAATAGAAGAGTCCATTTGACCTAAGATCAAAAATATAAAGTAAGAATATTTAAAAAGAAATGTACAGGATACATATTAATAAAAAAAACAGTTTTAGTTTGTCTGAGAGAAATAAGAGAAAAATGGAAAAAATGAAAACACTATTTTGGACAATAAAGGGTATTATAAACATGTCAATTCTTCCTAAAATAAAATTGTTTACAATACTATCACATCTATAATAAATAATAATTATGATGCCCACAAGATAAGAAGATATATTGAGGGAAGAGATTTAAAAATATTATTAAAGATGAACCAAAATGATGTAAAATCCTATAAAATATGAATAATGAAGGAAATCTTGCACTAAATAAAAAAAAGTAAACGGTATTAATGACAATTGAAGCAAACTAATGAATTGAACCAAAGAGCCTAATAATAGATACATGGGAACTTAGAATATGCACTTCAAATCACTGTAGTAAAGAAATAGATTCAATTAAGAATGTTGAAACAAGGGAATAGGTCTTTGGGGAAAGATTATATAAAGNCACTTCAAATCACTGTAGTAAAGAAATAGATTCAATTAAGAATGTTGAAACAAGGGAATAGGTCTTTGGGGAAAGATTATATAAAGCTGGATACTTTTACTAATATTAGGTACAGATGGCTCTGAATTTTTAAATTAAAGAAATACGGAATAAGCAGAAATCATTGAATAATTACTTAATCTTCAATATTATACCATCTTTGTATCTTTGAGCATGTTGTGAAACTTAGAAACTATAGGGGTGTATAACTACATTGAGAAACACATAAAATTTTCTTCCTGGCAAAAATAACACCTCAATCAAACTCAAATACAAATTGAAAAAAAAAATCTAACACATATAATAGGTAATGAGCACTGTCCTAATATCCAGTAATTTTTTAATATCATAAAATAAACTTGAGTTTATGAATATACTATTGAGGAAATCATGTGTTTAAGAATCTACCAGGCAAATATCAATAGCACTTCGAAGAAAAATTAGTCAAAACTGTATTAAAACTTTAAAAATGATCAAAGTAATATGGCTAAAATATATCATTTTTTCCATTAAAATATTTATGATTGTAATATACAGTGTGGCACAGATATTTAGGGAAGAGAACAATTTTACTTATATGTACATGGCATGGATGACAGTGTATCATCACATTATCCACAAGCCTTAAAAAAGTGAACTCAATTTGATCGAAAAATTTCACTTTAATGAATCCATCCAAAGGTAAGACATATTGTAGCTGTTTATTGAACAACATTTATTGAGTATGTTCCACATGCCAGTCATTTTCCAACATTTGCTCTTCTACTAGGAAGCAGGGAAATTTTAATATCCTGATTTTCACATGTGAACACTGAGACCCAGAAGAGAAAAATATATTTCTCAAATGTTGCACACAACTTGAATTAAGTAGCAGCTGTTTTTTATGTGTAT
>NW_017731459.1:2188928-2249286 GCF_001890085.2 Hipposideros armiger | reverse complement strand
ACAAGAATTTGATTTATTACAAACTGTATGTGAGGAAAAATGCTCAGAGCTGGACATATAACCTGATGTACTATAATAAAATTTGGAAAAGGAAGAGTGAAAGCCTGAAAACAGACTTGGTAATTCATTAATTCTCACATCAGCAGGACCAGAAAGTGAGGGAGAAATCAGCATTGTTAATAAATAGTGATGCTTAAGCCACGGAATTGCTTCCTTCTGAAGACATGCATTTAGTCAAGAGTAGGAAACAGGTGGGAACTATTTTTATGTTTCTTTTTATCTTTACAGGATTCTAATATTTTATTGCAAGAATAACAGTAATTAGAGCAATGTACAACAAAATGAAGGCTTCATTGAATTAGCAATTTAAACCTGTGCTATATTAGCATCATGTTGAATTATTACTCATCCTTGCTAATATAGCATTTATTAGGCAATTACACTGTCATGCCAGACTAGTGTAAAAAAAAAAAAACCCTAATGGGGCATGATGTAAAAGCTATTATGAAAGATACTCACTATTAGAAATACAGATCTGACAATTGAGTTTGCATACTCATCCTAGAAAAAGTGCTACAGACCTCGTTGCTGAATATCACTATGGTCACCTTCGGAGTATTCCTGTTGGGAAGCTATGCACCAACACCAGCACCTAGTGCACCCTTCAAAGCAATTTTGGAACTCTTTTTCAGGAATGGCTATCAAAGGTGTTGTCATATTACCTTTGATGTCCTCAGTGTCATCAAAATGTCTTCCTTTCAATATTTCCTTGATCTTTGGGTAAAGAAGAAGTCATTGGGGGCCAAATCAGGTAAGTAGGGAGGGTGTTGTAATAGTTATTTGTTTATTGACTAAAAACTCCCTTACAGATAGTGTCCTGTGAGCTGGTGCATTGTTGTGATGCAAGAGCCATGAATTGTTGGCAGAAAGTTCAGGTCATCTAACCCTTTTACACAGCCTTCTCCGCACTTCCAAATAGTAAACTTGGTTAAATGTTTGTTCAGTTGGTACAAATTCATAATGAATAATCCTTTTAATATAAAAAAAAGTTAGTAACACCATTGCAAAAAATTCACGAACTTAATTTCCTGACCACTTATTTGCAGTCTTTCCAATAATACTCATTTGGATTTCCCCATAGATACCTTCACCAAACTAGGGGCCAGAAATGGGCAGAGAATATTGACAATAGAGAGCAGAATTTGTATAGCTGAGTATTGTCTTGAATAAGATTTTAATGGAAGAACTAAATTATTTTTGTCATCCTCTCTTGGGAAATCTCAAGATATATTTTGAAATTGGAGCCTTCTATTAACTTGTTGACTTTTTTTTTTTGAGGCAACATGATTTTTTAATCAACTTTTTATTGAGGCTTAATTTACATAAAATAAATACATCCACTTAAGCATATAGTTTTATAAGTTTTGACAAATATAGACATCTATGTAACCCCTACCCCAATCAAAGACTTTTTAAAAATTATTTTAAAATCAGTGCATTATATTTCTATTCTAGGGGCAGGTTTGCTAAAGGATTGTTCTTAAACTCCCTGGATGTACCTAAATGTGTAGTGTGTTCTTAATCTAAACAAGGAGTTTATAGTTAACCAGCTGTATTCAGTGAGGTAGTGATGTGTAACCTAGTTTGGATCTGTAGCAAATGGTCCTTGGATTGTTTTTATTTACAAGTATGTACAGGACAATTAATTAATGTATTATAGTGGCATTGGATATCCGCTTCTGCTGGAAAAAAATATGCTGGCTGTGGGCTCTTTCCAGGTGTCTGAAGGTGAAGATAGGCAATGTTTCATTTCTTTGGTGATCATTTAATTTTGTTATCTCTATGAATGATACAACTTAAACAGATACTTGAATGAAATTTTTTAAACTCTCAATAATTAAGGCCTCAGCTTTATCATTACCTCCTAAATAGTATCTCTTTTTTTCTCTTCCACATAGTACCAAAGAATTCCATTCTCGTCTCTCTAAATTTATTTCTCGTATTTTTCATCTGTGCGCCCCAATCCTTACCGTCCTCAGAAGCTGGCGCAAACCATGTCACATTGTAGAAACACCCTCCATTTCTTTCTTCCTTTTACCTCTTTCTAGAATGGATTTTAAATTATATTTCTTCAGAGAGACTTTTCCCATTCCTTATTTTCTTACCCTGCACCCATATCCTACCTGATCTTTCATTTGATGTATATTTTCTTCTTTATAGGCTTGTGATCATCCTAACGCTTGGCCCCTGGATTTGCTTCCATCCATTTGTTTTCAGTGTGACTGTTACCGACTAGTCCCTGAAGTAGATTAAGCTTTGATGGAGCCAGTTTATATGATCTGGGGGAGGGCTTCTTAGGAAAGAGTACACAAAATTGTGAGTAAAATATTAGGTATGAAATTAAGTCTTTATTTTGAGTGAGAAAATAAATCATGGGGATATTATACTATTGTCATTAGTAAACCACCCACTATAATGCTAATGCTTTTCTATGTATTTTTGGCTATGTAGTCTTTGATTATTTGATTGCCTCTTCATATAGGTAGGAATTGTTTTTGTGCTATCATCTGTAGAGAGAAAAAAAAGGTAATGCAGTACTTTCTCTAGTATAGTTGCTTAAAATCTATTGTTGTAACTATTAGCAGCAATAGTCCTAGGAGTCTTCTCAGATGTAGAAGTTTAGGGGAATTTTCCTTTCACTTTACAGCTTGTTATGAATAATAATTGTCATTGTTTATAAATGTCAATATAAGCTTTATCAAATTTCCAATGAATTCCAAAATTGCATAACTTTTACATATGAACCAGAAGACAGTTGCAGGTAAGATATTCCAAGATAAAAATGGAGTGTTTATTATAATCATGAGGTATGCTATGACAGAGGGCTATGGGAATCCCTGGAAAATAAAGGTTGAACGTAATAAGTAAATCACCATGGTTTGGGTCTCCCCACCCTGCAAAATTCTTATTAAAATTCTCAGAATGTTTCTTCTGCATGTAACAGAAATCCAGCTGTAGTTGCTTAAAACAGATGGACATTTGTTTTACTGTAATGTAAAATAAACTCAGATATAATCAGCATAGGGCTAGCTTAGAAGTTCTAAGTCACCAGGGACCCAGGCTCCTCCCAGCTCATCTCTTTGTCACCCTTAGGTTACCTATGGCAGATTAAAGATGGCAAAATTTTTTTTTTTGCATTTTTCCCATTAAGAAATGAGGACTATGTTCCCACTCCTTGAATCTGGGCAGCATATGTGACTGCTTTAAATAATAGAATATGGCAGAAGTGACACTGTGCCAATTTCCAAGACCATGCCTCAAAGTACTGTCACTTCCTACTTCCTCCTTCTTGAAACATCTGCTCTTAGAGCCCTGAGCTGTCATGTAACAAACCCAACTACCTTATTGGGGAGACTATCTAGACAGGCTCTGAGACTACATGGAGCAGGAGAGGGGCCAGCTGAGTTTAATCATATAGGCACTCGTATCAAAGTGCCAGGAATGAGAGTGAGCTGTCATGGTTCTCGCAGACCTGCCCTGCAGCTCAGGTAAATTTTAATGAGAGACCTGAAACTGTGTTTTATAGAACAGAAGAATTATCTGATCCACAGAACTGATATATATATATATATATAATTATATGTTTGTTTTTTAAAGCCACTAAGTTTTAAGGGTATTTTATAATGTATCAATAGATAACAGTATCCACCTTATGATTCAGGAAGAGCTTAAGCCATCATATCATATGACAAGAAGCCATGCAGCAGAAAGGAGAAAAGGACAAAAAAATACGTGACCCCTACCTTTATTTAGGAAGACTTCCTGGAATTCACATATAACACTGTTTCAATACAGTTAACCAAAACGTGGTCACAGTGCCTCATGGGGCTTCAAGGACTGGGGAATGTAGTCTTTGAGATGGGATGTTGCCAACCTAAACAAAATCAGTTATTTCACCAAGGAAGGAGAGGAATGGATGTTTGGTTAAGCGTAGAGTATCTATTATATTCCCTCAGCCCTCTCATTAATATAATCAATTTTTTCTCTTTAAAATTTTCTTTTAATTTTAATTTTTAGAGTAGATTTCATTCACAGGAAAATTGAGGAGAAGACACAGACATTTCCCATATGCCCTCTGCCCCCACACATGCTTAGCCCTCCTCCATCATGAGCATCACCCACCGGAGCTGTACTTTCGTTACAACTGATGAACCTACATGGACACATCATTATCACCCAAAGTCTCACTTACAGTTCACTCTTAGTGTTGGACATTCTATGGGTTTGTACAAATGTATAATGACATTTATCCACCATTATGGTCTCATACAGAGTATTTTCACTGCTCCAGAATCTTCTGTGTTCTATCTATTCTTCCCCTACCCCCACACCAACCCTTAGCAACCATGTTTGAAGAACTTTGGAGATCTTTTTTAATGTCTCCATAGTTTTGCCTTTTCTAGAATGTCATATAGATGGAATCATACAGTGTGCCTTTTCAGATTGGCTTTTTTCATGTCATAACAAGCATTTAAAGCTCCTCCATGTCTTTATATGGCTTGGCAGGCATTTCTTTTTAGCACTGTGCATTTATCTAGTCACCTCCTGAAGGACATCTTGGTTTCTTCCAAGTTTTAGCAATTATGAATAAAGCTGCTATAAACATCTGTGTGCAGGTTTTTGTGTGGACATAAGATTTCACCTACTTTAGGTAAATACCAAAGAACACAATTGCTGGATCATATAATAAGAGTATGATCTTTTGTAAGAAACTGACGGACTATATTCCACATGGCTGTCCAATTTTTCATTCCTAGCAGCAGTGTGTGAGACTTCCTGTTGCGCTGTATTCTCACCAGCATTTGGTATTGTCAGTGTTTTGGGTTTGGGCCATTCTCATGTGTACCAATTTAAGATGTGTAGTGGTATCTTATTGCTGTAATTTGCATTTTCATGATATCACCTATGATGAGGAGCATCTTTTCATATGCTTATTTGCCACCTATATGTACTTTTTGTTGAGGTGTCCGTTAAGACCTTTGACTCATTTTTTTAAATTGGGTTGTTTGTTTTCTTGTTGAGTTTTAAAAATCCATTCTATATTTTGGATAACAGCCCTTTATGAGAGTTGTCTTTGCAAATATTTTCTCCCAGTTTGTGGCTATCTTCTCATTCTATTGACAGTCTTTTTTTTTTTTTTTTTTTTTTTTAGCTGAGCTATCCTGCCACCTGTTGGCAGCTCAGCTTGGGCCAGGCATTGAACCTCTGTTGCTCAGAGTTCACACTCTTGAGTGAGCTCTTAACCAACTGAGCCATTTGGCTGGACCAGATACTGTCTTTTGCATAACAGAATTTTTTTTTAACTTTATTAAAATCCAGCTTATCAATTATTTCTTTCATGAATCATGTCTTTAGTGTTATATTAGAAAGGTGTCACCCTACCCAAGGTCATCTCAGATTTCCCCTATGTAATCTTATATGAGTTTTATAGTTTTACATTTTACATTTAGGTCTAAGATCCATTTTGAGTTAATTTTATGAAGGGCGTAAAGCCTATGTTCAGTTTTTTATTTTATTTTATTTTTGCATGTGGCTGTCCATTTTTTCTAGAACATTTGTTGAAAAGAGGATCTTTGTTCCATGGTATTGCCTTCACTTCTTTGTCAAAGATCAGCTGACTACTCATATATTTATGGAGGTCTATTTCTAGGGTCTCTGTTCTGTTCCAGTGATCTATTTGTCTGTTCTTTTGTCAGTACTAGACTTTCTTTATTACTAAACTTTATAGTAAGTCTTGAAGTCTGATAGTATCATTCTCCAGCTTCAATATTGTGTTGGCTATTCTGGGTCTTTTGCCTCTCCATATATAGTTTAGAATCAGTTTGTTGATTACCGTAAAATAACTCATTGGAATTTTTATTTGTATTGCATTGAATCAATAGATCAATTTGGGAAGAACTGACATCTTGACAATAATGCTAAATCTTCTTATCCATGAACCAGGAATATCTATCTATTAATTTAGTTCTTTGGTTTCATTCATCAGAGTTTTGTAGTTTTCCTCACGTAGACGTTTTATGATGTTTTGTTAGATTTACACCAAAGTATTTCATATTTGGGCTGCTAATATAAATTGTATTCTGGTTTTAATTTCAAATTCCTCTTGTTTATTTCTGGTATAAAGGAAAGCAATTGACTTTGTGTTTAACCTTGTATTTTAAAATCTTGCTATAATCTTATTAGTTCTGGGAAGTTTTTATTTTTTTAGTTATTTATTTTTTTGTCAATTCTTTTGGATTCTTTAAATAGAAAATCATGTCATTCATGAACAGTCATTTTTATTTCTCCCTTCCCAATCTCTGTATTTTTTATTACCTTTTCTTATTGTATTAGCTAAAATTTCTAGTATAATGTTGAAAAGGAATGGTGAGAAGGGACATTCTTGCCTGTACCTAATCTTGGTGAGAAAGTATAGTTTCTCATTATTAAGTATATTGTTTGCTGTAGGTGTTTTTGTATCTTGTCTTTATTAAATTGAGGAAGGTTCTTTCTATTCTTAGTTTACTGAGAGTTTTTATCAAAATTGGGTTTTATCAAGTATTGTTCTTGTATTGATATGCTTATGTGATTTTTCATTTTACCCTGTTAATGTGATGGATTATATTAATTGATTTTCAAATTTTGAAGCAGCCATTCATACCTGGGATAAATACCACTTGGTCATATTTTTTATACATTGTTGCTTTCAGTTTACTAGTATTTGGTTGAGGTTTTTTGCATCTGTGTTCATGAAAGATACTGGCCTGTAGTTTTCTTGTAATATCTTTATCTGGTTTTGGTATCAGGGTAGTGCTGGTATCACAGAATAAGTTAGGGAGTATCCCTCTGCTTCTATATCTGAAAGAGATGGTAGAGAATTGGTATCATTTCTTCCTTAAATGTTTAATAGAATTTACCAGCACACCCATGTGGGCCTGGTACTTTTTTTCTTGGAAGGTTATTATTGATTCAATTTCTGTAGTACTTACAGGCGTATTTAGATTTTCTGTTTCTTCTTGTATGCATTTTGACAGCTTGTGTTTTTCAAGGAATTACTTCATTTTTATCTAGGTTATAAAATACATAGACAGAGTTATTCATATTACTCCTTTATTATCCTTTTAATCTCTGTAGGATCTGTTGTGATGTCCCCTTTCATTTTTCAAATTATTAATTTACATTCTCTTTATTTTTTATTTTTTCTTAGCATAGTCAACATTTTTGAGCATTTAATATATTCTCTAATTCTCCTTGGGGAAAAAACAATTAAGATACAAGCAATAATTTTGTATTAGTTTTTATTTTTTTATAACAAGTTATCAAAAACTTAGAGGAATAAAAACAATACCCATTTATTAGCTCACTATCCTTCAGGCCAGAATCAGGTGGAGTTGACTGGACTCTCTGTTTGGGTTTGACAGGGCTGAAATTAAGGTTTCAACTGGTCTGGTCTCTTACCACAATAGTCTAGTGAAGAATTTATTTCCATGCTGTCACTCAGGTTGCTGGCTGAAACCAGTTGATTGTGGTTGTAGGAGGAGGTCCTTTTCTCTCAGCTGTGGGATTCTGTGAGCACCTTATCTGCATTCCTTTTCACATTCCATCTTTAAATCAGCAACAATGAGTCAAGTCCTTCTCACACTTTGAATTTCTCTGACACCTGCCTTCAGCCTGCTTTATCAAACTATATTTTACACATTCCTTCATATCATTTTACAAATGCTTGAACTTCTAAATAACAGTGAGAGGATTCTTTATTTTCTCTTTGAATCTAGATATACCTTTTATTATTTTTTTTTCAAAATGGCTACTTAAATGCTGTCCTAAATAATCTATATTTTAAAAAATTTCCCCATTGAAATTGAATTGGCTGTATGAAGAGCTGGTTCACAGTGCTATGTATTTCACTATGTAATTTTGGGACATCACCCTCAGGAATTATGTATTAGGTTTTTATTATCCACAAAATTGGTGTTAAGAGGATTGGATAGAAGTTATACTGTGTGTATTCAGGAATCTCCAAGTTCAATGGGGAAAGAGACAAAGAAATAATTGGAGCTAATGTTATTTGAGTTGGGTTGTAATGAGCAAACCAGGGATTATATTAAGAAATAGAAATGATGTCTCTGACATTACCAAAAGGTGAGGGAAACGCTTCCATGAGAAGTAATAGCAGAACTAATTGTTGAAGGAGTAGTGTGAGTCATCAGGTGAAGGGGTGGTAGGCAAGACAGTTTCAAGCAGGGAGTGTCTCTTTTCTGCAGTAGGGGTACAAAAGTTTGTTGCTTGGAGTTTAAAGGGAAATTGAACTGCACTGGAGGGAACAAATACTGCAAACTGTTACCCTCCTTGAAGTTTTTGTGGTTAAATCTGTACCCAAAAGGCAGGATGATCACACAGAGTATATTGGAAATGTTTATGAATAACAGTAAAAGAACTCTACTCTCTTTTGACTACAGACACAACTTTTATTTCTTAAAACTGGCTGCTAAACATTGTCCTATATTATTTTTTTTAATGTTCACAATTAAATAGTTGGTCATGTACTTTAATTGCAAAGGGAAATTGAAGGAGACTGTTATTAAATAGAAATGGCACATTAGTTACCTATAATGAAAAAACTCAGCAGGCTGAAAAATAGGACTTCAATGGGCTTAAAAAACAATAGGTAGATGGGACCTGAGTTTTGAATTGCTGCACGTAATCAACTTTTCCATGGGTCTGCTTAGAAGAAAAAAAATTTTTTTTGGTCTGGCTGCACCTGAAGAGTTCTAAGTTTGTCCTCTCTTTGACTTTGAATCTCTCTGTGTAGTGGTTTTTAGAAATTAGCTTTTATGTGATCAAACTGCTCGTTTTTGATTCTGGATTCAAAGTTTTTGTAATTATGTTCAGAGCAGTGTAAAAAAAAGTCTAAATGCATCTTTAATGTATGGAGATTGGGAGATCAGCAGCCAAGTGAAACTGCAGCACAGGACAGAGTGTACAGGAGGTCAGTGGAACAGGTGGAAAGAATAGAAATGTGATCCTGTCAAAAAGGGGTGGAAGACTCAGACTCACCCAGAGAAAAGAGCTGCCAGTGAGGAATTTAATAATGTATCCCTTTATTTGTGGGGGCAGAATATTAGACACTTATAAGAACGTAGACAGTTTGAAACCTGCCAATACCTACCGCCTACTTACCCGCCTACCAAGTCATGAGGCATCCAATTATTGGGTATTTAAAATGTTCCTATTGCATACACAGCATTTTCTGGGTATTAGCAGAACTGTACAGCAGTTCATATTATATTTATGAATATTCATGGGCAAAAAGGAAGAGGCATGTATGAGGTAATATAAGTTTGGTCATGAGCGTTTTTTTAGACCTCAAAAAAAAATACCTACATAATTAAAAACGCCAGTAATGCTTTATGGTGTGGAAATCAGTGTGTGTCTTGGAGAAAAAAAATTAAAATAACTGTCTTTCACATTAGATGTATTTTTTAGATTTCTAAAAAAAAAGAAATATGTACCTTTTCGCAGTAAACCCCTTGGCATATGCTCATTACCAAGGAAAATAAAAGTGTTATGTGACTAATTAGACTTCACCTTATCAGTTCAGGAAAAGCCTGACAACCCACCCCTTGTTATCATAAATTAATGATGCCTCCCCACGGTCCATGAAACAATCAGTGGTGGTTCATTACAGCCATGTCCTCTTGTTCCATAAACGTCAAGAGATTCAAGGTGAAAGCTTTAGCGTCACACTTTTTGAAGATGGGTTTTTAAAAGTTCAATGTGGTGAGATTATTTTAAGATGACAGGGATGGTTTCCTCATGATACCACAATGTCTAGTAGAAAAGTCTAAAATCCTGTTCAGAAGTTTCTATGTGTTCTTACCTGTATTCACATCAAATTCTTTGTTTCTTTGATTTTTATTTCTTTTAATGTAATAGTCCACTGACAGGATAAGCTGATGTTTAGAGTTGTGTAGACAAAATAGATAATTTTTGTGTTTCTCAAAGTTTGTGGTGAGTTCACTTCGTGCACAACACAGTTCTACCCCTAGCACGCGCACACACACGCAGGCACAGTTCTTTTAAGATGTTCACAGCTTTCAGAAAGTCTGCTAGTTACAAGCTTGTTTGACTTAGTTTAGTTCAGCACTTCCAAAGTATTGTAGTTAAGGCAATCTCTCTGTGTATTGTAACTTCTTGTAGAAATATTATTTCCTGAAACAAACTAGGGGAAAAGCTGTTTTAGATTATCGTACAGAATATTTGTGGCTCATTCAACCATCTGAGAAAATTCTTAAGGTCTTGTATGATAATAACTCGAAGAGTCGGTAGTAGCCTTCTCACCAGTGTAAGGCTTTTCCTGGTAAGAGAAACCCCGCTCCTATTCTAGCTACCTAATTATTCCTTCTGGACTTTAATAGGAAGTTAGGATCCTAGTTAGGCCGGGTGAGTGTGAAGATTCTTGGAGTTTTTCCTCATCTAGAAAATGAGAGAGTTGGACTAAACTATTTCTAAAATCTTTTGGAGCTGTAACTCGGATGTTGAACTAAATCTGTGACTGATAGATTAATGACAAAGGGAAATCACATTTCCTGTGCGAGTATGCATTTTACCTCGTTCATTATTATTTCAATATTTAACTATCTCAAAAAAAACCCCACCATAGGTTAAAGGAGATAGAGCATGCAAAATCACTGGACAGAATAACTGTAACAAGAGGAAAAAGAATAATATTTCTTGATACCTACTGAATGTAATAAATTCTTCTAAATATGTTACATGGTTATTTTGCTTAAGCTTCACAGTATGCTTAATTGTGTCTGTATACTAATGAGCCTGTATCACAGATGAGACTGAATCTCAAAAAGTTGATGTGACCTGTTCTACAACTTACACATAGAAGGAAACAGTTTGGATGTGGATCCAGGTCAGGCTAATTTCAAATTCATTTCTTTTTTCACATTATTGTGCTGGTATTAGCATAGAAACAACCAATTTTAAGTTGAATGAGGGGAAGGAAATGGAAGAAATGACATTTTAAAGGAATAAAAGATACTAAACAGAACCTGCATGCAAGCACTCACTGCTGACCCCTCAGGTAGACCATGGGGAATATAAAAACTATTTAACTTAGGATATATCTTCGGATAGCCAAAAACCGAAACAAAAATATTGAGCCAAACACGTGATTTGTATTCAAACAATCAGATTACAAGAACATATTTTATTTTTATGTTTCATATTTTCATTTATTATAACTACCTTAATGTTTGGGAAACAGCACATGTCACAGGACAATAAGAAATGTGCCCTGGCTTTTATTAAATTCCAGATAAATGTGGCCTGCTAATAGGAAACTAAGCCTGCATGGAGGTAAGAGGGTTGTTGAGCTGCAGAAATTTAATGTATGATGAAGTGAAAACAATTTTATAGAAAAAAAATCAGTTGTTTATAGACATTTAATGTTTTTTTAAATTTTAGTTAAAAAATACTTATGCTGCTCTCCTGTTGAAGACAGAGTATTTTATCATACATTTAAAGTAATTACCTATAAATATCCTCTGAATAAGAAGATTTAAAAAATTCTGTCAGTAATGGTACAGCTTTCCAGAGCAAAAAATAAAAGGGCATTAATTTAGGGGATGATGAGGAACCTAGAGAACCAAATACATTTTTTACTGAGGTGGTATCCATGTTGCGAGGGAGAAAGACATGATGATGGTCATGATGGAATGTGATAAAAGGGTTAAAATAAATGAGGAGAATTAAAAAAAAAAAACCCAGAGGGAAAAGAAAGCCACAAGAAAATAGGTTCACTAATGAATGAGGAAGGGCATGAAATTAATGATAACTCTAAAACGGCTGAGTTATTGAACTCATTTTTTAAATCCTCCTTTAACAAGAGAAATGAAGCAAAGAAATATAGACAATTAGGGAGTAATGAAGACATTGCAAAAATTGTTCTCGCCAACATAAAGATAAGGGGATTCCTTACTTGGCAATCATTGGAAGAACCACATCACCCTGAATTATTTAGGGGATGATTGGCTGGCATGTTTACCAGTCTGTGCATATTTAATCTTAGAAAGACTAAGGGGAGAGAGGGGTGGTAGATGAGGGTAAACGGGGTCAAATATGTGGTGATGGAAGGAGAAGTGATTCTGGGTGGTGAACACACAATGTGATATATAGATGACGTATTACAGAATTGCACACCTGAAACCTGTGTAACTTTACTAACCATTGCCACCCCAATACATTTTATTAAAGAGAAAAAAAGAAAATGCAAGAATGTCAGCGTAGTGGGGGATATGGAGAAAACAGACTCTTGAAAGGTATTAGAAACTTCTGTCCAGGAAGGTGAACTTCAGCACAATGTGGCATTTAATACCCCTGAAAAATATTAAGAATGGGAAACTGGCAGAATGCCTTCAATAAGAATAAAGCAGCCCAGCTGTGAGTCGCCGGCGACGGCGTAGGCTGCAGCCCCTGTGGCAGTGGGTTGCCATGGGCTACCGTGTGTAGCCAGCAGCCAGCGTGAGCGGCCCAATTCCCCAGCACTGTTCCCATCCCCCCAATTCACCAATAAAAATCTTTAAAAAAAAAAAAAAAAAAGAATAAAGCAGCCCATAAGAATTCATAGCTTTCTGTCACAAACCCACAAAAGAAATTGAAAGAAAAATAGGAAAAGTCAAACACCTGGATGTTGGGATCACTTCTGATTTGGTGAGTCACCAATTGTGCATGAAAAATTAATCAGAGTGACTCCAAGAAAAGTGACTTACTCATGGTTTTGGGAACAGGTTAAAGATCACCGTGAGTGATGAAAATATATGGCAAATTTTATAAATGACTCGTGGGGCTCAGTATGGGCTAGTGTTGGTTCGTTTTTTGTTTTTGTTTTTGTTTTTTAAGGCTTTGCTATTTATGACTAGCAAAATGGTGAATTGTTTAAAAGATTAAAAAAATTTATTCTCTCAAAGTCAGGAAAAACTTATTTAAAAAAAACAAAAACCAGTGAACTCACGCAGCACCTTGTAGTTCAAATGAGACAGACGTCCTCCAATGAGACAGCAGTACTGATGAAACAGATCCCTGCTTTTCGCCCTTGCTCTCAGCTATCCTAAAATACTCTCAGTGCCAGAAAGGCTAGTTGATACCTTGTCTTATCTAATCAGAAATCAGCATGAGAAACGTTGCATCCTGAGAACTGTGGATTCATACATAGCTCTGCTATGGGAAAGAAAAAGCAGAAATGGCCACAAAAGAGCCTGGAGATGAGTGAGAAATGGGCAGTTGAAATATCAGATGACGGTGAGAAGCTTAGTTAGCTCTGGGCTCTAGGTTTTCATTTGAGGAAATTTAGAGGAAGTACCCAAACTGGAAAGTGATAAGATTAGGAAAAGCAGGAAAAGATGAAAAGAATTTTTGATTGAGTTGGTGCAAATATAGTCCTGATTTACAGAAAACGATAAAGTCAGAAAATTTGAAACAGAACAAAGGGATAGAACTGGGATGATCTAACATTGTAGAGGACAAACTCAGCAGACATGTAATGGACATTTGCTGTTGTGTGGGAGAAACGGGTATGACTGAAATTACTTAACCTGATGCAGTGACTTGGTGGGCTCAGTGCCTCAAACATCACCAATGAGATAGAAGGATATTCGGGCTGCTCAGTTCAAGTTGTCTGTGCTCTTGATGAAGAAAGGTCACCACTTCTCAAAGGGGATGCACTCTCTGCTTTCCTTCATTTACATGTAAACAAAACACTTTCTCAGTGTTCATGAGAGCTCTGCCCTTTCAAACACTCACAATGTCTGACACATAGTCCATACACTGTTACTATGTCAGACATCATCCCTCCAGAGCAGGCACTGTCATGGAAGCATCACAAGTAAGGAGAGCGACAACACCTTTCTGTGGTATTTCCTGTGTCACACAGCATGGAGGTTGGGAGGCTGGATACTAAACCCAGGTAACAGGCTCAGGAACCCCTGCTCCCCTCCACTCCCTGTTCCCCACCAAGACTGACTTAAAATGCAGAAACTTCTGCTCCTCTCACTCTGTAAAACCTGTAGCTTCTTCATTCTGGCATTGTTTGCCAAACAATGGAAAGGGACTGCCATGGGTTCTTGTCAGTCAGTTGTCTCACTAACAGCAGCCCACAGGGATGGCTAGTAATGAAGACATTCACTCTCCTGAAAGATCTACGTTACATTAGCCCAGAGGTCACAATTGTCATCATGGCCTTTGAGGGCCTGCCCTTGATTGGAGACATCTGCAGACGTTCTATAAACACAGCCACTGCCTAGAACTCCCATGGCAGGACCGTTGCAGTTTCTGTGCTAAATAGCTGTTTTTCTGGAACGAAACCCGACACGAGAGATAGGGGAGTTTTTCCCTCATATCCCTTGCATGGCAGGTCTATCTACACACTGTCATACACAGGCATCTCATCTTGGCAGCCTGTGATTTCAGATTCTTAATTCAGGGTCTGGGGTTTGCACCAGATGTCTGATTATTCAGAACATTTGTTGATGAAGACATAGATATCATAAGATGTCCTGAAAGTTCTGTCTCTTCCTGAGCATGGCTTCAAATAGGAATATTTGAATGTTAATGAACTCAGTAGTTTGTTCATTCATTCATTCATTCATTCATTCATTCATTCATTCATTCATAGAATCATTGTATAGACATGTGCTGAGCTCTGGCAGTGTACCAAACTCTATATACAGCCTGAGACACATAGCACAAAGGAAGCTGACCCTCTAACTGGTAAATGAGGCATTTAACAAGTGTTTCTCATTATTTGTCAAAACACTAAACTTTACTGATGACTTACCTATTATAGAAAATAAATTCAAAGTTTTCCTTTTAACGATGTTATTTTCACTCACATGATTCTAATGTGCGTTCCTAAATGTGGAAGCAATTGAGTTCCTGAGTAAAGATAAGAAATAGCTTATTGCATAGCCCCTGGGGAATATGTTGCATAAGTGATCTTTGTGGTTAAAACAGAAAAAAAAATGAAGCTGAAAAACACTGGATATTGGGAACAAACATAAACGAATGACAGTGCACCCACAGGCAACATGTTATACTAAGCACTGTGGACGCACAGGGTACATTGGGCAAAGTTGTCTACCGAAGGTGGAATTGGAAATGGTACATGAAAAGGAGTCCGATGACAAACTACCAGTGCCTTGGCTTTGGGGAGGGAAAGGCACTGGTGTTGTGGATAGAAGCAATGCTTTTGTCTGAATGGAGCACAAAGTTGGGAGCAAAGCCCTGGGATGAGCTAAGCTGGGAGAGGTGTCTGAGGGCATTTTAAAAACATGCCAAGGGTATTTGGACTGCATGGTATAATCATTGGCAAGCCTACAAATAGCCATAGAAATGTTCAAGATATCATCAGTTTTGCAAAGCTTCTTTTCAATCTGCAATTATGAGCTGCGTCATCTGGGGAAGAATAGCTCCTAGGTTCTCTGAGAGTCAGCGCTCACAGTTGGGGCAAGATAAGTCCCAGACCCAAAACTGGGTCTCCTTCAAGGAAGAGTTGAGTCTAACCCGCCATGATATCCATCCCTGTATCCACCATTCACTGGTTCAGGTATAAGCTCGCAGGCCTTCAACCCATCAACACGCCATCAACCCCAACCGTCCAGATGCTCTGCCCCACCCAAAGCCATGGATGCCTTCATCAGCTCTCAGGTACCCATCTGTGCGCTAAAGACTTCTGCTCCTTAACTAGAAAAGTCTCACAGGTTCTTAACGCCTTCTCTGAGTGTTTTTGCATTAACTGAAATATGACTTTTACCCAGGTACACTTTCTCAAGCTGCACGTTTTACCTATTTTAGTGGAAGCCTGGGCATTTTGTCATGGGTCAGATTTGCAAACCACATAGGAGAGATTCAGGATTTTTAAGTAGGTTACTTTACCCCAGGTCAGATCAAAGAATCCAATGGGAACAATCTGTTTAGTGAGGCCTAGGCAGGCAGAGAGGGTCTAGAATTTAAGAAATCAGATATTCTATAAGAGCAAAAGTAACAAACGGACTTGAATCCCAATTGCTAGTCATTAATGCTCTTCTTTTCCAGGGCCCCACAACTTCCATATGAAGCCCATATTTAAGATTTGTTTCATGGGGGGCAAATAGAAGCATAAACTATTAATATTAATATACCGTAAAATTTGTTGTAATTGAAATATAAATGAAATGTTATGTGGACACACACACACACACACACACGCATATGCACACACGCTTTGTAAAACCCGTAGTTTACTTCCAAAAAGGTTCAGTTTGAACACGGAGCCCTCATAGCACTGGGTTTTGTGCTATAGCCATGGTGAATTCCCACCATGTTTCCCAATGTGCCCAAATAGGTGTGTTTCCTTCTCTTCTGTCGAAAATGGCCTTTTCCATCCAACGCCTTTACTCACTTGGCTAACTCCTACTCACTGTGTAGATTGCAAATAAGATATTACCCATTCCAGACAGCCAGGCCTGATTCCCCAGGGAAGATTAGATGCCTCTACTATGACATCACGTGCAGTTTGTACCTTCCCTCGTTTTAGCACGTCACACTATACATGTACTGCCATTATTTGTCCCATGCTTCTTGATTTCCAACAGCTGGAATGTGCTTGGCATCATCAATTCAATAAATGATTGTTGAATGACTAAATTAGTTGAACAAATGCATGATTGAATGGATGAATGGAAAAATCAGTGAATTGATGGATATATAGGTATTTGTGGTCGGCTTCAGAGTGCGAGTCATACCACAGAGAAAACGATTGTGTATAAAAAGAATGAAGTCAAGACAACTCAGTCTCTGATCAAAAGAAACATACTGAAGTAATACTCTATTGATTCTTGCATCATTCATTCATCAAGTACTTATTAAATGCCTTGCTGTTATATTGAAAGTGATGCTTGTTGTTTAAATTTATTCAAACACGTTTTGGATGCCTACTAGTTATGGAACAAAGAATCCTTTCTTTGCTCCAGTAATTTAATTGTTGTTTTTCAACAATTAAAATTAGCCAATCATGGGCTGAACTCTTTTAAAACTTCTAGTTGTACATACAGAACACATGTTTAAAAACTTAAATATTTTTTTCTCTTTCCCTTCAAAGGAATTTTAAAATAAGAAATAATTGTCAAACTAGGCCCAATGTGCACTTTTGATGAAAAATTAACCTGCACCTACATATACAAAGTAGGTGATTGCAAATAATGAGGGGAATTAGCTCCCCTTCTCTCGGTGTGGAGATCTCATTGGTAGAATGCTGATAAGCATTCAGATCAGCTACAGGCGTGGGATTAAAGTAAAGCTCTGTTGGTACACAGGATGTTATATAAGCTCTAATATGCCAGAACTACTTCAAGAGTTGAATTTTCTTTTTATTTTGGTAAAGAAATTTAAAAAGAATTCAGTGGGAAACTGGACACATGCAAAGGACAATATTTATTTTAAATTAGAGCTGAGCTTCTGAATATCTAGTCAAATGAACTAAATTGTCCTGAAGGTGGAGGAAGGATCTAGATCAGTGGTTCTCAACCTGTGGGTCGCGACCCCTTTGGGGGTCGAATGACCCTTTCACAGGGGTCACCTAAGACCATCGGAAAACAAAAAGATATTTACATTACGATTTGTAACAGTAGCAAAGTTACAGTTATAGAGTAGCAACGAAAATAATTTATGTTTGGGGGTCACCACAACATGAGGAACTGTATTAAGGGGTCGCGGCATTAGGAAGGTTGAGAACCGCTGCTATAGATGGAAGGAGAATTCCTGAGGGTGCCAGACTCCATTCCATACAAATCCCATGCCTTGTGGGCACCAGCTCTAATATTCTCTGAGTTTGGAGTTGGTTCACCACCTGTCCGCAAATGACTTACTAATAATACTTGCTGTACTTACCAAGGTGTGGAAGCAAACAATTTTACATCAAATAAAACATGTAAATATCTTTGGGAATTTGTGTAGTGTCCTTATCAGTATAGGCACAGAGGAAGAAAAAATAAAGAGAAAGGAGGCATGTAAAATTATTAATGTGGGTATTGAGATCTATGGCCTGAAGTAGTTTGGGATTCTTACTGCTTGTAAGTTCCTCTCCTTCTTCCTTCCTTCCTTCCTCCATCCATTCTTTCCTTCCTTCCTTCCTTCCTTCCTTCCTTCCTTCCTTCCTTCCTTCCTTCCTTCCTTCCTTTTTTAAATTGTCTAGCAGACGATCAAAGTGAAGATACTGAGAACATATTCAGTTATATGCAACTGAAGGTTAGGAAAGAAGACTGGGCTGTAGGTAAATATAGAGTGAACAAGAGAATCTTTCCAAAGATTGAGCTCTGATGTTGCCCAAGAATTTAAACACCAAAGAAGTAAGGAGAAAACAAAAAAGTGAATTATATGGATCTACCTCCTGTGAGGCAGGAGGAAACCAAGAGAAAGTTGTGTCCAAGAAATTAAATGTTGCATTGAAATGCACCAAAAATGGCTGTGCATTTGTTGTTTATATAGTCGATAGTGGCTTTTCTGATAGAAAGTCTCTTTGAAGTTATCTGGCCAGTTTGTGTTGGTGACAGTTTTCTCTCTAGCCCTAGGCTAAGAGAGGGACAGTAGTATATGTGAATACCAAAATTCTTCCTGTATTAAGCTCATTAAAAGATCTGAACCCATTAATATCTAGGGAAACTAGGCCAGAAATTGTCTGCAATGCTAATGGGAGCTATGCATTTAAATTTTCATTGAAGTAATAAGGGCAGGTGTTTTAAACACTGGCAAAGCTCACTGGTGAGGGCAACTGAAAGACATTCACTTTATAACCATGTTAAAACGTGTAATATTTATGAAAGGTCTTCTTATACATAAAATGATTCTAGGTCCTCACAATTATGCAAAATTGAATGAAGCACTTGATCTTGTTTTTCAAATGGGCTGCCATTTAAATAAGACAACGTAGCTGAGATAATAACTTTTATAAAAGGCTAATGGGAAGGGAAAGGGATCCTGTTCACACAGAGACATATATATGAAAAGCATGGAAAGATATGCTTAGCGATTGAGTGCAGGAGAGATGCTCCTTTCATCGCCCTCTTCCCCTCCTGTTTCATTATCCTATCTTCTTCGCTCTGCTTTCTGCAATTACCTTCCAATAAACCAACTGCACCCAATTCCATGTCTCGGGCACTGTTTGCCGAGAACCCAAGCTAAGACAGGAACAAATTGTTTTAATAGATATAAATTTTAATAGATATAACATTTTAATAGATATAAAAATAAGGTTATAAACACAAAAGAACTTGATCAAAATCAACTCCAGAAATGATGACAATCCAGATTGGGCCCCCCAATCTTTTGGGGTAAGTAATACTGAATCACTTGGAATTAAGGTTCTCATTATTCAATTGTTATAGATAAATAAACTATTTATAGAGTCAACTAGGAAATTCTATGATTCTAAATTATAATTTCTTATGCATAAAAGAAACACATTTTCTTAATATGAATTTAAGATCTAGAACACTGAATATTCTGAAGAACGAAAGCTCTTTTATTCCCCTACTATTCTCAAAAATAAATTAGTAAAGGAATACCTTCCTATTTTATTTTCTGAATGTTTCATTTCAATAGGCAATGCACTGGAATGCCCTATTTTTTAAGATTTTTTAAAAAAGGTGTTCTTTGTGTTCTCTGACTTTTGGTTAAGGTCCTTCCTCCCAGGTTTATGCAGACTTAGATGACAATTATGGCCTACACTTTTATAGCATTTTACTGTTTAAGTGCTTGCACAGATGTAGTTGCACTTAACTGTGATGAGGTACATGGAATCAGTCTGCAGATGAGGAAACTTCATTGCACTGATTGTATCTGGCCTATGCTGATGTACTTGGCATGTGTCAGAACCTGGTAATGAATCCACAGCTTCTTGTCATCCAAGGCAAGCTTTGTCTGCTGCATCATGGCCAGGGATGAAGTCTTTGACTAAGACAATGCTGAGGAAAGCAGTCAAGAATGAACTCTCTGGGTGAGCCCCCTAGAAAGGAAATGGTTTAAGTGTGTTTATAAATAGCTGCTTCCCATGAATCGATGTATTTTATTCTCTGTGTTTCCAAACCATGTAGATGCATGCAGAAGGTTGATTCTAATGAAAGTTATAGGCAAGAATCATAGTGTTGGAGTACCAAATAGTGAAGTGAAAGACCCCAACAGGAGCAGGCCGATATCCAACTCCTCCGCCGGTGATTCCTATCACTTTACCTGTCTTCAATCTCTGGACCTTCAGTTGGCTTATCTGTAGAGTGGTACTGATAATGTTGTATCAAATAAGAATGTAAGTGAACTTACCTTTAAACCATACAACAGTGTCAGGTCATAACTTGCTGTGCAGTCACCTTTTGCTGATTTCAAGCTGCTGGCTCTCAACACACTTGAAAAGGAGAAGGCAAGAGCCTGTGTCTGAGTACTTAGCATTTGCCCTTTCTTAAAAGTCAGGGAAACTATTTTTTTTTTCAATTAGTCTTTTCAGTCTGAGCAGTTTGCAGAGGGCAAGATTTTCTGTGTTCTCCATCTCTTCACCCCACCTGAGGAGCAATGAATCCTTTAAACCTGCATGGCATTTTCATGTGGTCTTCACAAGTCAATACCTGACTCTTCTACCTGCTCTCCAGTGACCCACGCTCTGATCTGGTCTGTGAACACAAGTCCTCTTCCTCTCTCCAATTGATGATACTTCTATTTTTTATCGTGTTAAAAAAGGCATAACATAAAATTTACCATCTTTGAACCATTCCTAAATTTGTAGTGCAGTAGTGTTAAGTATATTCACACTGTTGTGCAACCATTATACCATGCATGCCCATAACTATTTTCATTCTATAAAACCAAAGCTCTGCATCTATTAAATGATAACTGGCCATTCTCCCCTCCCAGAGCCCCTGGCATCCACCAGTCTACTTTCTGTCTCTCTGAATTTGACCATTCTATGTACCTCAACCATTATCACCATCTGTTCCCATAATTCTTTTCTTTCTTTAAAACCGACACTTTTACCTATTAAAGTGCAGCATAGGGAATATAGTCAATAATATTGTCATAACTATGTATGGTGTCATATGGGTACTAGAGTTATCAGGGTGATCACTACATAAGGTATATAAATGTCAAATCACTATGTTGTATACCTGAAACTAATATTACATGTCAACTATAATGGAAAAAGTAAATTAAAAAAAAAAAGATAACTCTCGATTCTCCCCTCCCAGCAGCCCCTGGCAATGACCATTCTACTTTGTTTATGAATTTGACTACTCCAAGTACCTTATATAAGTGGAATCATACAGTACTTGTCTTTTTGTGACTGGAGTATTTCACTTAGCATAATGTCCTCAAGATGCATCCATATGGTAGCATGTAACATAATTTCCTCCATTTTTTAAGGCTGAACGATATTCCAGTCTATGTATACACTATATTTTGTTTATTCATTCATCATCCGTTGATGAACACTTGAGCTGTTTCATCCTATTGGCTATTGTGAATAGTGCTGCTTTGAACATGGGTGAGCAAATATCTCTTTGATATCCTCCTTTTAACTTATTTGGATATAGAAATAGAATTGTTGGAATCTATGGTAGTTTTATTTTTAATTTTTTAAGGAAACTCCATACTGTTTTCCATAGTGGTTGCACCATTTTTTATTCCCACCAACAATACACATGAGTTGGAATTTCTTTGTGTCCTCACCAACACTTGCTATTTTCTGGCTCTCAGCACACTTTTTTTATAATAATTAGCCTAATAGGTATGATGTGATATTTCATTGTGTTTTTGGTTTGCAGTTTTCTAATGGTTACTAATGTTGAGCATCGTTTCATATGCCTTTTGGCTATTTGCATATCATCTTTGGAGAAACTTTTATGCAAGTCCTTTGCCCATTTTTTAAAATATGGAATCCATTCTGAATTTGCATGTCATCCTTACACAGGAGCCATGTTAATCTTCTCTGCATCTTTCCAACTTTAGTATATGTGCTGCCAAAGCGAGCACATATAGCTGTTGATGCTTAATGAGAATTTCAGTGTTTCATTAGTGCATTTTTCATGTTTCAATGAACCATACTTCCACTGTGCAACTACACCCAATGTTTTTCTCCTTTAAAAATATATAAGGGAATTTGTATTTATTCTTCAATGTATTTCTTGCTCCTGTTCAAGTTGTCAGCTCTTTACATTGTTTGATCACTGGTGGTCTTTGAGTTGTTTTTATTTTATTTTGTCTTATTTTGCACTTGTTTATGTCCCTAGGTTTGGGGGAGAGGAAAATTTTAAGGTCTGGCTTAACTCTGCCCCTTAAAACAGCCTGATCAAGGTGGAGATGAGTAAGGTGCAATATTTCAACCTGGCTTCTAAAGGGACATAAATCTTGCCTTTTTTTCCCCCTTTTAATCAGAAGTTCTTAATTTCCTAACCATTGATGTAAAAATCATTTATGCTTGCACTGCAACCAACATAAATCATTAACACAAAAGAACAGTAAGCAACCTTTAATCAATATCACTTTCTTCTATGAGACACTGTGGAAATGAAAGAATACAACTCCCTCATTGATCATAAGTCCCACAAACATTTAGCCAGGGCCTCATATCTTCCCAGCACTTCCTTTGCTCCAGCCACACTAGCCTTTTTTTACATGTTTAGGACAAATCAAGGTCATTTCCTCCCCAGGAGCTTTGCATATCTTGTTCTTTTCATCATTTTAGCATTTTCATTGCACTGTAGCTTAACACCATCTCTTTGGAGAGGACTTCCTGGCACCTAACCCAATGGTGCTGCCTCCTGCCAGTCACTTGTCATTGCATCCACTTTATTTTCTTCACAGCACAAAACCACTTTCTGAAATTATGGAATTATGTTATTCATTATTTACTTGTGTGCTTGTTTATTGTCAGCCACCCCCACCTGCCATTCAAATATGTGCCCCATGACTGCAGAGGTCAGTTTCTTTGGTTGGCCTCTATGTCCTCAGTGCCTGAAACAGTGACTGATTAATAGTATATATTGGGGGTACCAAAAAATTTATACAAGTGGACACTTTGGTCGACGTTGCTCAAGCAGTAGTTCGCCGTAATCGGAAGTGTCTGGATGCTGAGAGTAGCCACTTTGAGCACCTCTTGTAATTGCAGAAGTCAAACGTGACTTGTATTCATCTTTTGTTATGGGTATATATTGAGTATTACAATTTTAATACAGTTTTCTCTTCTTAAAATGTGTGTACAGTTTTTGGCACCCCCAGTTTTTAATAAATATATGTTGAATAAATACATGGTGACAATCTCAATCAAGGGTCAGTAAACTTTTTTCTGTGAAAGTCCAGAGAGTAAATCTTTTAGGCTTTGTAACCCATATGGTGTCTGCTGCAACTGTTGAACTCTGCCACTCTCATGCAAAAGCAGTCAAAGACAATACAAAACCAAATATGCATCACTGTGCTGCAATGATGTTTTATTTACAGAACCAGGGGCTGGGCTGGGTTTGGCCTGGGGCCATAGTGTGCTCACTGCTGGGGTAGATCATTTTGGGTCAGGGCACACTTGGATGTCAGTTCAGATGTTAGTGTTTGCCGGAAAATTTGTTAGTAATAATAAAGAGCCAAAGATAAAATTGGATTTACTTCACATACGTAGACAATAATTACGATAAAGATTAAGAAACTATTCCAGATTTTCTGTATTGTGTTATGGTTCAGAAGATTCAGTTGGAAGAAGAATATTGGCATGAAATATAATGTGCTGGTAGATGGAAATGTTTGAAATCACCGTCCATGCACAGCAGTGGTTCCCAAACTTACGTGTGCGTCAGAGTCACCGGTCATTGCCAGATGCACACACAGAGCTCCTGATCCAGTGAATCTGGGGGAGTGACTGAGAATTTGTGCTTCTACATAGTTTCAGGTGATGCTGATGCTGGAGAGATAGAGGACGGAAAGTGGAGAAGAGATGAATGTTAAGATGAGAGTGAGGAGACATAGCTAAGAAATTAAAGCCTACATCATAGTGAGGGCTATGAAAATGTACATAAGACATAAACAAGAGGAAAATATAAGAGTCACATAAATAGGAATTGAAGATAATTGGGTACACAGATAGGGGAAAATAGGAACCATATGGCTAATATGACTATAACATTGTTATTTGGGGAAAGTAGCTGAAAGATCAGTTCATTCATTGAAATAAGGGACCTGACAAGCAGGTTTAAAGGAAAGATCATAATTTCATATTCGAATATGCTGTGTTTGTGGTACCTACATCCATCCAAGTGAGACTGTCTAAGGGAACTTTGGAAATAAGGATGATGCTCAGAAATGAATTCTGGGACCAAGAGAGACACTTTTGGTAGCAAACTGATGGTCATTAAATTCATGGGAAAAGGTGACATAGCTCTTAGGAGATGTGCGGAACAGAAGAGAAGACAGTCTCAGGAATTCTAAACTATGCCAGCCCAATGGCATCTTCTTCTGTAACAGAAATAGTGGGTTGGTAGTCGTATCGGAGCTTGATGAAGCCCGGCGATTGCCAGTGTATTTCCTGATATTATTTTGGCTAAAATGAGCCACATACATTTCACAGTGGACGGTGTTAGTACCTGCTTTTATGAATGTAGTTAAAGGATTTTGACACGAGCAGAGCAGTGTGAAGGAGAATGACTAACGGTGTATTAGCCATCTCTTCCCTCAGCTGTATCCCCATTGATATGCCAGGATAGATAAATTGATGCTTTTGACATAAAACTGGAGGGAATCTGTTGAATGAGAGAATATTTGTAATAATGTGGAGTGAAAGGTTAAATCTTATCTTACCAGAAGAATTAAAAAATAAGTCGAGCTTTTCATTAAAAAAAAAAGATAAAAAGGAAGATAAAAAGATGAGGAAAAGAGAAATGAAGAACATATGGAACTAACAGAGATCAATACTAAAATGGGAGCCATAAATTCAAATGCTTATGTAATCTCATTAAGTGGAAATGGACCAAGCCTTTCAATTAAAAGATAGAGAACTTCAGACTGGATTAAAAAAAAAAACATAGTCAAGACTGTCACCCCAATAAATTTAATTTAAAAAATATTCAAGACTGAGCCCTATGCTGTCTATATGATAAAATGAAAGCAAAAAGATAAATATATGGCATGCACACTAGAATAATAAAAAAATGTATTAGACGAGGTAGACTTTAAACAGGATTATTATCCAAAATAAAATGGAAGATTTTATAGTGATAAAAAAGTCATAGTTTACCAGAATGATATTCTACTATTAAACATAAACATACCTAAAAAGAAAGCCTCAATATACATTCCACAAAAAAACTATCATTTCAAAGGGAGAAATAGAAAAAGCCACAATTAAACTTGCTAATTTCCATTCCCCTCTTTCAGTTCCTAGTAGAACAAATAAACAAACAAGTCAGTAAATATATATTAGACTGGAACAACAAAATCAGCCTGAACTAGTTGACATTTAAAGCATCCCCTCATTAAGAATCAAAGGCCACAAGCTTTTGGAGGAAAGGCAGCAGGCCTCTAGGAGATTCTTCCACAGCTACCATTTTCAGAAATGTGGATCAGGAATGGTTGTTGGGATAGATGTCCTTTCTGGGACCTCTTGCGTCTTTTGTAGCCCACTTCCTACTGAGGACTTTTTTAAGATTGCCAAAAACAACAGAATGTTTAGATGAGTCTTGTGTTCTTGGGCAACTTAATTTCTCTAAAACCTATTAGTTGTATGATTTATTTACATCTAGTCAGTTTCATGTGTGGGTAACCAATCACACAAAAAAGTGCCTTTTGAACCTGTTCTCAGTCTTAATTTCTGGCTTCCTAGTCCCCTCATGTATCTCAATAGCCCAAAAATAATCACTTTATTGAACTAAAGATTCTCATCATGCCTTTAAAAAAAAATGTTTTTCAATTCTCAATTCCATCTCCTGATCCTTAGGATCTAGAATTCGTCAATTTTTCCAGTCTCACTGGCCCTAAATGTGTGGCCTCTCTTTATCCTTGCATTTCTGCTTCTATCCTGTCTCATTTTTTTATGAATTGCTAAATAAATTCAATGACAACCAGCGCATATTAAAAAAAGATAATTTTCAGCCTCTTTTCCCCAACTCAGGAATGATTTGATCAATCTTACAAATTATTGCAGGCAAGAGGTTTATCACATAGTTTGCATTTGAATGGCATGCATCAGGAGCTGTTCTATTGTTTCACGTGTTGTCTTGACATCTTCCTTTAAGATCACTGGGCCAATGCTGCATATTGAAAAATGGTTTTGCAATGGCATTCAGGTTCTGGTATTAATTTCTGTGTTAGTAAGGATAAGCCATGTGGGCTGCTGAAACAAACAATACAGAATCTCAGTGGCTTTACATAATTAAGGCTATTTTGTGTACATGCATGCGTGTGCATGAGTGTATAGGCCCATACCCATACCAGAGGAGGGGCTAGGCAAGGAGAGGGAGAAGGAGAACAGGCAGCTCTGTCTGTGCTGGTTGCCTCTAGCAAGATGGATTTCCCAGGGCTAAAGAAAGCTAAAATGTGGCTCCAACTGCTGCTTGAACTCGAGCTACTGCTGCCAGGTTGAAGAGCTCTTGCTGATGTGCTGCTTACAGGAACCACAAGCCCACCGTGGAGCTCATCGCTGCCCCTTCTGCCTACTGCCCTTACTGGCACAAGTCGCAGGAAGCCAGCTTAAAATGAGAAATGTCATTGGAGATCCCCAGCCCCGGCATTAGGGATGACTCCAGAGAATGGGTGCGTTTTGAGTGGAGCAATGATAACGTCATAAGTGGTCTAAAATGAATTTCTATTAAATGTATTAAATTTGCCTCTTATCCCAGTTCTGTTAACTGAGGACTAATAATTGCAACTCCCATTATTATACAGAGCCTTGCAATTTAAAAATGAATGATTTCTCAGATGAAATTCCATGAGTCCGGACCTCTAACTGGAAACATGAATAAGACTGTGGGTACATGAGGAGGAGCCAGCATACACATTACTCAGCCCTGTCTACCGCCTGTGGGGGTGACTTTCCTAATGGGAACCCTGATTATGCCAGTTTATTTCCCCAGTGAGAAATGTTGGCTTGGAAAAGCAGACACATGTGATGAATCATCATCTCATTCAAGGTAGCACCTGCTGCTGTTTAACCTGGCATCTGCTCATCTCAGGAGCTGGCTTTGCCCAAATGTCCAAGTTCTGGTTCACTCCCGAACAATGAGGTTGCTGAGGGAGGTTCCACATCCCAGATCATTGCATCTTCCGACTATTGGCAAAGTAGATAAGGTCTGCCTTACAAGCATTCCATTTCTTTATTTATTGCTTTTAAACAAACTAGTTTCAAATAAGTTTATTAAGTTACATAATTTTGCGTGTTCGTAATTTGGGCAGGGCTCAGATGAGCAGGTCTCCTTCTGTTCCATGTGGTATTAACCCGAGTTGCTCCATGCTGTTTAACTGGCCATTGGATTTGACTGGAGGGTGAAGATCGCTTCATTCAGACCATTGTCTTCTAGGCTGATCTCAGGTAGAACCTCTCCCCATCACTGGAGTCACAGGAATTCTTCATGTTATCTCTCCAGGATAATGAGGCATTTTACATGGTGGCTCAGTCTTCTGAAAGTCTAGACTCAGCAGTGGCATAGTTCCCTCTCCCGTCATCAGTGCAAAGTAAATATAGCCTCCGTTTGTCTATGTCTTTCATAGGAGATAATTGTGTAAAGGAAGCATCTTGCCACATACCTATGTAAGCAGGCAGAATTAATCCGATTAGCATATGCTGATGAACAGACTAATGAGGCTTTCGTAAGCATGTCAGCATTCTCAGAAACAGACCAAAGAGAAACTAGGCTTGGAAGCATGAAGTTCTGCTATTCCGGTGATTTCATTTCAAGCAATAGGGAAAATAAGAAACATCGCCCAGGTGCTCAGACATTAATCAGTCATCTAAAATTATATCTTAATTTGGAGATTTAAAAGTTGAGCACATCTATACGGGAAACTCCACATGGGTGCAAGCCAGAGGAGGGGCTGTTTAGTTCAGTCTTATGTTCAAATGTTGTGCCTTTCCCTCAACAATGCAGAGAATCTGGTATTTTTTAGATAATATGTGCATGATCCAGTTTGGACTGCAAAATCTTAAGTCTTTTACCTTGTACTGAAGTGTATCCGCCACCCACCCTGTAACTTGCAACACCCTTAATTTGTTCCTTGTCTCAGCTCTCTAAATCTTCCTGATATATCCCCATCCTTCTTTTGAGAAGCTTATTATTATCATTATTATTACTTTGCCTCAGTAAGAGGTGGGAAAGAAGTCTTCATTATGTAAAATGTGATATATAAATCTATGTGAAGTGCTTCTAAAAGTAGAAAGTCTGCCAACTTCTCTAGCAACTTTACCAGTGTATAATTAAGCACTCGTTTAAACTATAGTTTATGTTTGTGTGAAGAGAGAGTGTGGAACTCAGAAATAGAAGTTGTTGTGGGGTGGTTTTTCTTTTTGTGTTTTCAAATTATATGTTAGATTCTTGTTTTGACAGCTATGACTTTTAAAGTAACAAAACTTGAGTCTTTAGTTCCAGTAACATGATGGCCTAGATGACCAGAAAACCCCTCTTGATACAGAACGTCTAAAATGTCCTGGATAAAATATATGATCTAGCGTGAAATAAGACAATCTTCAGAGGGTAGAGATTGAGAGAAAAATCAAATTGACAACAATCCTGAGAATTAATTATGGTGTATTTCCTGACGCCTCTGATTATCTCTGATGGCCTAGAGTTAAATATTTAAGCCTGTGCTTTTGTGGTAGACTGGAGATAAACTCTGAGACACTTGCAATGCTGGTGGGTTTTATATGACGCCCCAGTATGAAGTCTGCATTTATGAAAGCCAACACCAATAGTGAACTGAAGGAAAAATAATGCAGAGGGAGGTGGACAAGATAGCTGTTCGTCTCATCCTTGACACTGAATGGAGGGGAAACAAAGGGAAAAATATGTATAGATTGTGTATATACGTGTATATGTATGTGTACATGCACAACATACATAGTTACTTTGACAATTGCTAAAAAAAAAGTCTGATCTTGTATATAGGTTAGATACCAATTTAAATATATACATGATTAAAACCCTGTCAAAGACAAAAAACTAAGTTTTGGATTATTCCATGTTGCTTAAATGCCTCCAAGTTCAGAGGAGAGGGATAAAATTACTCTATGGAGAAACATAATCTAACCCCAGGAGTAAAAGATGTTTTTACAGATGGTGTTTCAAAAAGTGTGACTTCACAATAACAGCAACAACAAAAAAATAAATAAAAATTTTAAATCCAGTATACAAGAAAGCAAGCTACTATGTGTAGAAATTATGGTGAAATAAAAAAAAAGTGAAATTAGCAGACACTGACAGCAGACTTTGAATTTATCAGACAGAAAATATTTTGTTTAAACATTGGTATGACTAAAGATTGCATTGTGTGTGTGAAGAAAAAATAAGTAACTATCAGATTATCAGATGTATTTGTAAAAGACCTGAAGACATCTTCAAACAATTATATATGTGTGTGTGTATATATATTATATACACACACACATATACACACATATGTATGAGAGAGTGTCTTATTTTTAACTTTAATTTTTATTTTCTATACATAATATATATGTAACTGGGAAATTAATGAACAATATAAATAGCATATTAGACACAATAAAAGAGAAATAGCATAATAATGATATATCTGATACGAAATAGACTACAGATATATAAAGAGATGGAAAAATATAATAAGTGCTCTGTGACACTTTGAATGAGAAGTCAAAAATAAAGACAAATGCAGATCTAAAGAGAAAAATCTAAAATGGAGTTAATATCTGAAAAAAAATGACTGTTTTCAAAAATTTATGAAAAGAATAAATAAATCATCAGATTTAGGATGACCAAAGAACTCCCTAAAGTAAAATTTTTTTTAAAAATCAAATGTAAAAAAGTGGTAAAAATACCTCACCAATATATCAAAATTTACATATAGAATACAGCAACAGAAACTATAAGTAGCCAGAAAGAAAAATAGATTATGAGAAAACAAACAATAGATAGAAACATGACTTCTCAAAAACAACAAAGACATTCAGAAATCAGTCTAACAATATCGTCAAAATATGGAAGGAAAATGATTACAAATCTGGATACATAGTTAACCTTAGATTGGGGGTAAAATGAAGACATTTTATAAAACTGAACATGTTTGCTATGTAAAGACTCATCGATGAACTATGTAAAAATGTGCATCTGAGATCAAAGAAGGATTGTTAAGCAAAGAAAAGTAAAAAAAAATGTGGATAAATCTAAATAAATGTTTACAATAGCAATAAGTGTCTTGGTGTGAAAAAAGGTGACAAATGTTAAATGTACACAGTCTATAACATATAAATAAGAAAGGGGTTCAACTAATATTAACAATATCTAAGATCTTCATCAGAACATTAGACTTGCCTAAATGTTTAAGTTCTGATCTGTCTACATTCCCCACCCCACCCCTGTTTCCTTTAGCATATTTTCCTATTGAACTGTCTTCAGTTTTCCTAGTCATATCTTCTACTGTGACCAGTCTATTTTTAAACATGTATTTCTCAGCTTGGATATTGCATTTTTAATTTTTGGAATGCTGGTTTGATTTTTTTTAATATATAGCTCGAATTCTATATTGAAAGTTATCCATGTTATCAACCTTTTCCTCTGTTTTCTTTAACCTAATCATTATATTTTTAAGTGGCCTAGGTATAATATATTGTCAGCCCTTTCTTTTGATCATAGTTATGTTTTATTTCCTTTTTGCATGCCCAGTAATAAATAATTTTATACCAGACATTGTGATAAAAGAGCCATTGAGGCTATAGATTGCTGTATGTGAAAGTCCTCTTTACTTTTGTTAGGAAAAGAGTGGGAAATGGTAATAACATCCATCCAATTTAAAATTAACCTGAGTCAGGTGGGGTATAGTTTAAAAGACTAAGTCATTGTTTGATTTACCTAATCCTCCGATGAGCTCAACAATGATTTTGATAGAGTCTTGTCAGTCTCAGTTTCTTCAGCCATGGGGGACAGGTTAGGGGTGGCGACTACAGGCATAAATGCTCCATCATTCAGTTTTCAGCTCAGGGTCCAGTCTTCTAACTCATGTAGCTTCAATATGTAGGTAGCTTGAGGGAAAAGAGAAGTTGTATTTGATGCAGGACTCCTGCTGTGTAGGTCTTTATTTTGTTAAGAAACATAAAATCGCAAGAAGTCATACTCTGTCTTTTAGAAGGTTTTAAATCTCTGGCTTCCCGAGCAGCCACAGCACCCAGCAAATGTCCCATGGAAAAAACTGACCATGGTTTGTGTTTCCTCAGATTTCTAATTTGTTGTGTTAGCATCAATAAATGTTAAATCATTTGCCTGTATCTGTTACCCCTAGCAGAGATTCTCTGCCTGAGCTGGATCCTCAGCTTACATCCAGAAACAGAAAATTCTCCAAGAAAAAGAAGTTTTGTTTGTTTGTTTGTTTATTATTTTTACTATTAGTTTCAGGTTTACAGAACAATGCAATAGTTATCCTTTTCACCCCTCACAAAGTAACAAACCCCCTCCCCCCATCCACGGCCCTCCCACCCCCTGATATCATACTTATCTATTGGGCCAGCCGAGTGGCTCAGTTGGTTAAAAGTTCGCTCAAGAGTGGGAGCTCTGAGCAACTAGTGGTTTGATTCCCCGCCCGAGCTGAGCTGCCACTGAGCTGCTAACAGGTGGCAGGATGGCTCAGCTAAAAAAAAAACCTCAAGTTGTAGATTTTTAGCTTGAATCAGAGATGTTCTCCCCTCTTTGGAATTTTAATTTCTAATGTTCATTGATTTAATAGCTCTATAATGCTTTTAATTATGAAATATACCTGGGATGCCAAAAAAATGTATACACATGACTTGTATTTATCTTTGGTTATTTGTATATAGAATATATTGAATATTACAATTTTAATAGGGTTTATTCCTTCTTAAAAATGTATATACATTTTTTGGGCACCCTCTATATAAATTTCTAGTTGTTGCAGTAAAAATATTATCCTGCCATAAAATTCTACATCTTATAATATAATTCTTGCATTACTCTGATGACTAATGATTTTGAGCATGTTTTCATAGATTTACTGGCATTTGGATATCCTCTTTCATTTGCCTTGCCCAGCTTTTTATTTTTTAATATGTTTTCTTGCTGATTTGTAGTTTGTTTTGTTTTTTATACTGAATGATTTCTTTAATGTTTATGCTGCAAATAACTTCTCTTGGTCTAAAGTCTTAAATGTTTAGTTTGATAAACAGAAGTTTACAAATATAATTTGTTTTATATATATTAGATTAATTATGTTATATAATTTTAATCACATTTGTAAACTGTTTACTTTGTAGTTGGTGATATTTGCATCTAGTTTAATATATCTTATTCCACAACATTAGTATATTTTTTTATGGTAAAACCTTGGAAATTTATTATTTTATTTCTCAAAGTAGATAAAAAATTCACTGATAATTTTTACATGGGGTGATCTAGTTATATTACATCGTTTTTCTATATACATATACAGATGATCCAACACAATTTTGTGAAAAGATTATCTTTTCTTATTGTTCTACTTGCCAACTGTATCATAAATTAAAAGTTCATGTATGTATGAATCTGTTACCAAACTTTATTCTGTCTCATTGGTTGCTTTCTTTATTGTTCACCAAATGTCACACTGCCTTAAGCACTAAAAATTTATTATAAATCTTAATATATAGTATAATAAATCTTCAAACTTAGTTCATCCTCAAGATTGTCATAGCTTTTCATAGCTTGTTTGTGTTGTGAATGTGTTGATGTATTATTTTCTTATAGTAAAATGCATGTCAGTAATTATATAGCTCAATAAATTTTCATATATATATATATATATATATATATATATATATATATCCATCCAGCCAGAATAAGTTTGTCCATCGAAACATACATACATACACACAAACACACACTCACACTCACAAACACACACACACACAAATATTTGCGTGGGTTTTGAGTGGGTTTTGTGGTAGATTGACTTCTTTAAAACCCTAATTATTGACCACCCTAAATCTCCCCTACGTAATGTCACTTTGCAGCTTATCTCATCAAGAATATAGTCTATTTCCATTTCCCTTAACTCTGGGGCAGCCTTGTAACTTGCATGGTCAATAGATGTAGCAGAAATGACAACATGCCAGTCCAAGCCTAGGCCTCAAGAGGCCTTGCATGCTTCTGCTCTATCTCATGAACCTGTTCTTTGCCGTAAAAGCATTGCTGGGCTCATTTATTGGAGGGATATAAGAGCAGAGCCAAGATGCTCGAACCAACAGTTAGTCAATCCCTGGAAACAAAGCTGCCTAATTGATTGTGGAAACATGACAGAGCTTGGCTAAGATGAAGAGTGTCCCTCTAGACCCATAGGCCATCCAACAATCATGAACTATAGAGGACATTGTATATGATACAGTGCTTTATATTCAGGACACTGTATGTGACTGTATTTTGGAGGTTTTTTTTTCACAGCATTATTTTTGCAATAAATCACCAATATAGGTTTGCATTATAAATCAGTTTGAGTATAATCGTTATCTCCACAATATTAAATCTTATGTGTATGAATATAGAGTACCCTTTAGTTAATTTAAATCTTTAATTTCTCTCAGTAAAATGGGGTGTTGTGTGTGTGTGTGTGTGTGTGTGTGTGTGTGTGTATGTGTGTGTGTGTGTGTGCGCGCGCATAGAGATCTTACATTCTTTTGGATTTGCTTCTAGGTATTCGATTATTGTTATGCCATGTCTAATTATGTCTTTTAAGCTTATTTTATGATCATCATTACAATATAAAAGTATATCAGTATTTGTATATTGACATTGCATTTTCATCAAATTGCCAAATTCACATATTAACTATAACCATATATCCAAAGATTTTTCTTTTGTTGTCTATATAGAGGAAATATTTGCATTTAATGGCAGCCTTCTTTCTTTGATCCCAATCTACATATCTTTATTCTACTTACTTCTTTGTACTAACACAGATTTCTAGTCCAATGGTGAACAGACCATTCAAAAGAATGTTTTTTTGTTAGTCATTTATAGCTACTCTATATAAAATTAAGGAAATACTTTTATTTCTGGTTATCATAGTGTTTCATAAATTGCCAATAATTTTTATCAAATGCTCTTTTTGTATCTATGACATGATCATACTATTTTGCATCTATGTCTATGAAAGAAGTTGATCTATAGTTCTTCTCTTTTTTAATATCCTTCTCAGGTTTTGATTGTTGGGGTTCTGCTGTCCTCATAGTCACCTAAAAAGACTTCATATACCTACGTGTTTGGTAGAAGTTACCACTCAAGGTATGTAAGCATGGAGATTTCTGTGTTGGAATGACTCAATTGTAGAATCAAATAGTTATAAAATAAGTTGACACTTTATTTATCCTTGTATTAGTTCTTAGAATTTATTTTTTGGTCAATTTTCAAATGCATTGCCATGCTTTGTGATATTTTTGCATCTTTTTAATGTTAGTAGAATTGATATTCATGCTTCTATTTCCTGGTATCAGTCACTTAAAAAAATCTGTCTTGTCAGGGAATTATGGCTTTCAGTAATCTTTTGGAAGAGAATCATTTGTTTTTGGTGGTCTTTTCTAGTGTTCTACATTTTATTAATATTAAATTCTATCTCATTTTCTTTCTGTTTAAGTTTAATTTGCTACTGTATTTCTAACTTCCATAGGTGATTGACTTTTTTAACCTTCCTTCTTTTATAATATATGCATTTTAAGCCTCATATTTCATTTTAAGTGCATCATTAATTGTTTTTCACATTTTTCATATATAGTATTTTTCTTTCACTGAATTCAATGTTTAAAATATTGTCTAATTTTTATTATTAGTTAATCTTTCATCCACTTTTCATTTAGAAGTATATGGCTTAATTTCCAATTATTTCTGATTTTTTAAGTCATTCTATTTGTTATCAATTTTTAAGTTAGTTACATGTTCCTAAGGAGAAATCTCAGTATATCAATCTTTTGAAATTTGTTGAAATTTGCTTTGTGGTATGGCATCTTTACAATTTTTGTAAATGTTTTATGTGTGCTTGAAAAATATGTATTCTACAGTTTTGTGTGGTGATTTATATATCAATTACCTTTATTCACGTTGCTCAAATCTAGTACATGACTTAATTTTTTGCATTTATTTGATGAGTTACTTAGAGGTGTGTATAAAAATTACCCACTATGTCTTCTCTTATTGTGGTCAGACAGAAGAATGACAATGAAGTAGAATGAAACTTTCAGGAGAAACAGATAAATGTTTATCATTGTGATTATAGTGGTGGTCTCAAGAGTGTGTGTGTCTATGGGTTAAAACTTATCAAATAGTATACTTTTAATTGCCAAATTTCTTTTAATATGCCAAATTTATGATACATGAACTGTATTTCAAAAAAGATGTTAAATGAGCCATTATATTTTACCACTTAAGAAAGTAAAGGAGAAAATGTACATGATCATCTCAATACACACAGAAAATCATTTGATAAATTTCAACCTTCATGAAAGATGATATTCATGTATTAGAATTGGATACAAAATTTCTTAATCTAGTGTAGAAAATAGCGTGTATACACACACATACATATACTCAACGATGGCTACCATGATGCTTAATGGTGAAATATTTAAAACCTTCCTCACTGAAATGAAATGAATTAAAGTCACGCATTATTGCTACATGTATTGAACACAGTACTATTTAACCTAGATACAGTTGAATCTATACACAAAATAGAGGTTTTATAAATATCGACAGGTAAATAAATAAATGCATAGGTAAAGGGTCAGATATATTTCTAAGAAAACTTCCAATCTGTAGCAAACTTTTTCAGCTGTGATTATTGGGAGGTCTATGCTGTAAGTTATTTATTATGTTTAATGAATGAACGTCTATGAATCTACACAGGCACTAGTCTCTGGTATCCTTAGGAGGACTTAAGAAGTCGTCACTCTAATCATTTTCTGTGTTCTGGAGCTCAGATGAAGGACTCTGGTTGAGTAAGGCTAAAAGAAGCCATAATTCAAGATTCTATTAAATTTGTACGGATTTCTTGGTACTCTATGTCTGGGAATTGAGCAGTTGTTATGTTTAGTGACTCTCCTTCAAATGTTGACCTTCTTGAAGAATTTCTTGATGGCAGACAGAACATAATATGCTGACATTATAAAATAGCTATCCGCCACTTCATTAAATGATATTAACTATACATTGAGTGACTTTCCCAAGAATAACTGTTTCTTTTAACATGTGTTTCTCTCTTACTGAATCTCCTCCACCTGCTAAAAAAAAGCCTTGGAATTTTTGTACCGCTTTTGGTAAATTTTGTCAACAAGATAGAAACTTTATTTGTTACCGCTCAAGTGCAGCAATCATTACTTGTTATTTTTCAATTTAATTTCAGTATAAATTAACTTATCTCTGTGCAAGTAGCATTAAAGCTAATAACCCTAAAAAAGGATTAAGATTAGAAAGTAATACTGCCAGTGACAAAGCTCATTAACGGCCTTTATCACTACAAGCTGATGAACTACATCTAGGATAATTGGCCTAATTATAATACATTTGTTTCTTTAGCCAGGTATTCTTCACTTCACTCTCTATTGATTACTTATGGGTCCCTGTATGTCCAATTAAATTTCTCTTTCCACTCTATCCATTTCTGAAATTGATAGTATAGAGCCCAGATGTCAGTATACCTGTGCTTTGTATAGTGAAGAGCTGCAGTAAGGAAACAAGAAATAGAGAGGCAAAAACAGATAGTTTTATCCTAGAGTGCAGGTCATAGAACAATGTAGAGTGAATAATAATTCTTCAGGGTTTCCACCTATTTCTTTTAAGTGGAGATGCTCAAGTTTATTTAAAACCTAATTATACAATAGACCCCTGATATATTCTAGTTGATTCATTCCCATAATGCACTTTCACTTATTTTTTTCATGACAAGTAACAGTAAAAATGACTTAATAATAACAAAAAATGTTAAATTATTTTATGTAAGAGATAGTCTGGAATTAAAGAGTTTGCTATTTTGAAAAGTAGCTAATGAGTATCTCTAAGGAGTCCTTTGCTTGGCTTTTACTCTACCATCCTCAGGATATCAGTTTTTATTTCTTGTATCTGTAAGCTGTTGTTGTTTTAAGATGACTTTTGTGGCTCTAGGTATCAGCACCACATCCAAAGGCTAGAAAAAGGACAGAAACTAGGATAGTGAAAGCGAATCATCACATGATTCTCTCTTCTATTTTCAGAAAATAAAAGTAGTCCCAGAAAACCTCCCCTTACTTCTCATTGGCCAAAAATTGATAATATATTTATGTCTATATAAGAAGGAGATTGGGGAAATTCTTGGATTTTCCACTGTGTTTACGAAGACAGGCATGGAATATAAAGGCATTTGGTAATGGCTTTTGAGTATACAACTAAAAGTGTATTTAAGAGAAAGAATTTCCCTTTTCTGGTAAGTGGAAGTCTCCAAGGGACATTATGTCTCCATATACATCCTGAGTGTATTGTATAAATTTCATGGAGGAACAAATTTGAATTCAAGTACTTGGAGATATATCAGTATTTCCAGCTGAGTTCTAATTAAACATTAGCATCTACTATAATGAGAATGAGCATGTAATTCATTGTCCAGAATAGATATGTTTGAAAGTAAAATGGGGACTACTGACAATTTCTCTTGGACAAGTGAAGCTCAGTAACATCCCAAGCAAACTGGTACATATGATCCCCTTATTTTTAGTAGCTGTATTTACATATCAGAGCCACAATATCACCAATTCTTGACAGTTGGTTTATCAACAAGCAGGGTAAAAAGAACAAATGAATAACAAAACTCTTGGTGAAACAGAGAAGCAGCTATTATTTTACCAACTGGTGCCCCAAACCATAAATGATTCATATATAAAACTGGCATGTGTCCCCCCTCCCCTATTCATTGCCTTGTCAACAGCAAGAAGTAGGTGAATCAGAGGAGAGGTTTACAGATCTGATAATCATAGAGACTCCTTGGGCTGCCCTTGACAAAAGTTCTCACTCTGATTACAAGGTTTATTCATGCTCTAACCAATAAATAATGGGACAAATAGTTGAAAGTAAAAATAGTATTAAGTAGTAAAAAAAGTGATTACCTGACTGATTGATCAATCTATTTCTCCATCTATCCCCATGCAATTTTACAAAAAAATAAAAAATAAAAAATAAAAAAGGTACTGTCATATGTTAGGGTTTTCACCCATATTTTTTTTTTAAAGATTTTTATTGGGGAATTGGGATGGGAACAGTGCTGGGGAATTGGGGGAAGGGGAACAGACAAGTTGCTGTCGTTTTGTTCTTCAGTCTAGTTGTGGAGGACGCTGCTTCACTGGCCCAAGTTGGCACCATCATTGCGCTCTTCTCGGGTGAGGTAGATCAGTCGCCAGCTTCTGGACGGCCGCTCACTGCGGCTGCTGGCCACTCACGCTGGCTGCTGGCTACACACGGTAGCCCATGGCAACCCACTGCAGCAGGGGCTGCAGCCTACACCGTCGCCGGCGACTTATGGCATCCCAGCTCCAGGTTGAACTGTCGTTCAGCATATTAGCTGTAGAGGGCAGTGTCACTGGCCCTCATATGTGGGATCCGAACCAGAGCCCTCTGGTGTCCCAAGCCAGTTCTTAACCATTACGCCACTCAGCCAGCCCTTCACCCATATTTTATCACAAGTTTGTCACAGGCGCATTTTAGTTTCAGAGAATGTAAGTGCACATCAACTTGATTAATGGGTGCATTAAGAAATTATGGCATTAAATAGGTTGTATTAGTCAAGAACTTTCATTTAGCTGCAGGTAACACTCCCCCTGCCCCCGTTTGCACATAAAACAAGTGATTTAATAAGATGAGGCTTAATTTTTTTCTCTCGGAAATAGATCTTTGAAGGTAGGAAGTTGCAGTCTATGATTCTGTAACTCAAATGCTTTTCAGAACAAAATGATTCTCTTAGCTGTTATTTCTTTTTGTATTAAATTTATTAGGGTGACATTGGTTAATAAAATTGTATAGGTTTCAAGTGTACAATTCTATAATACATCATCTATATATTGCATTGTGTGTTTACCACCCAGAGACAAATCTCCTTCCATCACCATATATTTGACCCCCTTTACCTTCTCCTACCTCCTTCCCTCTCCCCTTACCCTTCGGTAACCACTAAACTGTTGTCTGTATATATGAGTTTTTGCTTGTTTGTTTATAATATTCATTTGTTGCTTTCAGTTTTATATCCCACATATGAGTGAAGTCATATGGTTTTTTACTTTTTCTGTCTGACTTATTTTGCTTAGCATGATAATCTCAAGATCCATCCATGTTGTTGCAAATGGTAGTATTTCATCTTTTCTTATGGCTGAATAATAGTCCTTTGTATATATGTACCACACCTTCTTTATCCAATCATCTATCAAAGGACACTTTGATTATTTCAATGTCTTGGCCACTGTGAATAATGCTGCAATGAACATAGGGGTACGTATACCTTTACGGATAAATGTTTTCAGTCTTTTTGGATAGATATCCAGAAACGGGATTGCTGGGTCGTATGGTAATTCTATTCTTAATTTTTTGAGGAACTTCCATACTGTTTCCCATAATGGCTGCACCAGCTTACATTCCCACCAGCAGTGTATGAGGGTTCCTTTTTATCCACAACCTCTCCAACACTTGTTATTGTCTTATTAATAATAGTCATTTTAACAGATATGAGGTGGTATCACATCCTAGTTTTTGTATTTCCCTTATATCTAGTGAAGTAGAGCATCTTTTCATATATCTGTTGGCCATTTGTATGTATTCTTGGGAGAACTGTTTGTTCAGGTCCTCTGCCCATTTTTTAATCTGATTTTTTTTTATTATTTTTATTTTTTAGCTGAGCCATCCTGTTGGCAGCTCAGCGGCAGCTCAGCTCGGGCCGTGAATCAAACCGGAGACCCTGTTGCTCAGAGCTCTCGCTCTTGAGCGAGCTCTTAACCAACTGAGCCACTCGGCCGACCCTATCTAATTGTTTTATCTGTTATTTTTTAATCACAAAATGTTAAATGCAGTTCCAGCTACCAGATTCATGTTGCAGGCAAGAGAAAGAAACAAAGGAGGCAACCAAAAGGGACAGAGTCTGGTCTCCTTTTGCTCTTTTTAAAGCGAATTTCCAGAAGCTAAAAGCCTCCATTTAAATCTCAATGGCCCAAAACATACTATGTCAATATATTCATATATCAAATCAGTATGCTGTATGCCTTAAATTAATACAATATTCTACGTCAATTATATTTCAGTAAAACTTCAAAAACTGTTTTATGTTGCTGTCATTTGGAAACACATTCAGCTGGACACATGACTGCATTCAGGAAAACTAGTTTTTAATAGGGAAGAAGCAATATTGATTGATAACTAGAATTCCCCGCCATATGGTATGTAACAATGTGCCTAATCACTTATGGATGGAAATTTAACCACCCTTTCCCTTTATTTTCATTATTATTATTAATGTTTCACATCTGTCTTGAAAATGATGGTGAAAGTGAGACAGAATTATAAAACTTCCCTCTCCCCAATTTGACAGAAATAAACAAAGTAAATAAAAGTATAAGTTGTAGCCTATGAGATTCCCCTTACTCCCCTAACCAAAAGCAGTTGTCTGAGGCAAAGGAAGTGAAGAAAATCCTCAAAGCCTTCAAAGATAGTCTCAAGTTAGGTGGAAAGAAGGATAAGGGAGCAATCTAATGGGTAACAATAAAATGCCCTTTTCGTATAGAAACCTCTAATCTTCCACATGCTTCTCTGTTTATAATGAGTGTTCCTATTCCTTTACACAGGGTAAATTGATATCTATCATTTGATTATACTTAAAAACTTCACTTCCCTAAAGAAATTGTTCTTATCTGTACTCAGAGAGTATGTACCTGTCTTTCAGAATACCTAACACAGGGCCGGCCGAGTGGCTCAGTTGGTTAAGAGCTCGCTCAAGAGTGTGAGGTCTGAGGTCTGAGCAACAGGGTTGCTGGTTCGATTCCCGCCCTGAGCTGAGCTGCCACTGAGCTGCCAACAGGTGGCAGAATGGCTCAGCTAAAAAAAAAAAACACAAAAAAAAAAACAAGGAAGGAATTAGTAAATAGAAAAACAAATTTTGCTTTATTTATAAACAAGATATTATAATTTTAAATACAGTTACAAGATATAGCATAAATAATTTAAAATATGGTTAATTCTTTAGAGAAAAAAGCAATAATACATATCACTAAGTAAATCAAAAGAAGGATAAAACAATTTACACAATGATAATTGAGAATGCAGAAATAATCACAATGTAAGAATATGGAACGAAGTAATGCGAAGAATTCTTCAGTCATACATTCAATTTGAAAATTTGTACAAAATAGGTGTTTTCTCAGGAAACATGTATGACAAAAAATGACTCAAGATAGAAAAGAAAGTATAGACAGATCAATAATTACAGAATATATTAGATAAGTTAAAAAATAGTGCCAGGCAAGGTGTTTCCATAATTATTTAAAATCCCCAAAGAAAGGGATTTTAAGGACTATTTAAACAGGGCATAGAAAGAATACTTTAATTTAAAAAATATTTCTAGGAGGGCAACACAGAGCAAATCACAAAATAATGAATGGAAAATCATAGACCTGCACTATCAAGTATGTGGCTATTTAAATTTAAAATTTCATTTAAAATTCAGTTTCTCAGTTGCACTAGTCCATGTCACATTTCAATTTCTTAGTAGCCACATTTCTCTAGTGGTTACCACGTTGGACAAGGCAGAAAGAGACCATTTCAGACTTCACACGTAGTTCTGGAAAAAAAGAGCCCCAATGAGTTTCTCCATCCTGAACACATTACTGAGAAGAGAGAAAAAACAAACAGCAACAACAAAAAAAACTGGGACAGCCTAATTGGCTAAGCCTGGTCCAGCTCCCCACCGCTGAGGACAGAGAACAGGGATACAGGGAGATACTGTGATTTATGGTGCCTGTAGAATCTCAAGAGAAGATAAACAGCCCATGTCACCACACACTTTCAAACACATTATACTTCCTTAGCACAATAGCTTTCAGAGATGGATAGATAGAGTGGAAACGAGACTCACAGTGAGCTTGCTCAAGTTCATTCTGCTGATGAATGTCCGTGCCAGCTAGGTTTAAATGTAGCCCTTCTGAATCCAGGCCCACTGTGTATCAACCAGTTCTTGATCAAAGCAGGTAGTATGGAACCCTCTGGGTGCTTAGACCTGTTGGTGTATGACTAGGTCCATGTCACTGAAAGAGAATTTGTAATCCACAAGAGCCTGCAAACTGTGCTATCAAGCATCCTGCATGCAGCCTTTCAGTAATTAATATCGGCACTGGTTATTTGCCAGGCTTGATAAATATAACATTCAATATACAGCATACAAACAACAAGAGGAAGAGGAGGGGAGAGAAACAATTTGGGTAAAATAATAATATAAAGTAGACTAGAGAAATGAACCAATTTTATATGGAAAGAAATTGATTGGAAAATAGTCTTCGTGAAAGTATCTAACTTACACATAGTAGGTACTCAAAAGAAGTTTGTGGCAGTGCACTTCTAGTGAACTTGAGTGAGCTGAAATAGTATCCACCACAGTTTATTAAAAAAAAAAAAGGCCTGTTTTTCTTGGCATTCAGATATCTAAAGTATAGCCTAAGAAAAAAATCAAGGGACACCTGACATGCTGTAAGTGTCATATGTATCAATCTACTGGCCTATTTTTTTGGTTTTATTATGTAGGGGGTCACTGTCAGTGGAATATTTAGGCTGACCTCAAAATGACCACAAACTAATCTGTAAAGTAAAATATCCCCATTGCAGTTTGCTTCTATTCATCTCAAAAAGCAGCGCCCATGCTCAAAGCACATGAAGTGGAAGATCTGCTACTCATGGAGTGGGGAGATGACCCACAGAGTACCAAGCTATTTAATGCATTTGTTCCCATTCTCAATGGTGGTGTTGACATTACCTCAGAGCCCATTTCTGTAGATGGACCCAGCAGCGGTTTCTGCTTAGGCATCCCAGGAACATTGTTAACTCTGAAATTAACTGGAAGATTGGAGTGAGGAAAGGGAACCAGGTCCACTAAAGTGTTATCGCTCTAAGAGTGAAGAAGTCCATCACTCTGAAAAATTTGAAATTGCTTCTTCTAGGGCAGGCTTCAGGAACATATTAAACTGACAGTGTTTTGCCAACTAGGTTGGAGAAGGGAGTGTCCTTGATAAGGAGACCAGGGAGAAGTCTAACAGTTTCGAAATGCATGCCACAACGGGTTGGGAGGGAAAACAAAAGGACCAGCTTAGGAGATATTAGCAGTTTTTTTAAATTGATGTATTCATCCCACTAAAATTGAATACTTCCTATAGCAAGGGTTGGTTTTCAGTGAGATAGCATGACCGAGACAGAAAATAATAATAAGCCAAACCTGGTACCTTTGCTTCAAGAAGTCACAGACTAGAGTTGATAAAAGTATGTCAACAAATAATAAAAGTACACTAATAACTTCTATTTGGTAAATTTGGTGATGGGCAAGAAGAAACCAAATATGATCATAAAGTTTCTAGGCCACATGTTGACAACGGACCAGGCAAAGAGGCAGGTTACCTGTCACAGGAGATAAAGGATTTGCATTTGTGTGCAAGTCATAGGTGCCAGAACAGTGTTGAGTGTTAGGAGTATGATAAGAGCAAGAGATATAAATAGGATGAACCTAAAAAGAAAATCAACACAAAAAACGCCAAGCAGTTTGTTTTGTTAACTCAACCCAGAATATTACATTTGAAGTACGAGGAAAAGGCACGTTTGTACGGGTATCTAGTTGGCGAAGAGAAAATATTTATGGCACAATAAACATATGCAGGTCTAATGGTATGGATTGTGACCTAAGAGAAATTGTGTATTAACTTTACTAATTCACTTAGAAATCATGAAATAAAAGGGGGTCAACTATACAATTTTTGTGAATAAGGAAAGTTAAAGGAAGCTTAGAAAAAGTAGGCACAGGTGGGGAATCTGAGGTGTCGTACTTGTATGTTTTAATCACAAAGGACTCGTTTTTCCCCAATGGCATCCTTTTCTACAGGTCTGAAAAAGAGTGGGAATCAGTGCACGCACCATGATGCTGCAGAACACCAAGAACTTTAAAAAGTGTATAAAATTAAGAAAGCAGTGCAATTACTTAGCAGTATTTTTTAATTGAAAATAGTTATCTCTTATGTGCCAGGCAATATAGTTAGGCAATGGGCACTAAAAGATGAATAGAACACAGTCCAACTCCTCAAAAGTCCAATTGAGAATAAAAACACATTGACAATTAATGGATAAGCAAAATGCTTTGTTAAATTGTATTTGTCTGTTTACAAAACACTGTTTCTTACCTTATTCTGTGATCCTTATACTAATGCTGTGAGATAGCAATTTAGTATTATTAGATTTACCATCCCCATCTTGTGATAAAGTGAGGAAACTGAGTCATAAAGAGGTTTATTTACTGGACCATGGTTAGAATTTTGCAGGACAAGGATACAGGTTTTCAAACAATAAATGATTGATTTCTGCATTCAAGTAATAATAGTCTTCCAAAAAGAAATGGATTTTTCCCCTATTACTGTAACGGTGAAGATACAAAACAAGACACTGTGTCTATAGAAAATCAAAAAATCATTCATGCCACTCAATGATTCAGTAAATTATCTGGAAATGTTGCCCCATGACGTTATTTATCTGCATTGTTCGCCTCGTTTACTGATTTGACCAAACATTTTGACATGACCTCAGCGTAGACTTACGGCCTAACACATTGGAAAAATATTTCACCCAGTGACTCAAAATGTCACTTACATAATCTGCCCAGATTGCCTTGCTGCCACTGACACATTTTCCTAAAATGAAAACTATCAGATGAGGGCAATAAGGACAGCATAATTCATGCAGATGGTCAGTAAATGACAAAGATTAGGCTTTGTCCAATCTTATTTTCATTTTAATGTTGGCAGAGAAGACAGCCCTTTTGAGCTCTGCAATTCCCTATTTACCTTGGAGAGATGCTGACACGTGTTACACTGGTCATTCCTTGTGTAACTTTGGGTAACACGTTTTACTTAAATCTGAAGATGAATGTGAGGGACTGCTACCAAAATTTGTCCTCAGAATTGATAACTTCAACATAAAGAGATAATGAAATCTACAGAGGGTATGAAAAAAATGTACACACATTTTTAGAAAGGAAAAACCTGTATTAAAATTGTAATATTTAATACATACCGATAACAAAAGGTGAATACAAGTCATGTGTGTACATTTCTTTTGGCTCCTCCAGTATTTATTAAGTGCCTACTGCATGTTAGGCCCTTTCACCCATTTAAAACATTGTAATACAAAGGCCCACTTTCAGATACGGAGTTGGCATCTCAGGGAGGTTACACCTCTTCATGACCAACCTGTAATTAATGGTAGAGGCAGTGCCCCCTTAGACCTGGGCAATTCCTATGATGCTAATGGTCAAAATGCTTCTGAGGGGCATAGTTGAGAATGATGTTCTTGACAAAGTCACTAGGATGAAAGCTGACACTAAAGAGGTAGGAGCCACCTGAAACAGTAAAGAACAACTAAGGATTAGAAAACAATGAGTGAGTTTGGGAGTCAGAAGGAGATGGTGATGTGTCTTTGTATTCACGAACTCAAGGGCTTAAGGGATCATGCAAACAATGTAGTTCAACTGCGCATTTAATACTTAAATTCTCTCCTTAAGGTCCACCCAACTGTCATCCAGCTGAGTAAGGGCCTCCACTTCAGGCTTCTGTGTTATTTGACACCATGTGCCTGACCTCTTGTGCCATACTTCACATCCCCTCAATCCCCCTTTCCTCCATTCATTGCTGCAACAGCCAATTTTATGGAAGGTAAATTGGCAATATTTTGCCTCAGCTGTCCAACTGTATATATTTCGCCCACAGACCTTCTCAAGGACCTTAGCCAGACATCTGCAGGAACTCATACATCCGTATGGAAATGTAAGGGACTTAACACCTCCTCTGGCAACTCTGACCTGTGGGGCGTGAGAGTGGGCAAATAATGCTTCATTTCTTGAGCAGAAAATCCTGAGGCAACTTACACCTGGATGTTTAGAGGAACCCAGCAGAACTGAGCCCCCGCTGCCAAAGCAGCGAGTTCAACAATGCAGCCTTGCACTTGCTTTATTTCATTGTTTCATACTTATCTTTACCCCGTTCCTGTTCCCTTGAAACACTTCCTGAAATAAACTACTGGCACCTTTTTGTCTGTACTTTCAGAGAAGCCCAGGCTAAGATGGGCCCAGGCTCACGGGGTAGTGTGACAAGAGACACTGTCTAGGCCTGACCTGGCATGCAGAGTGGCCTCAGGGCTTTCTGTTCTCATTGACTTGTGTCTGATTAATTTCTATATACTTAGCACTGGACACAGGCTTTAATCCCATAAAAGGGGTTCGTGATGTTTTCATGACGTAGCCGATGGATAGATGTACTCATATGCATAAACCAGTGGAGTAAATGTGGCCAAGATTGATGTGCTTTGAGTTACTCTAAAGTTGAAGCAAAGAGCCCCAAGTGATGTCCTCTAAAACTAGTTGCAGACAAAGTGGGGAATATGAAGAGGCAGAGGGTCCAGCCCGTCCCCGCCGTGACACTCCTGCAACGTTAACACTAGTGCACGATCAGTTCATTTGTATTGTTGATCATAAGAATACTGATTTTTTATATACTGAATGTTTACATTTTAAGGCTTATTTTAAATGTGGACTCAAAGACTGTGGTCATGAAATCCCTAAGGGTGCTGTCTTTGGGTATATAAGCTGGCATAGGAAAAAAGAGAAAAAGCAGGAATATAAGGAAGCTATGAGGTAAGGCAGAACTCTTGGGAGGCTACACATATGCCTAATTATTTCTGCCTGAGAAAGACAATTGCTGGCCCTGGGTCTACATGTATCTAAGCCTGTGCTCGTCCTGTTGATACATAGGTTAGTGTTATGAAAAGATCTCTGGTCTCGGCACTTGGAAATGTGCCTACTAGGCAATAGCCACTTACTGTTGAGCTGTACATCTACCCACTGGAAATCAATGCCAAAACAGTGGGTATATTCAAAATTCTGGACTCATCTTAAAAGTACAGAATTCACTGGACTTTGAGGCAAAATATTTGGTTTGAATACCTTAGTAGCTGTTGTCTTGGACAACCCCAGACTCCCCAAGGCCATGTACTGCTATTGATAAAAGAGGGTGTTAATTCTTGTTCAACCTGTCTCAAAGGGTTGGTGATGGTTATCAAGGGAATACATTTGTGATAAGGGAATTTCATCATCCAATATCATACGTATTTGAAGCATGTTGCTTATGTGAGCCCCTCCAGATCAGGCACTAATGCCTGAGGTTCGTATTTTCCAGGGCACCTGGAGCAGACGACTATAGAGATGAAGGTTTTTCAGTTGAGTCCTCAGAAGATTAAGAAAATAATTCACAGGCTGAAGAGACCGGTCTACAGGGCAAGATTAAAGGAAGACATGTAGTTCATCATTCTGTTAGGCAATGCATAATGGAGGGGTCAGGAATACAGACATATTTCAAAGGGGTAAACAGCCAAGATGGGGAAGAATTATTTCAGTTGATGCAAAAAAGAAATAAGACCATTGAAAATGAAATGAAAAGTATTTGGATACCAGAAAATGATCAAAGTTCTTTTATTTGGAATCTTCCAAGCTAACATGACAAAGCCTGGATTTTTCCATCTGTACTTCATTTTATCATTTAGGTGGTCTCCAAAGACTAACATATATTTCCTGATATCACTCTGTCCCCACCTCATATTAGATAGACACATCCTAAATCAGTATCTTATCTTTTAAATTCAAATGTTCATGGGAGAAAAATCATCACAAAATACATTGTTTTTTTTCCCAAGGTGCCAAATTCTTTTCCACTTGCTTTTTTTTTTCTTTCTTTTCTTTTTTTAAAATTTTCTTACCACCATGAACTTTTCATTTCATTGTTTCTTTGGGGAATGCTTCTATGAGTGTATGAGTGGAACTAATTGAAAAAAAGTAAAATTTAATAGAATTTAAACTTACTGAAGGGGGAGATAAGTTTAGTTCCAGTAGTATCAGGGGAGCTGTGACAAGACCAAGTGAGATCCTGAAAACTAAACACTGGAACTACTCCATAATGCTGTAAAGACAGATGTCTGTTTTAATCTTACCAGAAAGAAAATAGAAGTAATTCAATATAATTTATTATAATTGTTTTTTAATCCAAAGTGGCACACTGATTTTTTTTTTTCTGGCAAAGACATTTGATCAAAGGTGAAAGGAAAAAAAAATTTTTTTCTCGTTATGAAAACAAGACTGTTTTCTTCATATTCAATAAAGAATTGGCATTTCACTAGAACAAAGCAATAGTTTATTTGGTCTTTTTCAAAGGATCAACCATAAGCAAATTTGTGACATTAGACAAGTTTGTCTTCAACATCACTTAGAACATATCCTGAGTTGATCTTGAGCCCCTGTTCATTTCTCTTTTCACATTTCTTAGAGTCATTTCCTTGGATTCCAATTTAGTCCTGATCCTACTGAGTGGGGCCTGCTGATCACACATGATGATGAGGCCTTGCTGTACAGCTTGGAGCAGTCCCAGGCGTGCTTGGGTTTCCCAGGAATGCCAGGGAGTTTGATCCCTAATGGACAGGTTCCTCTCCCATTATTCTCAAGTCCTCCTGTTCTGGTTCTTTTGATCCTGGCGTCTTCATTGCCATCAAAAGTAGCTGCTGTGTGATTTGTTTCATCTGGGCACTGTCGTCTGCTAATCCTGGAGGATGCAGAGATCTAGTCTTTAATTATCGGATCACCAATAACCAGTTGTGACTTCTTGCGTCGGTTAATCATTACCCTCGTTGACGCCATTTCTTCATTTGTCTAATAAGACAAGATGATTTCAAACCTTGTCACAAGAATTTAAAGCAGGGTTTCTCAACCTCAGCCCTCGGGATTTTGGGCTGAATAATTCTTCATTGTGAGGGAATGACCTGTGAGTAATAAGATATGTAGCGACACCCCTGACCTCTACACAGCAGATGCCAGTAGCAAACAGTACCCCTCCACAGACATTGAAAATGTCTCCCAACATTGCCACATAGTCTCTGCAGAGCCAAATCTCCCACGGGTGAGAGCCACCATTTTAACTCATTATCAAGGAAAGCATTTCCTCCTTCAGAATGCTAACATGAGAGGAGGTTTCATGCAATTATCTTGAAGTTCCTTAAGCATAGGCTGACCTAAAATATTAATTCCATATTTAGCAGAATTCCATTGTCCCCTTGTCATTTCTGCACTATAGCAGATACTGGCTGTTCTCTTCAGTCCCTGTTTCAATGCTGCGTCTGCATCCCCAGATGTGGTATAAGAAGGCTGCCCTGACTGTGTGCTCTGAGCCAGCCAATTTACCGGAGCTGGTAGACTCGGCTATATAGTTTCTTTCTGTGGTTGCAAGCAGGCCTGGTTCAGAATCAGTCCTCGTGGCACCTGGCTGTGCTCCTCTCTTCCCTGAAACCCTCTCTGCACCCCCAACTCACCCCACCCTGCCCCACAACTGAAAGAGGTCTGCATTTTCTACTTTGTGGTTTACCTCCTCTTCCCCCAGTGACAACTGGTGTCTGTTGAGCAGAGCCACATCCAGAAGAACTGTTTCTCCACCTGGACTGTGTCTGAGAGTGACTGTCGCTGTGTTCTCTCAGTGTCCACATCTCTGCACTGTGCTAGTTGCAGAAAGTGTATGAATAACAATCGGTACATGTACCACCTGAGCCTATGAAATGAATATCTGAAGATCTGTGACTTATATTTACACACTTTTTAGTCATTTAATTCAGGGCATGCTATATGATGCCAAAATTAAAAAAAGAATAATAATTCATAGTCATTACTTTATATATTTGCTAATAATAACCATGCATTGATTAGGAGTGTATCGATGCATGGTGAAGACGTATAACAAAAGCTTTTGTTCCCACTTTGCCAACAGTGCCAACATGTGGACTCTTTAAACAACCATTGATCCCCTTTGCAGGACCCTGTTAGAGGGTTGATTTCATTTGCATTTCCAGGTGCTACAATGGTGTCATAAATATAGCTCTGGAAACATGACGCAGACGGATTATTCAACTTGACGATCAGGCCATGAGGTATCCCAGGCAAAAGGGACATTTGCCTACCTAGAGATCTGATGGTTGTAGGATGTCTGACAGCAGTAACACTTCCACCCCACAGGCCCTCATTCCTCTAATATCTCTGCTTCTAACGGAAAATATCAAGAAGAAGTGTTGTAATTAGCAAGCACACTAGTGTCTCTCAGTATGACGATTGGATTTAGTCATTTCAGAGTTGATTAATGACCTGTTTGCATTATGGAGCCTGCACCAAGGCAAGGCTAACCAGGACTGGACTTTTATTTTATTATGATTGGGGTGCAGCCCGGCCAGGGCCATGCAGAGACCAAGGAAGACATCTTGTCACTTACCAGGCACATAATGGAGTCCTCAGTCTGAACTATAATAAAGAGAGGTCTGAATCTGGCCGTCAAAGTCTGTTCTGAGTTCCTCAACCTTAGATGCAAAGAACTGCCCTCACGGAATGTAAAATCTAATGAGAGAGGTATATACTAAGCACAAAAAGCATACAGGGGGAAAATACAGTAAAAAACTCAGTAATATATGTCCCTATCCAGGCCCGGTGCATCACTAGATAGGATGGTCCACATGATAACTGGATATGCCATCATGAAGAAGAGAACGCCAAATAGGATTCATTTCCAAACATTAACAAATGACTCTGTTCTTAAAATCCTGCTAGAGTATTTCTCATCTCTATAAAAGGGCCCTTACAGCATAGAGTCCCCTGGCTGCTCTTAAACCACATTTTGTAAAACAGTTTTACTGAGATATAATCCACAAACCATATAATTGACCCATTTAAAGTTTATAATTCAGTGGCCTCTGGTATATTATGTTTTTAATTTTTTAGGTTGTAAATGTATGTAACAAAATTTGCCATTCTTACTATTTTTAAGTATGCAATTCATTGGCGTTAATTACATAATTATTAATTACAATGTTATGCAACCATCACTTCTGTTTACAAATTTTTCATCATGCCAAACAGAAACACTGTACCCATTAAGCAAAAACACCCCATTTTCCCTCACTCCCCCCAGCCCTTAGGGGAGGTCTGATCTATTATATACTTTCTGTCTCCATGAACTTGCCTGTTTTAGATAATTCATATAAGGTGAATCATGCAATATCTGTCCTTTTGTATCTGGCTTAGTACAATATATTCAAGGTTCATCCATGTTGTAACATGTACCATTACTTTATTCCTTTTTATGGCTGAATAATATTCCATTGGGTGTATGTACCACACATCATTTATACATTCCTCAGTTGTATTCACCTTTTGGCTATTATGAATAATATTGCCGTTAACCTTGACATTCAAGTATCGCTTGCAGCCCTGCTTTCAGTTCCTTAGGATATATTCCTAGGAGTGGAATTGCTGGGTCATATGGTAATTCCGTGTTTAGCTGTTAGCGCAACCACCAAGCTGTTTTCCATAGTGGTTGTACCATTTTACACTCCTATCAGCAATGCATGAAGATTCCAATTTTTCTATATCTTTGCCATCGCTTATTTTCATTTTTATTATGGCCATCCTAGTAGATGTGAAGAGGTATCATATTGTAGTTCTGATTTGCCTTTCCCTAATGATTAGTGATATTGGGCAACTTTCCTTATCCTTATGAGTCATTTGTATATATTTTTGAGAGAACTGTCTGTTCAAATCATTCCTCGTTTTGAAATTTGATTGTCTTTTGGTTGTTGTCATAGACGCTCTTGATATATTCTGAATACTAGCCCCTGTATCAGATTTATGATTTCCAAATATTTTCTCCCATTCTGTAGGGTATGTTTGTGTTCTTAATAGTATACTTTGATGTCCCCAACTTTTTATTTTTGATGAAGTCTTAATTTGTCTATTTGTTTTCTATTGAATAACTTTTAATAAATCAGGAGTTAAATAGAAAATGTAATTTGGACTTCTGTTTGCTCCACTTTTTTTTTTGATGAAGGTACTTTTGAGGTTACTGTTCCACCTGCTTATCAAAAACTTAAAACTTGTGTAACAATAACCTATGAAAAATTCTGACTATCTCCCAGTCAGATAATCCAACATTCTTATATTTTGTTCAACAAATATTATTGAAGTGTACCAGGGCTTAACACTGCATTAGGCACTGAGGGAAATATTAAAAATATATAAGATATTGCCCCAATTTTGAGGGAACCCACAGACTAGCAGAGGGGATGGATACATAAGCAACCTTCTCAAAAGCAAAGGAATAAATACTACCAGTGACTTTTTATAAAGTACAAAAAGAACAAGGACAGTAAAATAACAAATGAATTCCAACTATTGGGGGAGGCAGAGAACTGATTTTTAGAAAAGGCCTTTAGTTTACAAGGTGGACAATAGAGGAAGGACATTTAAACTAAAGGAGCAAGCTTGAGCAATGTCTTTGTTTACCTTGGAGAGATGGGATGGATGGACATGACTAATGTTGATAAAGCAACATACTTTTACTCTTGTGGTTTTCCATTTAGCATCTTGATGGCTGTTTTTAAAAAACATATTTATTAAGGTATAATTCATGTATCACAAAATCCATTAATGTGCACAATTTTTCATGTGTTTTAGTACATCCATAGGTTTTACAACCATTATCAGAGACTGAGTTCAGAATTTATCCCCAAAAGACACATTCTTCCCATCTCTCCCTTTTACACCCTACCCTTTGGCAACCACAAACTTAATTTTTGTCTCCATAGATTTCCCTATTCTGAGTATTTCATATACATGGAATCATACAATTATGGGATCTGTTGTGACTGGCTTCTTGCGCTTAGTATAATGTTTTCAAGGTTTATTATGCCACAACATGTATTAGTACTCAATACCTTTTGATTGCCGAATAATATCCCATTAGTTTTTAATGTTATGATTAATTTGGTTGTATTTGCAGCTGCCATTTTGCTTTTTTTTTTAAGATTTTTATTGGGGAATTGGGGGAATGGGAACAGTGCTGGGGAATTGGGGGAAGGGGAACAGACAAGTTGCTGTCGTTTTGTTCTTCAATCTAGTTGTGGAGGATGTTGCTTCACTGGCCCAAGTTGGCACCATCATTGCGCTCTTCCCTGGTGAGGCAGATCAGTCGCCGGCTTCTGGACAGCCGCTCACTGCGGCTGCTGGCCGCTCACGCTGGCTGCTGGCTACACACGGTAGCCCATGGCAACCCACTGCCACAGGGAGTGCAGCCTACGCCGTCGCCGGCGACTCATGGCAGCCCAGCTCCAGGTTGAGCTGTTGTTCAGCATCTTAACTGTGGAGGGCAGTGTCACTGGCCCTCATATGTGGGATCCGAACCGGGGCCCTCTGGCATCCCAAGCGAGTTCTTAACCATCGCGCCACTCGGCCGGCCCATGCTTTTTGTTTTCTATATGTATCATGTTTTATTTATTCTTCTATTCCTCCTTTACTGCTTTCTTTTGTATTAATTGATATTTTATAGTGTAGCATTGTAATACTTTTAATGTTTTGTTAAATGTTGTTTTGAGTTATTTTCGTAATGATTACAGAAAAACTTACAATATGTATGTTAACTCATCAAAATCTACTTCAGGTTTATGTTTTTACTGGAATTCTTGGGTTTTAATTATTGTATTTTGCCGTGTACAGTGCACTCCCGTGCATAATGCACAGCCCATGTTTTTGGCCCAAACTTTCAGGGGAAAAAAATCTTCGTTTTAATATTCCAAGGGATTTTCCAACAATTTTTGTGAAAATATCAGATAGATTGCTAGCTCCAGCCTAAAGTATGAAGAGGAATGTCACACTGTTCACCCTGTGGTAATAAAGTTGGCATCACATATTTTACCAAGTCAGAGTCACTCTGTGGACAGCAATACATGGCTCTTCATTTCATTTTGTTGAATTGTTGGCCGAAATTACTTTCGTTGCAAGTTCATCATAAGTTCAACAAAACTGATGATCATATTCCAGGATATTATTTTGCATATGGATATTGTTATTTATTTCTAGAGTTACACTTATAACTCATAACCATAAATGAAATAATTAAAAACATTTATATAGATATGGAATTAGCACTACCCATGTATAATGCATACCCTTATTTTTTCCACACCAATTCAGGCAAAAACAAGTGCACATTATACACAGCAAAATACAGTACTGCCCAGTTTTGCTTTTTTTCAGCCTGGAAAACTTCCTTTCCCATTTCCTATGAATCAGGAAATCTGATAGCAACAACTCTCTAAAATTTTGTTTTTCTGGGAATGTCTTTTTTACCTTCTATGTGAACGATACTTTTTTTGGATATGAGATTTTTCATTGAGAGGTTTGCTTTGGGGTTTTGTTTGTTTGTTTGTTTTAACATTCAGCATTTTAAATGTGTCATTCCACTGCCTCTGACCTTCATTGTTTCAAACCTGAAATCAGCTGTTAATCTTATCGAGGTTCCTTTGTGAATGATGAGTCATATTTCTCTTAGTGTTTTAAGATTATCTCTATTTCTGGCTTTCAACATTTTCATTATGAGGTGCCTGGGTGTGAATCTCTTTGTACTCATGCTGCTTGGAATTTATTGTGCTTCTTGTATGTGTGGATTAATATTGTTAAATGCTATTTGGGGTGTTTTTTTTTGCCATTTTTCCCTTGAATATCTTTTCTGTCCCTTCCTCTAGCTTACCTCTTTCTTTTCTTTTTTTTTTTTTGTCTTTACTATAGTAAATAGTGCTTTACCAATGTTAACTTCTTAGTTTTTCTTTTTTGACATTCAGTATTATTTTACATTAATTTCAGATGTATAGCATAGTGCTAAGACATTTATATAATTTAAGAAGTGATCCCCCGACTAGTCTAGTACCCACCTGGCACTATGCATAGTTATTACCATATTATTGACAATATTCCCTATTCTTTACTTTACATCCCCATGACTATTTTGTGACTACCAATTTGTACTTCTTAATCCCTTCACCTTTTTCACCCTGTCCCCCAACCCCCTCCCATCTACCCACTCAACAAATCTAGCACCCATCTGATGCCATACACATCTAACTTACCTCTTTCTGTTAAACCCACTGTGCATATGTTGCTGTGCTTAATTCTGTCCCAAATTTCCCTGGGGTTGTATTCATTTTACTTAATTTTTTCCCTCTGTTCTTCAGATTTCATAATCTGTCTTTAAGTTTGTTGACCTTTTCTTTTGCCACCTCAAATCTATTGTTGAGCTCCTTTATTAATTTTTAAATTACTGGTTGCAATAATTTTCAATTCCGGAGTTTTCTTTTGGATATAGATATGGATGAATATATATATATATATATATATATATATATATATATATATATATATATATGTATCTGTCTCTTCATTGATATTTTCTATTTGATGAGGCATGCTCATTATATCATTGTTTAAATCTTTAAATGGTTTTTGTTAGTTCTTTTAACTTATTTATAAAAGTTTCTGTGAACTCTCTGTCTGCTAAGTTAGACATTTGGTCCCCACCTCACTGGTAGCTTTTATTGTCTTCTTTTCTTCTTGTGTATTGGGTATGCTTTCTTATTTCTTGCATGCCTTTTAATATTTGATGAAAGCAGGACTTTTTAGAAAATATGTTATAGAAACTCTAAAAATCTCCAGCCTCTCCCTAGGATTTATATTTGTTAACCTAAAAATAAAACGCTGAAGTCAAGAGGCAACAAGCATTTTTATATGAGATTCAAAAGAATAGCTCTTCGGGAAGCACTGATTCAGGCAGAAACCCAAATAGTGTTCTGATTAGGAAGTGAAGGCAAGGGGTATGTATGAGAAAGGAAAGGGAACAATTATATGAGTAGACGGAAGGGCTTCTATAAATGCAGATAAGCTAAACAAAGTGCTGCTGATTCTAAAGAATGTTTTTAGTTTTCAGTCTGGTAGTCATAATAACTGCTTTCGTGTTATCTTTCCAAACAGTAGTTTGAGATACAGTGTTGCTTTAGACCCAGTCCAAAGGTTATTTTGCCCTGTTTTAACATTCTAAAGGCTTGAAGGTAACACATTCAAGATAGTTTCTCTGGGATAGCAGCTCCTACTCCATATATATGTATATATTATACATTGTTACTACTTTTTGCTTGGTCATTTATTTATTGTTTAGTGACTTGGCTGAAATATCTCTGTGAAGTTTATTTCCCCTGCTGTATACACTCTCTGATGTCCCTGTTCAGATTTTTTGTTTCTTGCTTTCATCTTTTAGGCTGGCTACCTAAGTGTTGCCCTTGGGCCAGCTGCTGATGAAAGGTTGTCCTTGAGTCTCCTAGCTATTTATTTTTTACCTTTTAATGTTGGACCTGTGTAGCTTTGAGGCTTCTATCCCATTTTATTTCTTTTTTTGCCCCATGTTCAGCCAGGGAATAGTTGCTTGGAAGTTTCCTCTCTGATTGCTCCTGAAAGAGCAGGCTGGGGCATGCACCCCGTTTTATAGGCTGGTGAGAATCACTGAGGTGTCTTTTTTCTTTTTCTTTTTGCTTTTCTCTCTCTTTTTTTTTTTTTTGAAGCCTGGTTTCCTAAAATTTTTCAGTGAGTAAGAGCCACTTATTATTCAGCCAGTGTTTGATCAAAGGCTGTGTCTACATTCTGTGTCAGCGATGCTTTGCCCTGTGTTGATGGAGCTGTGTGTGACTTCGGGAATGCTGGCAAGTCTGCCCCAGGCCTTGCCCTGATTGCTTCTGAGTGGATGAAGCCGCACACTAGCACACAACCTTCCCAATTGCTGGGGTTGTCTGTGATCCCAGGAGGGAGCTTCTTTGCCATGTCTTTCCCTGGGTTCCATTTGCTAAACTTCTAGCTGCTCTGCCATTTTATCTGTTGCTACCTGCAGCACCCTATTAATTTCTCTCCAGCAAGCTATCCATTGTTTGACAAGGCCTCCACTGTGTAGGCATGGAATTCTTTATGTGATATTTGAAATAGTCATTCCCCTCAGTAAAGCTGCAAAGTTCTTCACCTTTAAGACCTGCCTCTCACCCTTGGGCACAATTCCTGAGCCACTAAACCAGAGCTGGGAGTATAAACAGTGAACCCTAGAGTAAGACCCCTGCTCTTCAAGTGGGTATTAGATTCTACCCTTCTCACTGTGCCTTTCCTGGTATAAAGCCTTTGCCCCAGGAGACACCTGCAGTGTAGGGCGATCAGAGCTCCAGCGTCTTAAGTCTGCCGTGTCTCAGGAGATCTTGCACCTTATGAGTAGGGCCTGCAAGGGGGGAAAGGAGGCTCAGTCCTTTCATCCATGCCCTCCAGGAGAGAGCTCCTTGGACACAAGGCTGGGTCGGGTGTGGTGGTGGAGAAACACCAGTGGTCTGCTTCTATTGGGTTGAAACTGCATAGCCCTGAACTGGGAGCTGATGGATGAAGGAGTCTCTGTCTTCTGGTTTTGTTTTTTTTTTCAAACTTTATTGGGCAACAGTGTGCTTTTCCAGGATCCATCAGCTCCAAGTTACGTCATTGTCTTCAATCTAGTTGTGGAGGGCGCAGCTCACTGACCCGTGTGGGAATCGAACCAGCAACCTAGGTGTTAACAGCCTGCACTCCAACCGCCTGAGCTAACTGGCCGCCCCCTATCTTCTTGGCTGTACCCATCAGTTTTCAGAACATGAAACAGGGGTGGGGGATGAGGGAGAAGGGCATGAATGTGACTCACATGCCACAGATTCCTGGTGCTTTGCTAAGGTGTACTAGATTTTCTCAAATAAGTGTGTCTCTATTTTCTGTGTGCCTTTGGAAAATTTTCAGAAACTTTAAATAATTGTTTTTCATGATTTTCACCAAATAAGTTGTCGTTTTGCTTGGGGATGGCTCTGCAGCGCTCCTCGCGCCTCCATTCTGGAAGCCTCACCCCTCGGTTAGTTGTTTCTAATATATAGGCAAGGACCATTGTTCTGTTCCATTATTAACGTCTCTCAATATCTAATTCCTAAATAATTTCCCCTGGTCTGATGTCACTGAGGGCATAGTGGGTTGTCGGAAAAGTCGTGACGCATTTTTGCGATGAAAAACATAGAAAAAAATATGTCATGACTTTTCCGACAGCCCAATAAATAGCATGGTTATAAATTTGGTAGATACCTATTTCTTGAGGCTTCCTGTCTTGGCCACATTGCTCCCAGCTTCTTTATTTCTACATTATCTATTCTTTACATTTTGATTTTCCCAGTTCCTTCACATCTTTGTTAGTCTTCTCTCTGATTCCCTAATGTAGCCATAAGGGTGGTTTGATGACATATGCTTTCATTGTTCATGGACTTAAAAGATCATCAGGTACCCCGTCAAAGAAGCCCCATATCAATTGCTCTTAAGATGGCCATCTTCCTCTTATCTAGAGGGGTTATAACTAAAAGATTTCAAATTCTGGGGTGGGGTAGGGGATGAGACTATCACCCTAGTTGCATCTCAGTTAACTTGGCCTTTACATTGGTAATCATTTATTAAGGTGCTAAATTTCTTGTAAAAATAAACAATTTTCAGTAATTTTGTTCAGGTAAAAGTTTTTAGAAAACATTCGCTGGTTATTTGTGGGGTTTAAAATTTTCCATCAGCTAGAAACATCCTTAAGATTTGAGTAGAATTAATAACAATAATGTTCGTATAATAATTAACGTGCACAACCATTCATCAGGTATTTTCTTCACAACAGTTTTATGAAGTACATATTGGCTTTTGTTTGATTTTGTTTTCTGATGAGGAAATTGAAGTGTAGATCACTGCCCAGTTTTGCAACCTGGTGGTGGAAATCTATCTATAGTCTGTCCTCAGAGCCTGTATTCTTGACAACTGTATTCTGCAGTGATTGTTATAAATAGGGCTTGCCCTCAACAATTTGTGCATCTAAGAAATAGATAACATAAACTATGTGCAGAGGCATAGAGGGATAAGAAACCACGTGCATTTTAGCCAGCTGCCCAAGCAAAGCACCTTTCAAAAGAGACCTTTGGCATAACATCAGTCTGCGGAAACTAACTCTTTCAGAAAATGTGTGCCCATTAAACCCACAATTAAGTAATGAATTAATTCAAAAACTTGTACAAGTCACCAGCTCTCCTTTCCCTGTGACCATGGGCCCCTGCCCTCTTTGACTTGAGTAAATGTCCTTCCTTCACGTGTCACTAGGGCAGCTGCTCCACTCTACAGCTCCACCTCACTGTATTCCCCTTCATGGGGCTGATCACATGGCATGAGCTTTTTCTGTTTATTGTTTCCATGTCTTTTCTGGACTATGAGGTCTTCGAGGACAATCCCTGGAAGACAATACCTTGTCGCATTGTAGACATTCAGTACAGTTTACTCAGTAAAACCATGAATAAAAATACTATCCTCTCACATTTTTTAACAACTGAAGACAATTGCAGACTGCTTAGAACTTTCATGTCTCTATAGAAACACTTGCAACTTGTTCTCCTTTCTCCTTATTTTTCCTTCTATTTTTCTTTTTACCTCTCTCCGCTTTTATATCTTAATAGTGAAGTTATTTGGCTTTCCTTTGTTAAGGGTACCTCTTTGCTTAAACATAGTAAATAATGGAAATATTACAGATTTTCTTGGACTATCCAGCTCAGTGTACTGGGTCATCTTGAATATGAACTTAGATTTTTTTAAAAAAATTTTATTATTAAATTATTTTTTATTATGAAATACACATTTTTTATAATTAGTTTCAGCTGTACAACACAGTGCAATAGTTATACTTTTTACCCCTCGAAGTGACAACCCCCCTCCCCCAATCCACCACTCCATTTCTCCCCCAATATACATATCTATTACAAATCCCTTGCCTCCACTACCATACTATACTCCACGTCTCATGACCATATATATATATATATATATATATATATATATA
>NW_017731459.1:2045732-2188758 GCF_001890085.2 Hipposideros armiger | reverse complement strand
GCGTATTTATGCTGTCCAGCCCCCTCCCTCTCTCCCTCATCCCCACCCCCCAAACCAACAGCCATCAGCTGCACCCCCACATCTCTGAGACCGCCTCTTGAACTTAGATTTTTTAATGATAATATGAAATCTCCTCTCTCTTACACTTACCATATGTGCCTTTGCTTTTTTTAGAATGTAATTCTGAAAACCTTTTATTTATTGATAAACACTCATCTCACCTTAATTCGATATAGATTCATTTATTAATGGCAATAATGTGAAAAGTACTTTGGTCGGTGTTGCTGGTGATTGAAAAGCAAATAGGATAAGCAGATGTTCTCCAGGACCTCATCATCACAGGGAAACCTGCAAACATAAAAACATAAACCACACACACACACACACACACACACACTCACACACATGGCAAGCTGATAGCAGTATTCTAAAAAAGGTTCCTCCGTAAAACAAGATGCCCTGTGTTCAAACATTCAAATCTGTGACTCCTGATCCCATGCACAGTACATGAGAGGAAAAATATGTGACTCTTAGGTAAGTTCTGAAAACATCATGACCTCTAGAAAGTGAAGTGGAAATCTCCGGCATAGAAAATGTGCTGGAGAGGAGTGGCAGAGTATACTCATGTTTTAGAGAGTGGAGAGGAAGGACGCTTTCTTTTTTGACAGAAGCTTTTATATATATATTCCTTTTTAGAGGAACTGCATTTTCTTGACCAGATACTGTACAGGACATTCCTAAAAGAAGAATAATTATGTATACGCTTATGGCAAAAACTATAAATCTCTGCTTCCTGCTTTAGAATTCTTTATATCACGATAAACTTCTGTGCTCTTTGTTGCTTCACTTCAACTGTGTCTTCATTAAGCTTTCAACCTAAATGTCATTTGAACTTGGGCAAATTCCAAACTGATGCCAGGCTTCAGTTCAGCTCACTGCCCTCAAAGCCATTCGTCCCTCTCTTCTGGGGTCATCCACCAGGATACCTGTAAAGAGGGTTTCTCAGATTTACTTGCATGATTCAGAGTCAGTGTTCTGCTCTGTGCCTGGGAAATAGTAAAATCAATCTAAGCCATTTCTTCAATATATACAGTAACATTTAAGGACTGCTCTCAGCTGAAATTTCCAGGAAGCGTATATTGAGTCTTTCAATGTTAAAACAAATCAAAACAGAACTAAGTTTGAACGATAAAGGCAGAAACCATCTTTTCATTGCTTTTGGGTTTCTGGGTTATCAGTGTAGTGTTTTAAGATTATATAGTTTGCTTCCCAGAAACCAAAGCCCTATTTGTTCTTGTTATTATGTTTTTTGATGCACAAAACAGATCTCAAGTTTGGTTTTCTCTTTACTACATTTGAAGTCATAGCTTTTTAGATCAGCTTCATTTTCTGCTTGGATCCTAAAAGTGTTGAGAGCATCTTTTCCAATAAATAGGAATTCTCACTTTCTCAAGAAATATTACATTTTCAGCCTTGAGATTGTTATTTCTTTTATACCAGTGAATTCAGTTTCACAGCCATTAGAGTCATAATTCAATAAGTTGTTTTTTTGTTGTTGTGAAACCCAAAATTGAAAGACTATCAAAAATCCCAGAATTAAATGTTCTATTAGTGCACATTTATCTTTATCTTGAAACTTCTAAGATTAGAAAGTCCTCAGATAGTATTTCACTTTGAGAAACTACTCAGTAATTCATACATTGTGCTAATACTTACTTCTTTAGTTTGGAATTGGTTGAAATTACCTTTCAATGTTTTTATTGGTTGTATTATAGATATTGGCTTTAGACATACTATGCCCCGTAATACAAATGGAGGAATAATTTCACAGAGGGTTGTAGCTCACATTTGGATTAAATAGAATCTAGTTCCATCCAAAGTACACACCATTAACAGAGAAGAAAACTGTCCAAGTATTTTTTAGGAAACTACTAAAAAGGCTTAAAATGTACCATTACTTCATTTCTTCCTCAACCACATGTCACTGTGTTGCTCATGCTTTAACACAGAAGGAGTGAACCCACCATACTATGTGCAGTTCCTACATCTGTGGATTTCTCTAGACTGACATACCACTGCCATATTCAACCTGAGTCCCAGGTGGCCAGAGATTTGAAAAGAAAGAATATGCACCTTCAGGGCTAATATCTATAACAAATACAGCTGATACTGTTAACCCCTAATTCTTCTTGTAAAAGAAACAATATAAAAGAGCTAGTTTTAAAGAACTACTTACTGCAGACTGGTGAGCAACATGTTAAAGGAATCCATCATTTCAAGCATTTGAGAGTGCTGAGTGATACCGTTTCTTGCCTTGTGAAGCATGGATAATATACTAAATGCTGACGGGAAATCCTGCCAATCTGGTACCTCCAGATGGTTGGGAAGTAGGAATTTATCAATTGCATTGCTACCTTTACCAAATACATCATACATTTGCTGGTCATGTTTCTCCTTAAAATATGCCTCATTAAGTGAAATGTTTTAAAGATGTTTGGATAAAATTTTGCATAAACTGGTACTCAGGTGTCCAGAATAACTTGACTCAGCTTCCCCGTGAGTCTGACTTGTACTTGGGGATTTTATCAGGCCCTTGGACACTCTGGTTCTCTGAATATTTGAGGCATTAATTAGCGTATGGGTGTCCCCTTAGGAAAAGTTGGGGAATATTAGATTGATTTAGGAATATTAAATTCATCTTCTCATGCAATGTCATTAAGTTAAACCCTTAGATATTTTTATGTCCCAAATCAAATATAGCTATAAATACACATGGTTAGCTTTTGTATATGGAGTACAATTTGTTGACAATTAAGTTGAAGTGACTTTTGAAATTTTAAATAAACTAAATGTAATGCAACCACAGCACATAATTACATTACTCTCATTGCCCTACTACCCAATAATTAAGTGACATAAAGTGACAGTGACATAAATTGAAGTTTCTATTTATAGCTTAACATACCATGTGCTCTCATTCAGAAGGAGATGGATGAAAGTTAAACTGAACTTTGAAAGAAATATTATGGCTATTAAGTTTCATCATGGAATGTGGAAGAACTGGCCATCACACACACAAATTGAACTGCATGATGAACTTTCTTCTAAATCGAGCACCACAAGCTTTGAATTCAATTTTCCAAAAACTTGATTCAAACATAATGACTATAGTGAATCCCTGAAATCATCAGTCATTTTCCTGGCATACTTAAGATGAGTAATTAAGGTCCATTTAAGGGAAACCAACAGGGAATGGTAGAGCATCTTGGGGTAAACAACAGAGGGAAGCAATTGTCACACCTAAGCCTGTTGGGATGAGCAGCAAGAGGGAGTTGGTGGAACATAGAGGGAGGGAGCTATAGGGTGGGCTCCTGGCAGAACATGTGACCTATGAGAAGAAAATACATGCACAGCCAGTCCATGACTGTGGAGGAAGATATCCAGGAGAATGAATACCCAAAACTATGTCTGCCTCTTGCTCTGATTGCCTGCTATGCCTCCCGTTGACTGAACACAGCAGGAAGTGTGGGCTCACTCTCCTAGGTGACTGAGCTGAGGGGGGACATGTGAAAAACAGATTTGGTATTTGAAAGTTTCTAAGAGAGAGTAAATCCTAATCACAAGATTTTTCCTTTTCTTCTTTTTTTTTTTTTTTTACTATTTGTGGTGATGGATGTGAACTAAATTTATTGTGATAATCATTTCACATTATATATGTATGTCAAGCTATTATGCTATATACCTTAAACGTACACAGTATCATATCTGAATTATGCCTCCATAAAACTGGAAAGGAATAAAAAGAGAAGAAGTAGATTTGGGTGGTAAATGGGGAATAATATCCAGGCTCAGGGGCTCTGCTGACTCACAGTTCCAGGTGAGGCTGCCATGCATCTTTCACAGTATAGTCATGAAGGTAAATTTTGTCTGACTCACTTATTCCTGTTTACAGAAATTCCATTTATAAGATGACCTCTGTTCTCCAGGCCACACATTGTGGAAGCAAAAAAAAAAATAGGGTTACATTAACAGCTGCAAAATATATTTTTTGCAACCCACCTAGATATCCATATTGTACTATCTCCTTTTCCATTGAAGTATCTCCTACTTTATGATTTCCGAGGACTGAGGCAAATGAGGCACTCATATCAAGTCTAAATTTAAGAGGGTAACAAAAGCTCAGTAACCAATATAATTAATCACACAATCCCTTAGTGCACTATTTCAAATTACCACAACAGTGCAAAAATTTATAATGAACAAAATATCACTATTTTAGATTAAGGGAAGATCCAACCGCACTCTTGAATAATGCTGCCTTGCTTGCCTTAACTGACCCTTGTCCAATGGCACAAACATCTGTCTCCTTGTTTGCCCTGAACTGCTTTGTAATAGCAAATGTTTATTTTCAGTTTGAAACCAAAACAACAGTAAAACAGGAAGGAGTGCAAGAAAAGTTGTCAAATAACTGGAAGACAGAGTGGCTGAGATCAATTTCAAAGAAAAAGCACATTAGATTATAGTTGACTACACTAGGATTAATATGTATGAGCAAAGTCCCAAATAATAGAAATGAGCACATGATGAAAACTTAATAAGGAAAAACAAGTGATGAGAGAGAAAGGCCGGGATAAATGAATAGACCATGGAATGCTGCATAAACAAGAGAATAATTCAAGGAAGAAAATCTTAATGTAATAGCTTCTAGGAGATGGTGCAGAAATAAAAAATAAGAGCACAGTGCAATGGAAAGAAAGTAGCAAAGAAAAACATCTTAGAAATCAACATTGTAATCTCCAGAATCATTTAAAACATTTAACACGTGAATTAAATAATTGCATTTTTTAGAGCTAAAAACTAAATTGTTGATCTGGAAGGTAAATTCAGGCAAATTCCCAGAATGCAGATTAAAAAGGCAAGGAGTACCTGTCAGGGTCATTCATACTAGTTGCTGCATAAAACAACTTTGCCTAAAACCTAGTTCCTTAATAAAAGTACGTCAGCACTTCTGGGAAGCTCTTCTCTAACCAGGGACTCAGAAACCCAACCTTCTTCTGTCTTTGACCCACCATCTTGCGGCTTCCAAATTGCATTGGTATCTGTCAGCCTTCAGATGAACGAAAGAGGGAGTAGGAGCTACAACACTGGATTCTTACATCAGTTTGTACTGAAAGGGACACACAAATAACTTTGTTGACTTCTCATTGGCCAGAACCAGTCGTATGGACCCTAACTGCATACAATGGATGCTGGCAGATGATGTTTTATTGTGCTTTGGTAGAAAATAAAATGGTTCAATGACTATATAGCCCTGTATCCGCCACAGAAGGAGAAAGATAACTTGAGAGAGAATTTAGAGGTATGGGAAAAATATCCAAATACATCATCCATCTAACAAGAATTCTATATGTCGAGGACCAGAAACAAATGAAAATTTTAAAAAATATATAAAATAAATTAGAAGATAAGTGTTTTGAAATGAAGAATCAATTATTTAATTGAGGTGACACTGAGAAAGCAGTATTAACAAAGTATTGTCCACATGGACACACATTGAAATTCCAAAACTTCAGAGACAAAGAAAAAATTCTGAAAGCTCCCAAAGTGCACCAGAAACATACTCACAGAGAAAAAAAGCATACAGACAACCATACGTTTTCTCAATAACACTGGATATAGAAAAGAATAGAAAAAAGCCCTTAAATTCTGAAGGGGAAAGAAATCATTTATTAATCTAGAATTCTATCCCCAATCAAATGTGAGGGGAAAATAAAGATGTTTTATCCATGGAAGAGGTTTTAACTTTCATTATCCAAAGTACACTTTATAAACATATTGATCAGGATGTAGCCTCAGCAAAATGAAGTAATTTAACATAGAAGATGACATGAGCTAAAGTGAACAACTACAATTGAGCATGATACAGAAAAGGAAAGCTAGAAGAAAAAAAAAGAGTGTACTCCGACATACTGAAATACAAGTATACTTCATACTGATAACTTCAAAACTTCATAGGCTCTAAGGTTTCATTTTCTTCTGCATGATCCCAGCTATACATACTCATTGTTTTATGAGTGAGCTATGCATGTGCATAATCATAGAATGAATACTGCTATTGTTTTCATTTTGAAAATTCAAATATAGGCAAAACACAAATAATTGAATGTTATTTCACAGAACATTCTGTTAAATATGCTCTAAAACTTGTCAATGTAAAGTACAATATTTATAATAATTGGAGGAGGGGAGGTAGAAGAAATATATTTATTCCCTTCTCTTCTCTAGCAGGAAATCAGCAGAAACTTTCAGTTTGAAAAATCAAGAAATGGAAATTAAAGTGTAGTATTTAATTCTAGAAATATCAACCTTGGCAAAAACCCCAAAGAATAGTATTCAATATTATTGGGGATGGAGTATTGATTGGAGAAAGTGGAAAGATGGGAAGTAATGTATGAATAAATTTTTTAAAGCAGAGACATAATAAGACTTGCCTAGAAAACAAAAATCAGAAATGGAGGTTTACATATATTACATGTTAAAATGGTAACCAACGAAAAACTTAACCAAGAAATTTGTACTATGTTTTTTTTCTGTAGGAAATATGATTAAAAGAAATACTTTTTATTATTATATTTCTCTTTCCATAGCTGGTATTTTTTAATTGTGAAAATGTCTTATTTTTATACCTGTAACATCAAAATGATATAAATGTGACCCCAAAATAGTGTTGTTAGTTCTCAGGGATTATTTTATATATAATTCACACAGATTCTGTCTTTTTTTTTTTTTCCCTAAGAAGATACACGCTCCGGTTAGAAATCATGTGGCCTGGGAGCATTAAATAATAATGCTTAATTTTAGCCACATGACACTTTCTAAAGATAGAAGCTATAAAATTAAATTGTACTCATGGAAATGAATTGTGTCCATTCTTCCCAATTGTCCACCCTTTGAGAATGAAGTGAGAAACCCTTAACTTGATGTTATAACACTCAAAAAAAAAAACACCTTTAAAAAAAGTGAGGCAAATCACTAGGACATTAAGGCTGGGTGTGATAAATAGCAGATAGTTAAAGTCCAAAGGGAACGACTTTGAAAGTCAGCGAAGTCTGGAGAAGTGTGGATAAGATTCAGTAAGATGCTGGGAAAAATACAAGGAGTGTTTTGCCTCAATATGAATGGCTGGGTTGCTAAACAACTCTCAGCTTCAAGAACTAAGGCCAACTTTTATTTCTGGGCTAATACTAAAAACTCATTTTAAAAGCAAATAAAAATACATAGATCATGAAGTTGTCATCTTTACATGTCTTTGAAGAATATAAATAGCACAGATGTGTTACCATAATTGTATTTTTTTTTCTGAGTTCAGTTTTGATTTCATCTTTGTGTTTCTCTAGCTGGGTCTGTTGATATTTTCTTTAAGGCTTTCCATAGGAATGATTTTATAAATTCCTCATGTGTGGTTTAAAAGGGGCTTTTTATTAAGTAGAACATTTTCACATGTATCAATTAATTCAACCCTATTAACTATTTTCTTCAGACAATCTACATCTTAATTTCATGGTCTGTAAAATAGGCTATGAGTGAGTACTTCTGTTGCTTTTCTGTCAGTTTCTCCTTGTGATATCTGAGTTACTTATTTAAATTGACATATATTGAGAAGCCCATAGATTGGTCCAAATGGTGTATTTTACTTTTATCATTTTATAATAACTGTCTTTATCTTGTTTAATATTTTAGGACTGAAATAAACTTAATTAGCTGGTTTTATCATATTACAACTATCTCTTTTATTAACATAAATCTTTCCATTGTTTTTCTATTCTTTGACTTTGAAATTTAGAGACTTTTGTATATGTCTTCTCTATTCAACATATGGATTGAGTTTAAAATTTTGAGACAATCTAGTGATTTTAATATGTACAAATATTCCACCTATATTTATCCATATAATATTTCTATTTGGTATTACCTCTGCCATTTCTTCTTTTTGAATCTTTTTTACATTTATGTTGTTTTCTAGTTTTCTATCATATGGATTTTCCTCTTAATTGCTATGTGGGATGCTTATGTTTGAATGAGCATATTCCCCTGATAATTTGGAAGGTATAGATTCCTTTTAGAACTTTCTATAGTTCTTTTACAATGCAAGGAGTATTTTAAACCATCTAGTTCTTGATAAACAATCAGAATATATGGACTGAAAACACAAGAAAAAAGGAGAAAATTAGCACAGTCACATCAGACACACTTCCTTGCCTTATTTTCACTTACTGGTTTGCTGTGATTACATTCTTACTTCCAGGGCTTTGTTTCTTTTCTTTTTGAGGTTCTTTGTATTAGTTTACACAATATACTTTAACCTCTGTTTCTTTTTTATTCAACATAAATGTTATCTATTAACTTTTAGATGAGGAATATAAGAAAATCAACACTATTATACTTCTTCCTTCTGTCCATTTCAAGGGTTTTTTTATTTTTGTTATATAATTGTTTGACTTTAGATTGTCAAGGTTTATAACTTGGATTCTATTAAATAAAATTTTGCAGAGTTGATGAGTTGCTAGATCTACACTCTAATGGAATGATCCCAACTTATATTTTACCAAGGGTTATTCTCTCAACTTCTGTAGCATGGACACACACACTAATGTGCGTGTGTGTGTGTGTGTGTGTGTGTTTGAATGTGTGTGAATGACTGTGTCTGAATGTGTGTGATCTGTCATAATTCACCTTGTAGCTGGGCTCTGAGATGTTTTTGTTTTGACAGAACTTACCTGATAACTTTGTACACGAATTATAACTTAACTGTGTATAATACTATTTTAACAAGGCTTCCCTTAAAACTTGCTCCAACTGAGCTGCATAGAAGAATCACCTAGAAAACTTTTAAAGACATTGGTGCCCAGGCTTCTCCCCAACCAAATAAATCAGAATCAGTTGGGTGGGGAATAGCATTGATTGTTTCTTGCTTGGGGGTTGTTTTTTCGGTAACTTCTCAGACAATTCCAGTGTTCAGCTGGTTATCAGCCCCATGTCTTAGATATGGTGAGCCTAACTCAGCTACATCAAGACTGGATTTGGGGCCAACCACGCTTGTACAATGCGCTCCCCAGCCTCAACCTCACTACAAATTGCATTTGACTTCTTTTTACTTAAAGAAATCTTTAGTTGTCTTTAAAATTCAATCCCTTAAACATGTGTCTGTGTACAAAAATGTCGCTAGAATATGATGTGCCTTTTACATCTCCCAATTATAGTCTTTCTCCAACCCAGGAATATTCTTACTTTTACATATTACTGTATAAAATTTAATTTGCCTTGATCTGAGTTTATACCTGTTAAACATTTCAATATTACTTCACATCTTGTTGATCTAAGAATTAAATTTCTTTAAAAATTTAATAGAATATGTTTTTTCATAATTTGTCCTGATCCTTCAAATTTTCTTTTTCTTTAAAACAATTTTCACTTATCTGATTATGTGTCTTTATTTTTGTTTGCACTCATGGAAAATGTTATTTGATTATCTGGTCTTGGGAGTTGCAATTCTGTTTCATCTATGCTAGACACTTTCCCACATCTCTGTGTTTATATTTTCATAAGTATATTTTGTGTATTTAGAAATTCAGTGGCCTGTGAAAGGAAGCCATTCCCAAAGGAACCTTATAGAATACATCTACATCCCTTGTCATCACCAAAAATTAACTGAGGAGACATGCCTTTCCTTCAACTGATAAACAAGTTCTACCTCAGCCAGTGGTGCCAATAGTTTTGTTTTATCGATCAGCTTCCATGCTAGGGAAGCTGGGTGTGTTTAGCGAAGCCAGCAGTCCCCCAGGCTATTGCTAGTACCTTTCAGGTTGATATCTACCCACATCAATCCACCTGGATCTGTCTCCTTCCCCAGTCTTAACTCTGAACCATAGTTAGGCTATTACCTCCCTGCTGTCTCTGCCTCATTAACTTTTATCCAGCCTTTCTGGTTGTAGGAGTTAGCTGTGATGTACACTTGACATCAAGAGCAGGAATTTTGCCTCAGCAATTTATCAAGCCAAGTAAGGATTGGCGAATGCCATGGGCAGCACTGATGATGTCTGTTGGTAGACCAGGATGCACCCGCTCTCTGATATGAGCTTGTGCAGGTCTGCGGCTCTGCTTGTCACCTTATCACTGCTTCCCAGAGGAGCTTTATTTCTGCATGTGTGAAATTGCTGCTACTCAAACCTTTCTCCATCCCATTACACGTGCACAATGCCTTCCAGACATGCTGAAAAGCCTGTTGCTTATTTATTGCCCTCCTCTTCAATTTCTTTGGGTTATTTCAGTGAGGATTTGGGAGAGAAGGAAGATAAATGTGGGACCAAATTGCCATTTTGCTCTGATTTAGTCCCATATTTACCTCCCTTCCCTTCCTCCTTTTCTATAAAATTTCTATAAATGTATGCACAAAATGGATATTTTCTTCAAAATCCACATCAACACCATTACTTATGTTAGCTCAGCAAAGAAATGTTTTAAAATCTGGAAATAAAAGCATAGAGTTGGTCAGCCCTGTTTCACAGCTGAGGGGACCATGTGGAATCTAACTTTATGATGCTATATTTGTTGCCAACCCTTAGGCAAATTGTCAACTCTCAGATAAATCAAACATGATGCATTAGGTACATGATTCTCTTCTTTGGGGTTGCAGAAAGTCACACACACACACACACACACACACACACACACACACACACACACACACACAATGTGGCACTCAGAGCTTTGACTCTCCAAAATAACATCCTTCAAAGCTATAACTCTGAAGAATAGGTTTCTTCAAATGTTTATTTGTGAACAATTATATTTCAACAAACAGGACAATCTATAAGAAATAAGTTCCTAGAAACATACAACCTACCAAGACTGAATTAGGATAAATGGATAAAAAAGATATGATAGATACAGATAGAAATAAGATAGAGGTAGACATATATAGCTATATAATAGATTATTATTCAGCCATGAGAATGAAGATAATCCTGCCATCTGTGACAATATGAATGGACCTTGAGGACATTATGTTAAGTGAAATAAGTCAGAGAAAGACAAATACTGTATATCACTTATATGTGGAATCTAAAAAAGCCAAACCCATTGAAACAGAGACTAGAATTGTAATGACCAGGGGCTGAGGGTTGGGAAGAATGGGGAAATATTGGTCAAAGAGGAGAAACTTCTAGTGACAAGATGAATAAGAACCGGGGATCTAATGTACAGCATGGTAATTATAGTTAATAATACTGTATTATATACTTGAAAGTTGCTAAGAAAGTAGATTTTAAATGGTCTCACCTCAACAATGAAATGCTAATTATAACATGTTGGAGGTATTAAATAATGCATGGCAGTAATCATTTTATAATATATACATGTATCAAATCTACACATGGTACTTCTTAAACTTACACAATGTAATATGTCAGTTTTATCTTAGTAAAGCTGAAACGAATGCAAATGAACCCCCAAATTAAAAAAACGTTTATTTGCCATTTAAAATATATATAAATATGTATAAATATATAAATTTTAAAGTAAGGCAATTTTTAACCTAATGCCAATGAATGCATGTTTTGAAATGAAAGATGAGGAGTGTGGTTGTACAATCAGAGATCCTAGAATTTTGAGTACTTTTAGAATCATCTAGCATTCCTGGGGCCACACACCTACATGCTGATGGAATGAATGGCAGGGACCATAACTGTATGAAGGGGGAATGTTCTTCAACTCTGGGACAGCCAATCCAAATCAGTCTCAGGGTCCGTTTGTGCACCTGGTCTTCAAAGAAGAATAATCATAATTCAACAGCCTCAATTCACAAATGACAAAACCGAAATCTAGATATAGGAGATAACAATGCAATTGTTAGTGACACTGACAGTTTACATCAAAATAAGACTTGAAGCCCCCTGGTCTCCTAATTTTACCCCAGGACACTTGTTGATCAGGAAACAGAGAACCAATGTGTGTGTGTTTCACACAGTCTGTTCCAAGGCTTTCTGTCAGAACTTGACAAATCTTACACCAAAAGTAAAGGAATTCAAATGATGTCTAAAGTTGCATACTGTGTGCAGTTCAGAGAATGACAAAGATCAATATGCCAACGTCTAACATACTAAAAATGCACTTCTGAGAAGAGTGAATTTGTTTTGTCTTTCTGATAAAGATGTAAGGAATTACTTTGTCTTAACAATACACGTACACTGCAGATAGGCCTGAAATAAATATTTATATGCACCTGTGAAAGACCTGAAATGGATTCTTTGTGGCAAATTGCTACTAAATAATATAGGCTCTACTACCTAAGTGACACCTATTGAACTTACTAGAGTACAGAAATTGGGTTGCACCTTTTGGACACAATCTAAAATACTGGAATTTATCAGCTTCTGATAACTAAATAAATCTGATTAATAAAAACTATAATACTATAAAGCTGCATATATTTATATAACACACAGGTACAACAGATGATATAATACATAGATTAACTGATATATTTAAAAAGCATGATTTCTTTTGGTTTTGGTATGGTAGTGAGGTAAGGTGGTCAGAGGGAAACATTTTTAAAAATTTTTATTAAGTTTATTGGGTGACAGCGGTTAGTAAAATTATATAGGTTTGAAGTGTACATTTCTATAATACATCATCTATCTATTGCATTTTGTGTTCACCACCCAGAGTCAGTTCTCCTTCCATCACCATATATTTGATCCCCTTTACCCTTACCTACCACCTTCTCTCCCTTCTTACCCTCTGGTAACCACTAAACTATTGTCTGTGTCTATGACTTTTTTGTTTGTTTGTCTTATTCATTTGTTGCTTTCAGTTTTATATCTCACATATAAATGAAGTCATATGGATCTCGACTTTTTCTGTTTGACTTATTTCGCTTAGCATGAGAATCTCCAGATCCACCTATGTTGTCACCAGTGGCAGTATTTCATCTTTTCTTATTATGACTAATTTTCCATTGTATGTACCACGTCTTATTTATCCAATCATCTATTGAAGGACACTTTGGTTGTTTCCATGTCCTGGCCACCATGAATAATGCTGCAATGAATATAGGGGTACATTCTCATATATCTTTACAGCTAAATGTTTTCAGATTTTGGGGGTAGATACCCAGAAGAGGGATTGCTGGGTTGTATTCTATTCTGAATTTTTTTAAGAACCTCCATATTGTTTTCCACAGTGGCTGTACCAATTTACATTCCCACCAGCAATGCATGAGGAGGGTTCCTTTTTCTCCAAAAGAAACCCAAGATTGGGTTACTGACTATTCCATTAGAGGAATACAGAGTGAATCATGGGCACAAAAACCAATCCAACATTGCAAACTCTATGTCTTTTGTCCAAAAATTGTTATCATTACCTAAAGCCTGAATAATCCAATTAGGTGTGCAGTGAAAACTGAACTCATAACATTTAACAAACCAGGCCAGTGAGTGAGTGGAAGACTGACAATCCCAACTCTCTGAAGAGACATCAATTAAGCTTTGCTTTCAGGAAAAAAACTGGAAACTAAATCATGCATAAAGAGTAAAAATGATATTTACATTGTTACATGGGCTTGGGATGAGTTGGGTTCTGGATAAGATTGTTGTGTAAAAATAGGACCTAGAATATGCAGAGATTTGCATAGCACATTATTTGAATTCCTTCTGAAAATCACTAGCATGATTAACAAAACTCAGCTATTGCAATCTAAGATACAAAGGATTTAAACAACATATGGCTAGTTAGATTATATGTAATAAAGAAATTACAAGCAGAGATTGCATTTTCCTTTCAAGAGACTACTAACCATTCAATCTTAAGAAATCTATTATAAAGATGCTACACCTTTTTAATGGTTTAAGGTGGGGGGGGGGAATTATCTTTATAAATGTGAAAAAAGTGTTTGATTAAATTCAGCATCAATTCCTGATGAAAACTCTTAATTAACAAAGTAGTAGTTACTATTATAACATGATAAATATGTATGTTAATCTCAGATATGCATTTCAAAATGAGAGTCAGCATTAAGCTTGGGATCACATAACAGAAGCATTCTTGTTAAATACAGGACATGAAAAGTAAACTTTATCACCATTGGTACTGAAAAGCTTCTAGGAAACTTCCAGGTCAAATATACAAAAGAAAAATGCCAGCTCTGCTAGAATTTAAGTTCCATGAGGGTCATGGTTTGTGTCTACTTCAGTATATAGTTATTAAATTAACTATCAAAGTACATAAGTTAAAAAGGAAAACCAAAATTATCCATATTTGCAAATTACTATGATCATTTATTTAAATACTCCAGAGAAGCAACTAAAAGGTCGTTAGATCTAAGAGGGGAATTCGATACATTGGCCGCTTACAAAGATATAAATAATGAACAAAAAACATATAGGATTTATATGAAGTCTACTTTAAGATTCTCTTGAGGCAGATAAAGAATATTTGAATAAGTGGTATAAAATACATAATTTGGTTCTAGAAGATATTCATATTCTAAAAGTAGTAGCACTTACCAATAAATTAATCTTATATCCTACCAGGTAATAAAATATAAAGTTGCAGTTAAAAGACTGTAATATTTCAGGAATACAGTCTTTTTTTAAATTGGGGAATTGGGGGATGGGAACAGTGCTGGGGAATCGGGGGAAGGGGAACAGACAAGTTGCTGTCGTTTTGTTCTTCAGTCTAGTTGTGGAGGACGTTGCTTCACTGGCCCAAGTTGGAACCACCATTGTGCTCTTTCTGGGCGAGGCAGATCAGTCACCAGATTCTGGATGGCTGCTCACGCTGGCTGCTGGCTACACACGGTAGCCCATGGCAACCCACTGCAGCAGGGGTTGCAGCCTACGCCGTCACCGGGGACCCATGGCCGCCCAGCTCCAAGTTGAGCTGTTGTTCAGCATCTTAGCTGTGGAGGCAGTGTCACTGGCCCTCATATATGGGATCCGAACCGGCGCCCTCTGGTGTCCCAAGCCAGCTCTTAACAACACGCCACTGGCCCTGCCCTCAGGAATACAGTCTTTAAGACAAAAAAGAAAGCACAGAAATAGACTCAAGTAAATATGGAAATATAACGTAAAATGAGATTTGCAATTCAAATCCACAAAAGAAATGGATTAATTAACAAACTGAGGCACAAAACCTAGAGCACAATTAAAGCCAATTTACCTTACTTTTGCCCAAAATAAAACCTTATAAACAATAATCTATGAAAGCATGAAAATACTAAAAGAATGTGTTGACAATGCAGAAGGTGTAACAACAAGGTGAGAAAGTGAAAGATGACTACATTTTAAAAATATATATAAGGTGATAAACCTAAAGTAAAAGACAAATGATAAAATGTGAAAATAGACGTTTTCAACATGTATGCATTACAGAGGAAGTTAATGACAGCTTTATACTTACAATCATACATATTCCTGACATTAATAAGGAACAAAAACCCATCCAAGAAAAAAATGGGGAAAGGATATAAAAAGATATTTCACAGGACAATACACTTGTCAAGGAGGTATTTATAACTTATTTTAATAGAAATCAGTATTAAACTTCAATAAAGCAAATTATATAAACTAAGGCTGTTATAAATAACTTTGGATCATATGCCAACAGGTTAATAAAATGGCTTCTTTTAAAAATGATGAAGAAAAATCAGCTCCATTTAAAAAAAAAAATGTCCTAGGACAGCCAGGAATGTTGAATAAAATAATCTAATTACATCAAAATATAGATAAGTGGTATTATAAAAGGTATTTCACAGAAAGTAAGGTAAATAAATGAATTTTTAAAAATTAAAAAATAATCAATGTAGTATTCACAATTAAGCAAATGTATATTGAAATAACAATGAGAACACTTTTTGCCAAAAAGTTTGGAAAAATATAAAATGTCGATTATACCAGTGCTAGTAGGACAAAGTAGTCCTTTCATCCAGTTTTGGTGAAGGTATAAATTTTGCTTGGATATTGGCATTGTCTGTCAAAATTTAGAATGCTCACTCCCTTTGATGCAAATTTTGTTTCTGGAAATCTCTTAGAGCACCTGTCCTGTGTGCGAAGCTGTACATTATTTTGGAGAAGGGGACCCTTAATTTAAATCATTCTAACGTAGTTTTATCTTTTAGTGCAATAATATACATTTATATCTTGTTTCTTAGTCAAACAAACTTTGTCCTACAAAGTGCATATTTCTTGAAGAATGTTAAGCTGGGGCCAAGGTGGGGTAGAGAGGTAATTTGGCATTTTTGTTAACTGCTAATGACCTCAGAAAATTCACTCAGCAGTAAAAGCCATTCTCTGTTAAACGTGTATGAGATAGGGATAATCCTATACATTATATATAGTACAGCAGTTCTAATTCTTCCATTTATTCATTAAAGTAAATAATCTTATCTGCATATTGAATGTAAGGAAACGTGCTTTTTATGACTGGAAGAGAAAGTTTGGACCCCAAAGGGAAAGAGAGATGATAAGTTAACACTGAGGCATATTTTGTTTAAGCAGGGAGTGGAGAGAGTTTGCAATCCTTGAATAACTGATGTCTATTCAGCTTGGAGAGAAGAACTAAGTATTACCTTATGTTAATCTCTAGGTCAATGCAATTAGTTTTACCCCAAGAAAAATTGCTTTCTTTAAATTTATAGAACTTAACACCAGAATCCAGGAGTCAGCAGAAGTTAAATTTTAATTTATAAAAGTATTCTCCTAATTATCTTGTGGTATAAAGAAAGATAAGCTTAGAGACTCTTTACACTGGAGCTAGACAGAAGACAATGTTCCTGCCCAAGTTTGCTCAATGCGGTGTAATATTTATATGAAGGAGATTGGATAATTCCTATTTATGAAAGTCTGGATACCAATTAGGCTGCTTACAACTACAAGTATCTGAAAAGCCAAAAGGCATGGCTTAAAGAAATAGGAATTGGACAGCTTCATGTAACAAGAAATGGAGAGGCAGAGTAGGTCCAGGCCAGTTAGCAGATTGGTTCAGTGATGTCAGAGCTTTTGATCAACTTCTCTAAGATGTTTTTGTCACGATTATAACATAGCTGCCAGCTAGTAAACATCATATCCTAAAAACAAGGAAGGGGAAATCTTAGATTTGTGTTTCTCCTTAAGAGTGAAAATAACATCTCAGAAGCCCTCAAAATGTTTGTTTTATGTCTCATTGACCAGGACTGTGTTTCATGCTCCTATCAAACCAACCACTGACCAGAGTTCAGAAATCTCCATTGGTAGCTCATTTTAATCAACATTCAGTGTATGCAATGGACTAAAAGCCCACAAAACACATAAGACCAAGCCTTAACCAGTGTCTGCAAAACTATTACCAAATTACATTTTTTTTAAATACAGAAGAGCAAGGAATGCCTCCTGAAATTTTTTAAAATGAGTTTCGTATTTTCCATTCATTTCTCCTATGAGTTCTTTCCAAAAATTGCCAAATGTGATGCAGTTCTTTCTTTATACTGACACATTAACTCCTATAAATATGCTGTATCTAATAAATATTTTATAATTAATCAGTTTTTAAATTCTGATTTCTTTGCCAATGGGACTGAGATTGCTAATATACTCCCCAAATTAACCATGGTTAAATACAAAAGTAATTCTCATAGTTGAGATGAAGCCACATCTTGGTCTGTACATCTCTCATTTAGGTAAATAATGAAATATCATTAATCAACTTTTGCCTTCACTCATTTTTCAAATAAAGTTTTAAATGCAGGCATTTCTACAATCTCAGTGAATTTCAAAACCTCAGGACTGAAGCAGCCCAGTAATTTGGAAAGAAAAAAACAAAAACAAAAAAAAACTCTGGATTTATTTTATTTCTACTGATGGAAATGTATTGGTTTTTAGAGGAAATGTCTTTTTGGTTCCAAATTATGTATATTGTGCAGCTTCTGTATGTATTTTCCAAGTGATTTAAATGAATTTGAATCAGCTTATTAGGTTCCAGACTGGTGCTGAGCATAATGACTCATTCCTAAATTAATATTGTCTACTTTGAACTACTCCTGTCTAAATCACTTTAATCACTGGAAAGATTCATACTTTTCAAAAGAACGGCCACGTTCAAATGAATTCTGCAACAGCTCATTAGGTAATGATGTCATTTGTGTTCCCTGGGTCAGCAAATGTGTTCCTGCTTGGCTTTAAAAATGGACTGACTGTGAGCAGATAAACAGGTACTTTGTATGCATTCGACATTCATACATGCACAGAAGGGAGGCATTATGTTGGCATGAAATGTTGCAATTTGGGACATTGCTCTGTCTCAGATTCAGCATCATTTTGTGTTCTTTTCTTAGCTTAGCAGCTTTATTGGACACATGTTCCTGTCTTTCAGAAGCAGTTACTGTGTCAAATGCTTTGTCACTTATCACTGATGCTAGATCATTAAAAAGGAGGTTCTACCTGGACTCTAACTTGGGCACAATTAAAGCAGGTTTATAAAGAGCATCATGTTTGATGTTAAGATACGTAATCTCAGACTCCCCCTCCCAGTGTCCCTCGAAATTAAAAAAAAAAAAAAGGCCAAACAGGGAGTTGAATGTGCATAGCATGCTTAATACTCTGATGAGTAATCTTTAAAAGGAACACGTCCAGTGGTTCCTCAGTGTGTATCCAAGAATCATGTTACCCTTGTCTTCCAATCAGGGACTTTTTTCTTCATTCTGTATACTCTTATGTACAGAGCAAAGCATCTCAAGTCATCCTGGTCTCCTGAGGCAGAACAGTTGTCCATTTTTCTTTATATTAAATAGAAGAAAAATATACATAAAATATCTACAGGGGCCCAAGAAGTGACAATATAAGTTTTCATGAAACAAGTTCTTAGCAGAATCCATTTCTTCAAGGTTTTTAATACTGTATGTTTTCCACAGATGGCGCTTGCATTTCACATGAGAACTTTCTATTAATTTTTTACCAAGTTCACAATCAGATTAAATGTCAGAGATACTTCTATAGGGTGACTCTGCAGCTAATGCATGTCCTCCTCCTTTAAGTGTGATTAAAATGGAGAAATCTCTTTTCCAACCTTCAGCACCTCCTGAATTATAGAGGCTATTTTGGGGGGGATTTGTGTGTGTGTGTGTGTGTGTTTTTTTCCACTCTGCCATCTTGGACAACAGTGACAAAATATAAAACATCTAGAGAGGCCCAAGAGGTGATGTTAGTAACATGACTGGTGAGAAGCAAGAACCATAATTTAGACAAGGAGAGTGCTAAGAAGGGATAAATATAATGGGTCCGTATGCATGAGAGAGAAAATGAGAATCATCACCCAGAAGTAGTGAGGATTCTGCCAGAACGGAGTGAAAATTTCCTTCTAAAGAATGCATTAATCATTTAGCTTTGGATAATTGCTGCCTTGTGGGAAAACACCCCTAGTGTTTCTTAGTGTAGTATGTTTTAAAGAACTTGGAAATGTAGATTTTAAGTAAAAAAATCATAGTAATTTTTAAATATGGATGACAAAATCATTTTCTATAAAATACTGTAGCAAGGGAGGAAGGGTTTGTTCATATTCTGTTGTCTCATAGTATAGTACTTTGAAAAAGGATCTCTTTGTCCTGCTTTCTCCATTTTTAGGAATGACTACCCCATTGTATTTGGAAGCCTATATGTATGAATCAGTGTCTTGATGGTGACAGGTCTGAAGGGTAGGACTGACTATATATTATTCAATCCTGTATCACCGGCAACCAACATAAAATCTTGCAACAACATGTTCCTAAGAAAAGCATAAACAGAAAATCATATTAGAATGTTGTTTCAAAGTTAGATGACTTGTACAGCTTAAGGTTAAGATTTAGAATTAGATATTCTAAAAGACCAAGGAATGGCCTTCAAGACTGAAATAGTCAAGGAGAGCAAATCATATGAGGTAAACTTTCATTCCTTCAGAGTCCCTGATGGAAACATGACATGTAGTCAATTGGTCCAGCTGGGTTGAAGTAAATCATTTTATTCTGTTTTAATTTCTGAAAAATAATGTATAAACACAAGCGCATTGCAAAAAGATTCAAACAGTAAGACTTATACATACTAATACATCAGTCTCCCTTCTACTTCCCTACTCCCAACCCTTTTATCAGAGACAACCACTGTTTACATTTAGAAGTGTAAGTTTTCACCTCGTTTTCTATGCACAATGTATATACATGTATGTATCACATGTATACAATATCCAAATGAATCATTTTCTATATTGTTCTGAAATCGGCATTCTTTTCAACTTGTAAGTGGAAGATAGTTGAATATCATTTTTTTCTGTATTTATTTTCAAGATTGTATAAATTCTCATATCGCCACATTTTTTTTAAAGATTTTATTGGGGAATTGGGGGAGGGGAACAGTGCTGGGGAATCAGGGGAAGGGGAACAGACAAGTTGCTGTCGTTTTGTTCTTCAGTCTAGTTGTGGAGGACGTTTCACTGGCCCAAGCTGGCACCATCATTGCGCTCTTCCCGGGTGAGGCAGATCAGTCGCCAGCCTCTGGACGGCCGCTCACGGCGGCTGCTGGCCGCTCACGCTGGCTGCCGGCTACACATGGTAGATTATGGCAGCCCACTGCAGCAGGGGACTGCAGCCCACGCCGTCGCCAGCGACTCACAGCAGCCCAGCTCCAGGTTGAGCTGTTGTTCAGCATCTTAGCTGTAGAGGGCAGTGTCACTGGCCCTCCTATGTGGGATCCGAACCGGGGCCCTCTGGCGTCCCAAGCCAGCTCTCAACCAACACGCCACTTGGCCGGCCCTCGCCACATATTTTAAACCCATTTCCATACTAATAAGCATTTCAGCTACTCTGAGTATCACTCTTACCAATAAACCAACAGTAACAAATCTTAGACATGCTATTTAGGCACATGTGAACATGTTTGTCTGATACATTTCTAGATGTGTTTTGTTGGCTAAAAGAAATGAATCCTTAAAATATTGAAATCATTGAATACTAAATTTCAATTGCTAATGCTAACTAACATCCCTTTTAAACGCTTAACAAATTTTGTAATTGACCATAAGTAAATGAGAATATCTACTTCCTCACATTCTTGCCAACATAAACATTATCAATACTTATGATTTTTTCCAATTTTATAAATGAGAAGTGGTAATTTGTTATCAATTTATATTTCCCTAGATGCTAATGATTTTAGGTATAGATTCATATATGTGTATTGATCATTTATATTTTTTCTTTCTGTGAATTACCTGTTCATATTTGCATATGGGCTTTTTTATTGATTTTCACTAGCTTTTTATATATATTGTTTATATTATTACTCCATTCTTAAATATATTTTAAATGTTCCTTCTTGCCTATGTATCTGGCTTTAAGTTAATTTCTTAAGCTTCTTTGTAGGTTAAAAAATCAGATTTAGTGTCCATCTATCTCTATCTGTAACATTTACCAGTTGTTGACTTTGGGCAAACTACTTAATCTCTCTGTGCCTCAATTTCCTCAACTAAAAATTATAATAATCATAGTACTCGGATCTTCTTATTGTTGAGTGGATAAACTGTATCAATATACATAAGTGAGGTAGCACTGTGCCTGGCACATATTAAACAGTCAATAAATATCAACCATTTTAATTTCCATTAACCATACTTAGTAGTAATTAATAACCCATTGATTGGTAGATTTGCTTCTAATATTTTATGATTTTTATATTGATGTGCGTAAATGAGCCTGACTTATGCTTGTATTGTCTACTGAGTGATACAACATATCTTTCCTGTTGTTTTCTTTGAGAGTGAGATGGGGATTAATTTTTGAAGGTGACTCAGTTTATCCCAGAGGTTCTTGATTCCAATGTCTATTTAAGAAGCAATTCACAAATGGATAAGCATATACATAACTTCAATCCAACTTTTCCAATCAGTGCTAGTGACAAAAGTTCATGGGTCTGAGAGATGATGCAAGTAGGTTAAAGCTATCATAACTACCCTTCATTCTTTAATACATATAAATTTTCCTGAGTGAGTAGTACATAAATTGTCTAAAATAAAGGCTCCTGATGTGGTCAGAATTTATTGCCAAGGTCCCACAAATTTACTTCCTGTCATTTGTCATCAACTCACAGCGATCCAAACTGCTGAGAAAGGAAAATTAATATAGAATTCAGCCACAATAAAAACCCCAGAGATCTAGACATTAAAGTTTGTTTCACAGTGCATCTTATTTTGATGAGAACCCTTATTCTGAAAATGAGAGGGTTGATCTATTTCTATGTCAACTGAATACAAGGGAAACTCAGAGAAGACACTGACAAAATATTCAAGCCAGGCAAAAGTAAAATCACTGAATAGAGACCCTTTCCAAAAGGGAGAAATATGGAAGTAAATGCTGATCAACTAATGATTCTTGATTAATTACATTCATGATATTGGTGGCAGAAAGAAGTAAAAGAAGAGTGGATTAAAGACAGTGGAGGAGACAGTACTTGGAAAATACTGATAAAAGGAAGGAAAATGGAGAAGAGGAAGGAGAAGAAAGATCAGGAAATCAGGACAAATGAAGACAAATGACATAACCATAAAATCGCAAGGTCTTTTATCTTTTAAAATTTCTTTCCAGTCATTTATACAAATAGATACTATTTTTTCATTTTGTTTTATGTTTCTCTTGTTTTCAGTTACACCACTCCTTGAGGTCTTCATTCTTTCTGATTAATGCCATTATTTGAAATATATTTTGGAGAGCAAGATCTTAAACTGAACATAGTAGAAAAATAAGGCTTACGAGTTTATCTTCCAATTTTGTGCCTGACTTGTTATGTCTCAAAACAAAAACTTCATATAGAATCAGCATACCATAGTGTTGTGCTGTCTAAAAAGAAAAAAATCTTGCTCTTCCCTTCTCTTTGCCAGAAACTTTAGAGTCCCAGACTATTGTATGCTAGGATATACAATCACACCTTTTTTCAGTTTCTTATATATAAAGTCTTATATGTAAGTCTCAGAGTTTACATTGATTTTATCTGCATGAAGACAGTAGCATTTACCAGCACAGTTGCCTATTTTCCAGTATTTAAAAGAAAAATAATGCAACTTGGATGAAAGCATTTGAGTGGGTTAAATCAGCAATTTAACAAGCGGGCTTCTCCTTAACAATGTTTACTCGTGATGTCTATCAGACAACTCTGTAGTTTATGCATTAAAATAGAAGGCATAATTCCATATACTGGATAGATACTCAAAAATAATTATGATGAAATTATCTCCCAATAAATTGGTAAATGCTGACTATCATTCTCAATAAAATATAATTTTATTTAAATTTTTAAAATTAATTTATTGAGAGGAAATTAAAATATATTGTTTTAAACTTTTAAGAGTTCAGGTTCATGATGTACTAAAAAGAAAATGTTTTCTCCGTTTTGGAGCACTTCACTTTCAGTTAAGTTACAGTAGATTTTGGAAGGTTCATTCAGCTGATGAAAGGAAGTCCAAAACCTGCATAAATTACAGTACTCATAAAAGGCATCGAGAGCTGTAAGAAAAATGAGGGTGAGTGGAATAAAACTTCAGAGAGGAGAGACTCATTCAGAGGTGAGCTGAACTTCCCAGCAATTTTTACTCTGGTGGCATTTACTAATTTTGAGTGCAGTTTAGAGATTGAGAACCATGAGTCATCTCGGCAGAAGGATCTTCCTAAGGAAAGAGAAAACAGTAGATTTTTCACCAGTTATATAGAGCTAGAGTGAGAAAGAACAAGAATGAGGAAACCCTCTGTACTATGGTACACTTAATCATAAAATTTCTGATTCCTGAAGCTGTGTGGAGGACTAAAGAAATAGACCTAAAATTCTGAATGGCAGCTGAGTGTCCTGGTGTGTGTGTGTGTGTGTGTGTGTGTGTGTGTGTGTGTGTGTGTGTGTGTGTNGTGTCCTGGTGTGTGTGTGTGTGTGTGTGTGTGTGTGTGTGTGTGTGTGTGTGTGTGTGTCTGTGTCTGTCTGTCTTCATGTGTCTCCCATGGCACATAGGGCTGCTAGAAGATAAATCCAGGCTTGACCCTGGAAGAAAACTTCATGCCTTAGAAAGAGAGGCAACCAGAGATACTTTTACCAAAACTGCAACTTAATTTGGATTGAAGTCATCAGCTCCACATTCTCTCTGCCTTACAGAGGACAGGACCTGTGTGGCATGATCTGGAGTCCTGTGTTTCTCTTTTAAACAATCAAAACACTAAACTTGGAAAACATCAAGACCCTATGACCAATAATCAACAATTTTAAAAATAGACAATAGAACAAGACCCATGGATACTGCTCTTAGCAGAAGAGGATTTTAAAATAATTATGATAAATATGTTCATAAAATACATAAAAAGATGGTAGATAGAGATGAAAGGATGCAAATTTTCAACCCAAAATTGGAACCTATAAAAACCAAATTAAATGGACATTTTTTTTTTTTAGCTGAGCCATCCTGCCACCTGTTGGCAGCTCAGCGGCTGCTCAGCTCAGGCTGGGACTTGAACCGCTGTTGCTCAGAGTACGCACTCTTGAGCGAGCTCTTAACCAACTGAGCCACTCGGCCGGCCCTAAATGGACATTTTTTAACTAAAAGGTAAATATCTGAAATTAAGAACTTCAGTGAATGTGTTTAGCAGTAGATGAAACACAGCAGGATTAGTGAATAGAAAAACAGATAAATGAAAAATGCAAAATTGATGCACACAGGGGAAAGAAAGGTGAAAGACAAGTAAAGTACACTCAATAAGTCTAGTGGATGCATAAATGGAGTCTCAGAGGAAGGGAAGAGAATGTGTCAATAGAAATAGTTGAGGAGATAATAGCTGGAAATTTTCCACATTGATAAAGGACATCAATCTAGACTCAAGAAGTATATTGAACCCCAAGCAAGGTGTGTTTAAGTCAAACTGCAGGAAACAAAGACAAAGAGAAATTTTTAATTGCAGCCAAATAAGAAAGATACATTGGGCCGGCTGAGTGGTTCAATTGGTAAGGGCTCGTTCAAGAGTTCAAGCTCTGAGCAACAGGGTCACCGGTTCGATTCACGGCCCGAGCTGAGCTGACAACAGGTGGCAGGATGGCTCAGCTAAAACAAAAGAAAAAAGAAAAATAAAAAGAAAGATACACAAAGATACATTATTTTCAAAGAACCAGCAAGACTGAAATTTACCTTAAAAATAATAGAAGCCAGAAAATGACATAATGACATTTTTAAGTGCTAAGAAAATATAACTAAACTTCTATATCTACTGAAAAAATTATTTTATAAATAAAAATATTTTTCAGAAGAAAAAACTGTGAATTCATATCTTATAATGAATCAATTAGAAAGGAGGCTGAACAAGGTTTATGCATTTATCTCAAGAAATTAGAGGAAATCCATAATCAAATCTCAAACATATGTAGACAGCCTATGAAAATCTTAATTAAATTCATAAATACCTACAAACACAGATCAGTAAAAAGAGCGTGGAAAAAACATGGCCAATACTTGGAACACAAAAAGAAGTCATCACTATGAGCATTCAGACATCAAAAAGTATTCCTATTATGGACAACTTAATGCCAATTAATTCATAAAACTATATGAAATGGAGAACATTTTCCTGGAAAAAATTCAATTGACAGAAGAAGAAATTGAAAATCTTAATAATCCCCTACCTATTAAAGAACTTGAATCTGTCATTAGAAACATTCCAGACCCATATGGCCTCAACAGTGATTTCTTCCAAATATTCAATGGTGAAATAATACCAGTATTAAACAAACTCATCCAGGGAGTAGGAAAAGAAGGTAATGCTTCTCAACTCTATTATGAGACCAGGGGAAACCCAACACCAAAACTTCACAAAGACATTAAAGAAAAGGAAAGTTACAGACTAATTTCTTTCAGTCACATAAATGCAGTGATCCTAAATCCAATCCCAGAAAATAAGATCCAGTAACATATAAATAGGATAATATATCACGAAATGTGTGGTTTATTCCAGGAATATAAGGTCGATTTAACATTTGGAAAAACACATACATATGTTCACCAAAAGATGTGCAGATGAATATTCATAGCAGCAGTATTCATAAAGCCAACCTGGAAACTACCCAAAGGCCTATCAACAGTTGAATGGGTAAATAAATGGTGGAATATTCACACAACGCAATACTGTACAGCAATGGGAATGCACAAAATACAGCCACTCACAAATACAGTATTGAGGGAAACAAGCCAGAAAGGAATAAGTACCTATTTAAGATTCAGTTTGCATAGAGCACAGAAATAGGCGAAGTAATCCATGATGTTAAAAGTCTACATAATGGCTCCCCTGGGGTGGAAGAAAGATCATGATTAGGAAGCATGAGGGGGGGCTTCTGTATCTTGGTACATTATGTGTTACATTTGTAAAAATTTATGAAGCTGTACACTTACGCTATGGACACTTTTCTGTAGGTATACTCACTTCAATACAAACGAAGAAATAAATGTGTTCTAAATGGGAACGATGCCTCACTTAGCACTATATGTCTAAAAAAATAAAGATTTTGTCCTCTCTGCCACCCCACCCCACCCCCTGTCATGTTTGTTATTTTAGTGACAATCCTCAAAGAAAATGAGGTGTGTGATGATGCCGTGGTATTTGAAGTATTGGGACTCTGTGATTCATTTGCTTAAGCAAGGGCTGCTTTTGCCTTTCACAAATGATTACAGGTGTACATTTTCTGCAGGTAGAATTGTTTGCTACAGGATGAAACAGAAGATATCCATTGATCAAACGTGGGAAAACAAAAGATATGGCTGGGGAAAAAAACATCGTAACAAACCCATTAGGGAAGTAGTTTAACTTTGAACAGCATCATTTGCAGAATCAATTTTATAATTTTCTTTTTTGGCAGAATTTCAAAGTTTTCAAAATATAGCTAGCTCTGTAATAAGTCCCACAGCTGTGGTACTGAGTAATTTTCTAATTCCTTAGTAAGAGACTCAATCTGCATAATCAGTTCCTGAAACAATGGTGTAGGTTTCTCCTGTTAAATATCTGCTTAAAGCGGAGTATTCTTTGATCTGTGACTTATAAGGGAGAAAGATAATGAAGCTAAATACATTCCATTCAAATCAATGCATATTAAAGAGCATATAAAGCTGAGTCCAAGCACTAGAAATGTGGGAGTTAATATGCTAACAGCGGCTACTGCAAATAAGTCAATCAATGCAGAGAGTAAGGGGTGGAGCCAAACCGGAATAACAGGTGTGATAAAAAATTACAGTGAATGTTTAAATTTTTAAAAATTGTTACAGTAAAAGACATGTTTCCATTAATCCCCCTCAAAATGCTTCCCTTTGCTTCGAACACACTTATCCCATCCTTCTTGCCACTTTCTGAAGCAGTTCTGGAAGTCCTCTTTCTTGTGTTGCACTATCATGGCTGCCTCAATGTCCTGAGTCATTTTGACTTTGGGGAAGAGCCAGAAGTCGTACAGTGCCAGATCCTGTGAATAAGGTGGATGAAGACACGCCGTAATGTTTTTATTTGACAGAAATTGCCATATACCAGAAGCAATGTGTGACACGAGGCATTGTCATGATGGAAGATGACTTAAGGCACGCTTTAAAACACACCTTCCCTCAACCATAGTTCACACTTGACTGACTGCACCAAACAAGTTGGAACTTGTCACACAGTTACTAAGGTTCATTGCACAACTTCCTGTATTGAAGATCCCTGCCTTTTTGTTGAGTGGGACTTGGCAGCAGCATTCACCGTATATTTGTTGACGACACCGCATGTATTCCTCAGATAGGTTAAAAAAATAGCCCTTCTAAAAAAACCAGCAAAGTTGGGGTTTTTTGTCATTAAAATGTAAAACAGGATACTGTTGACCAATAAAGTTGGCACTTGGGAATAAATTGTCAGAACACTTTGACTTTTGTGTGTAACCTGTAGGCAAAGTGTCCCTTAAACAAGAGTTTGAAGGGCAGAACCATAATTAGACTTACTTTTCTGAGAGAGGACTCAGGCTGTAGATTGAAAAGTAGATCTGAGATGGTAAGGTGCTGATGAAGGGGAATGGCAGTGAGTTAACAGAGAACCCGAAAACGAAATACACAGTAGGGTAAAACGTTAGGTGAAATTTGGATGCCAGGGTCTCTGTTGTATTCTTTTGTGTGTGTGCTTGTTTGTTGTTTTAATTTAATTTATTTTAATATTTAATATTTTAAAACATATTTTAATTTATGTTGTTTTAATTTTAATTTTAATTTAATTTAATTTAATTTAATAAATTTAATTTGCTTTACTGGTCAACAAATTAAGGACGCCTAGTTTTAGATATGGGAGTAAAAATATCTGGAGATCCTTCCAGTATAGCTGTAATATTCTTAATTAAGAAAAATTCAGTCACCTGTGCTTTTGATGCGCTATGTAAATGTTCAAGGGAGACTTCTGTACACGGTTGTAGTCTATTATGGGAGTGCATTCCTAAGTATCCTATCTTGATTGAGCCTCATGTTTTATCTCATAATTATGGAAACCATATATATATATCTGGAAAGGAGCTGACCATTACTGTCTTGACTCATCCCTCTTCCCCACTGGATGAATAAGATAATCTTTTAAAATATTACATAAAGTCACTGCTTTGGACCTCCTCACTAGCAATTCTAATGCACGCATACAACACCAGTTAAGGCAAAGAATAGAAATGCGCTGATTTCTAAGACAGAGGAGCTGAAACAAATACAAGTTGAACTTCTATCCTAGGCTATGAGCTCAGTACCCCAAGAACCTAGCACAGGGCTGACCACGTGGTGGAGGCCGAGTGCACACTTACAGATCTGAGCTGACTGGTGGAACTTATAACTTCAACATACCAAGAGATGTTTTTTGCCATACTCGTTATAAAAAAACTCTAGTAGCCTTGACTTCTTTTACAAATTGGCCAAGAGCCGTTCCATTCTGATATTTGTGTCATTATTTGCTCTCTGAACTTAAGTGATTAAGTCCTGGTCATCGATTTACTAAACTTCACGGGGAGAATTTTTGTCACAATGAAGTAGACTATCATACAGGGGTATGAAAATCAGAATTTCTTACTTGAGCCTGTCCAAGATTTAAGGCAATTCGCTGGCTTTTCTGACCCTTAGCTTTGTCAATGAAATCTGTCTTTGCCACCTGTGAACTAGGAATTTCTGTGAAGTACAATGTGGTTACTAGTAAGATACTTTAAGATTCTTTGGGGTGCTCGCTTCAGCAGCACATATACTAAAATTGGAATGATACAGAGAAGATTAGCATGGCCCCTGCGCAAGGATGACATGCAAATTCGTGAAGCGTTCCATATTTAAAAAAAAAAAAAAAGAAAAGAAATAAGATTCATTGGGGAAACAACCTGACATATGAAGTCCCATTATTTTCTTAAATCAGAGAGTCAAATGGTGGAAGGTTCCTGTTCAAGAAATTATTGGCAAAATAATACTCAGAAAGATCCAAAGAGCAAACATCTAAGACTGATATATGTGAGGCATATTTTATCCCCTATTTTTCACACTTCCTCTTGTATAGGCAGTAGTAAAAAAACAAACAAACAAAAAACAGCTTTAACAAGAAAACCTCTCTTAAAAAGTATTGCTTTGGCAAAACAAGAGAGTTTTATCTAAATCATTACAATCAGAGAGTTGAGTTTTGGTAATGATAAACATTAAACACTAAAGACTTATTTCTTTGGTGCATTTTTTATTTCTTTTCTCAAAATCATTGCAAAAATTGCATTATTTTTCTAATCATTGTTGATGTCTTCTTTTCAAATCACTCTTGAGATATTAGTTTAATTGCAGCAAATAATTGAATGTTTTGCATACACAAATAGCATTTTATCATTTGGCTGTAATGTGGTTTCCATCCTTTGTGGGGAAAAACGTCCATTATAATCTAACTGAAACAGATTAGATAAATTAGTGCTAGTTCCAAATGTTAAAATCAAGGCACTATTAATACTTTCTAGATCAAATATTGGTAGGCATACATTCATGACTCTTCAGATGTCTAATATATTCCAGAAATTCATTGCACCGTTTCTCTTTCCTCCATGTTCCACCACTGAATCCACTGTTATATTTACTGTCACTACAATGGAGTCTTGGTCAGCTGCCTACTCCTTATTGCTATCCTGCAGGATTGGCTGTTGGATTTCCTTTTTTAAAATGCCAGGCAATTGAAAGCATTGGAAAAGAGAAAGGAGTACAATTTGCCTGAGCTAGTAACAGGCTTTGCAGCTGGGTTATATTCCAGAACTGCTGCCTGTCTTCAAATTTTCTTGAGCTAAACTTGCCAAAGGAGATAAGGCACTGGACACACTATTTATTTTATTTACCACATGGATTTTTGCCTCATTATCCCGAATATCCAACACAAAAATCACTTATGGTGTCTAATACAGATGCATGCACTGTGGGCATATTATCAGTGGTGACACACTGGTGATGATGATGATGATGATGATGATGATGATGAAGATGATGATGATGAAGATGAGCTTGTGTCATAAAAAGGGTTTCCAGCAAGAAATTCCTAGTTACCAAGTGCTTCTAGACAATGAGTTTGCACCAAAGGGGTCCACATGTTAGAAGAATGAATCTAGGGTAGAAATGGTATAAATTGCAGCACAACGTATCAAATGTGATCTAATGTAAATATGAATTTTAAAGTGTATAATTTGGCTTTTAGCAGCTTCTACTGAGTTTTTAAGTGTCTTCTGAGTTTCTGCTATTTGCAATCCTTCAGAAATGGAATGTGGTGGGTCCTTTGTATTTAGATTTTCTGTCACAATAACTTTCACATGATATCAAATAAATGGGTCTACAGATGAAAAGATGGTAGCACCTGGAAGCCAGCTGATAATATGTTTTTGGACTTTGGATAGCTGTGTATTTTGAAGAGCTGCTGCCAATTCGTTTCCCACCATCGAGCTGTCAGGAGCATTTTGTAGTTATGCTTACAGTAGTACTTTTATGGACATGGCTCCCTGGGTGCTTGGACGATGAGATCACAGGCCTCTGTGTCACTTGAATCACAAATCCGGAAAACAGTCCTGCTTTGCTAAATGTTAAACGACATTAATGCTTAGAAAATTTGGTGGAAAAGAGAGAGGAAGGAAGGGAAGAAGAGATGGAGGGAGGGAGGAAGACATTGCATGACTGTATCAGACTTTTTTATTAAATGTATTGGGGTGATATTTGTTAATATGATCATATAGGTGTCGGTTGTACAATTCTGTAATACATCATCTGTATATTGCATTGTGTGTTCACCACCCAAAGTCAAATCTCCTTCTATCACCATATAGTCATATTTGACCCCCTTTACTCTCTCCCACCTCCTCCCATCCCCCCTTACCCTGTGGTAACCACTAAGCTATTGTCCGTGTCTGTGAGTTTTGCTCATTTGTTTCATGGCTAAAATAAATCTAGATTATCATTCTAAAGCAGCATTATTCAGTAGAAATAAGTACAAACCACATTTGTAATTAAATTTAGTCACATTAAAAAAGTAAAACAAAATGGGTGTCATTTTTAATAATAGATTTCAGTTAATCCAAAAGTCATCATTTGTACATATAATTAGTAAAAAAAAAACATTCATGAGATATTTTACTTTTTTTTGTACTATGTCTGTGATCTGATATGTATTTTAAACTTGCAGCACATCTCAACTCAGGTTAATCACATTTCAAGCACTTAATTGCCACATGGGGCTGGTGGCTCTGTATTGGGCACTGCAGCTCCAGATCTCCTTATCAGACCAGGCTAAAGCTGTTCTCCGACTGAGACCACATCACTGCTGAGCCTCTAGTATGGTCTTACCCTGCTTTTCTCACCCGTTCCTCCCCAAATACATCACTTGTACAAAAATTCTCATTTCAGGTTTTGCTTCTAGGGAAATTCACCTGAGCTGGTGCTTAATAAAAGTTAATATTTCATATTTAATGTTGAATCAGAAAGATTTCTTCTTGATACTACCTCATCCTTGCCATGCCTCCTGTCTCCTTCTTCCTCAATGTCTACTCATCTCTTTCCGTATTTCACTTGTATTGGAGAATATATATCCTGTAGGAACTTCCATAGTCAGCAGCAGCCACTGCTTAGGGTCCATTAGAAAGGAGATACTTAATCAGTTGGTAAGGTAACAAAAAATAAAAACTTCTGATTTGGACTTTGCTTTCCAATTTGGTACTGACCTGTGCACAAGGTACAACACCTCTGCCTCTCGAGTGGGCTTTGCCTGTTCTTAATTTCCCAAAATGTGATCCCAGGGTCAAGGAACAGTGTTCCAGATGAGCAATAAATGCACTTAGGGAAAATATCAAAACAAAAACTCTTTTCCAAAGTCAAGTGTCAAAAAGGGAAAGATTGTGACAATTCCCTGTGAGATGTATTTGAATATATCCTTCATTTATTCTTTTTCAATGTTGCTCACTCAAATTCCACTAAGAGAAACAAGCATTTGGTTCCTCTCATCGCTGGGGAGCAAAATAAAAGACCTTTACAAGTGTTCTCCTTTTTATGTAGCCCAGGCATAGTGATAGATGGATTGCTGTTTCCCAAATGGCAGAGCATTGGCTAACAAGAAAAAATGTGCACCCTCAGACAGCACCGACTCGGGGATAACGGTGAAGCTGTCTGTCTGTTACATAGCTATGCAGTTTTAGTTTATTGTACTCTTTTTTATTTATTTATTTTGCCTGTGTATATATTTTTTTGGCTTGGTCAGAAGCAAAGTGGCAAGTGGCAAGCTTGCTGACTGGCAAGCTGATAAGGTCATTAACACCATTTTAAAATCAGTTCACTTCAAAAAAAAAAGTCAAAAGTAAAGAGAAAGGAAACTTTTAACAGTCTGTGATTTAAACTCCAAATACTTCTGCAATTTGTTCTAATCCATTCTAACTCATAGTGATCTCAAATGCACTTTTTCTAAATATTTCTTTAGACTTGGTCATAATGGAGAAAGGGAGATTGGTAGATGCAAATTTTTGTGGGTTGGTTTCATCTGTGAAGATAATCAATTGAAATAGAGGCGAAAAATGCAAAAATAGAAAAGAGAAAGGAAAAAGGAAACTATATTAAAGTAAACCAGATTGTTAAGTGAGAGGCAAAATATCATTGCAGATGAGTGTCTTAGTCTGTTCAGGCTGCTATAACAAACTACCAGAGACTGGGTGACTTATAATCACCAGAAATGTATTTTTCACAGTTCTGGGGGCTGGGAAGTCCAAGAACAAGACACCAACAGATTGAGTGTCTGGTGAGGGTCTACTTTCTGGTTCATAGAGAAGGAACGGCCATCTCCCTGTGTCCTCACATAGTGAAAAGGGCAAGAGAGCTCTCTGGTGACCTCTTTTATCAGGGTCCTAACCCCAGTCATGAGGGTTCCACTCTCATAACCTAATCCCCTCCCAAAGGTCCCGCCTCCGAATGTCATCACATTGGGGATAAGGTTTTAACAAATGAATTTCGGAGAGGGGTAGAAATATTTAGTTTATAACAACAAATATCAAACTTGGAGTTAGAAGATTGGAATTAGAGTCATAACATGTGACCTTGGGTTAAACACTGAATCTCTTGGAGCTGCAGTTTTCATCTCTAAATAGGGTAATTGGACTAAATGGTTAAGCTCCCTATCGATATTATGGTTCTTTGATTCCAGGTCAGCTTGTATTGAGGTGCTTGGTATTGTACTGTACTGCTTGCTTTGTCTTGCTTAGAGGTATATTCCTGGGTCAGTAGGTATGGTATAATAGAAAGAGTTTTGAGGACAGATAAATCCAAGTTTAAAATCCACATCTACCACTTAACTATGTGACCTTGAGCAAATTACTGGCTCATCTGGAAAACAGATAATAATAACTACTTCCCAGCGTTTTGCTGATGTCCTTGAACAAAATAAGCTTCAAAAAAAGCCCTGCTTTTCTTTTCAGTTACTAGGAGGCCATTTTTCTGACACATCTCTCCTGTATGTGAGAAAAATAGTTCTCCACAGGAAACTGGCTTCTTTCTTAGCCTGTGCAAAGCAGTATGGGTAGAAGAGGGGTAACTGGGCCTCAGTCCACTCCTGGAAACAAATTCTGATTCTCCAGGGGAAGCCATGCCTTATGAAAGATCTTCCCAGAACGCCAAAGGAACCCAAGGAGACCAGAGGCTATTTAGGTAAATAAGCAGAGACAGTCAAAGAAATGTTTCTTAGGATTCAACGTAGGACAAAAGAGATCCAGAGAAATAATGCAGAACACAGCAGGGGAAGGGTAGGAGAGAGAAGGGAGAGGCTGAATTATGGATCTGTCTGACTCCACAGCAGGAATTTTGGAGCTTTTTCTTGTGAGATCAGGACAGAAGTGACTTTCAGCAATGTTGGCATTTTAATCCATTGGCAAAGAAAGAATTTGGGACTTTTCCACATCAAAATTATGAAAGGAATACTGCTTTCTATTTCTCATAATCTAAAGTAAAGCCACTGGCATTGTAGTCCCATCTTCTCTTGCACATTTTTAGTTCATAATAAGCACACTAGATTGTGATGGTTACATTTTTGCATGATTGCATGATCTGAATAAATGAAGATATTGCATATGTCAAGTTATCATTATGTCTAATATCTCCTGTTTAATGTGTCCAGGAACATAATTTTTTATGTGAGCAATTTGCATATGCATATCGTCTCATTATCTTAATATAATACTGTTTAGGAAGACTGATTCTTAAATACATAATGAGAATCCAATTACCCTGATGAGGTCTGGTTTAAATTATCAGAAAACTTTCTAAATGTGTTTACATTCTGATTTGTATAAATTAATCACTGAAACAAGAATTAAGGATTTTAGTAGAAAGGTCGTATATGCCTTCTTAACTAGGCTTTGCTGTTTTCTTTCTACACATGTACCCCGAGTGTTCTCTATTAACTGTGTGTTGTGTCAAGACAACTAATACACTGTCAGAGAAGGGAAGGTAAAACACGAGGAACCTGATATTTAGGAGAATTCCTTCCAGGCAGAAAGATGTTGAATATTTTATTTGTTTTCTAAGCAATCAGGTTGTTACTAAATGTATCGATATTAAATGCAATTTATCAGTTTTAGTGAAATTTATTTAGCATTAAGCTCTCCATTTTAAATATGAGCCTTGGCTTAGATGTTCCGTATGTACTATAAACTGCAATAATAACCAGTGAGGCCTAAAAGAACATAGGTTATTCATTATCCTGTGTCATCATTCATTCATGTATTCCTTCATTCCAGGAAACATTTACTGACCACATGCTACGTGCCAGGCGTAGAGCCAGAAGCCAGCAGTATAGCGATAGTGATGACACAGCCCATGCACGTCAGGAACCCCCAGCTTAGCAGGACAGAGAGATAAATGAGCGATTACCATTGACTTGTGTATGGCTCAAAGCTGAAGAGCAAGCCCCCTGCCAAAAGCCACATTGTTCTCCTGGTCATAATGAATATGCCCTGCTCCCCTTACCGAACACATACAGATATTCAGTGGCAAAACCTGCTTACGTCTGGAAAACCAAGAATCTGCTGCACTTTCATCTAGATTTGTGTCTTGTACAACTTGTGTCCTAACCAGGGCTCTTCCTAGTCTATAGAAAAACTAAATAAATTCAAGGTAAGAGAGGAAGGAAAGGAATGGGGAGGGAGCTGGAAGCATCACTCTACTGTTGCACAATTGGAACATACAGACCTTGGCGTCAGGCATATCTAGGATTTCATTCCTGGTCATCAATTTCTGGTTGTGTGACTTTGAAGAAAAACCATGTAAGCTTTCAGAGAGTCATTTCCTTATTTATATGAGGAGGAAGGAGATGCCTCTGCCCTAGTGTGGCTGTAAGGATCGGAAAAGGTATTTTGTGCATGAATACTGGCTGAGTATACGTAGTATTGAGGTACAACAGAGCCGGAGTCCTACAAAGAAGGCACATCCAGCATATGCATTTGACTGCTTAGATCACAGAACTGAGTTAGAATCCCAGCTTCCCTCCCCTTGGAAAACCTTTTCGGGCCTCTCCATGTATCCAAATCCCCCTGAAATTTCAAATCCCAGCCTTAGCTTCATTCTTTCGTGGAAAACATCCTATTATACCCCAGCCTTTCTGTGAGCTACTCTTCTGTGAACAACCCCAAATCAGCAAGACATCATTTGTAAGATGAATACATCCATGCCCAGGGAGTTTAAGGTGATGAACTGGACTGAAGAAACAAGAACTAGACCCCCGACCATGATTTGCTGACAGGCTGACGCCAACCTCTCTCTGTGTGCCTTGCTGCTTTCATCTGTGAAACAGGTCAAACTCCCTTTGCTAATTCAATGAAAAATAATAGAACATCTAGCACAGAATAGAATTCAACAAATTCTGGTTTGCTTTCTCTATTAGTTTCTTAGGACTACAATAACAAATTACTACAAACTAGGTAGCTTAAAAAAAGGGAAATTTATTTTCTCACAGTTCAGAAGGCCAGCCATCTCAAATCAAGGTGTCAACAGAGTCGGTTCCTTCTAGAGGTTCTGAGGGAGAATCTGTTCTGTTTCTAGCCAAGCTTCTAGCGACCGCAAGCAATCTCTGTTGTAACATGGCCTTCTCCCCTGTCTGTCTCCTCTGTGTCGGTTCCCAAATCTCTCTATCTCCTTTCTCTTATAATACACCAGCAATTGGATTCACAGCCGTAATCCATATGACCACATTTTAACGTATATCTGCAAAGGCCTTATTTCCGTATAAGGTCACACAATCTGAGGTTCCCAGTGGACATTCATTGGAGAAGGGAACACTATTCAACCCAGTCCACTTTCATTCTATTTTTGTGTCCCCCGTAGCATCTTACATAATGTTGAGCGTGTAGTAGGTGTTCAACAGGCAGTACTTGATTGACAATGAACCTGAACTTAACTAAGAAAACACTTGGCTCCATCGCCAGACTGTTATCTCTTAAGCCTCAAATGTACTATTTGAAAAATTTGCTCTGTTGTTCACAAACAAGAAAAAAACTGTTAGCACAGCAAGACTGAAAGTGTATTATAAAACCCATACCCTAGCTACTATTCGTGATGACTAAATAATAGCATAAATGCAAGAGCCTGGAACACTTTGCACTTAAAGGGGACATCAAGGCCAGAGTTTTTCTTATACTATGAAAATGCATCTAAGGGCTAGCATTGTGTCCACATATAGCAGGAATAATTTTTTAAATGAATTAGTTTTTTTGTTTGTTTGTTGTTGTTTTTTTGCTGAAATCTCAATACCTACCTTTCATTGAGAGCATGTGTGTGTTCTTTGCCGACGAGCGTGTGGGTATCCCTTTTCAAAGTTGGGAGTTGTGAACCAAAAAGGATTGAGTTATTCCTAGTATCTTCTTTATCAAAGATAACGGGTCCATATAGTCTTTTATTTTACCATGATAATTTCTCTTGAGAACATGAAGAGGCTTTTGAAAGTCTAATACTTTGGGAACTTGCAAAGAAATGCTTTTGGCAAGCTTGATTTTGAAGGAGCTGTTTAGGGTTTAACAGCCCCTCTCACACTTGTACTCTAAATCGCCAGCTTTATTTCTTAATATTGTACTGGGACATCTTAATATCAGCGTTTAAAATAATATATGCAGATGATAACATGTTGTGATTAAATGTTTATTACTGAACAAGGTACTTAGCCTAAAGACTTATTCTAGCAGTGGATCCATGAGTGTTATTCAAATCAACATATAAGAGCATCTTTGGGGATTACTGATAGAGTTGATGCTTATACTTCCGAGATAAAACCTACATTACTTGGGATGCCAAGCCAGGTCTTCCATAATCTATGCATAGTGTTTCAGTTGCCTGCCTATCTCTACCTACTATGACTCTGTCATAACTATTCATCCCTGAAAACTAATGAACCCTGATTGCTCTTTGAATAGACCAGGCTCCCTGAACTTTGTGCCTTTGTGCATAGTGATTTTTATAACTGGAATGCCTTCTCTTCCTTTGAGATATCTGTTATGTGTAGTAAAACATGTATGTGTCTCCAGGGGAAAAAGTCTACACTATGTCTCTTTTTATCTTAGGTGTACAGAATTAGATTAATTCTAATTCTCAATTATAAACAGAATCTTTATGATCTCGTTGGATGAGGAATGGTTTGGTAGGTGTCTCCAGCCGCGGAAGGAAAGGCCTCCAGCTGGGCTCTTCTGTCATTCTGTTTGCTTCCAATCACCATTGTGTTGGCTGCATCCTTAGAGGGTAGACATTCCAGGAGCTACACCAGCTATGCTAGTGGAAGAAAATAGTCACTTTTGTCTTCTGCTTATTTTATAGGTGAGAAAATAAAAGTTTCCCAAAGCCCACAGCAAATACCCCATCACATTCCAATGAATAGAATGGTGCCTTACGCTCCCCATTCCTGAACCAAATATCAGATATTCAGAATTCACGTAATCTAATTATTTGAGGTGAATGGATGTTGAGATTCCACCATATTATTCATTGTTGAATCCCATAATACCCTGGATATGAGACAATTGAAATAGATTTGTTGTAACCTTCAAATTTCAAAATCCAGATCCAAGGGTATTTTATGATCTTGTGGGGCCTGGTTCCAAGTTATGAGGAAGAAAGCAAAGGCTTCATCTGATTTCCCCACTTATTAATTGTATGATTTTAATCAATTAACTTTGCTCCTCTGGAAACTTGAGCTTTTGTATTTATGATAAAGAATTTGGGTAAAAAATTATGTTCTCTGTGGGTATTGTGTAAATGGTTTATGACTTTACATCTCTCTCTATGTTAAAATTAAAATGCCAATACATTTATGCTGCTATGAAAACGTGCGAAGTAGCTTTAAATAAATCAGGATAACTACGAGGGAGATAAAATAAAGTGTTAAGATGGGACTAGTGAGGTGGTTCAGAAGTTCACATCTCTCATTTACTTTTCCTTCAGTTTCCACTTACTCTCCTATTTATGGGCTTCTACAGCCCTCTAGCACCTGGCCCTTGTCCATCATCAAAGATGTCCCAAAGAACTTTCTGCGATGATGAAAGTGTTTTATTTCTCTGCTATCCAGTGTGTAGCCACTAGCCAGACACCACTATAGAGCATTTGAAATGTGACTAGTGTTACTGTGAAACATAATTTTTATTTTTATTTTATTTGCAACCATATGCCACTGCAATCTACCATATTGGAGAGCCAAACCTACAGTCTCAATTCCCACCTTGCCTCTCTTCATACTGTCTACTTCAGCTATAACCAACTATAATCAGCATCCACAATTGCCAAGGAATTTCATGACTAATGTACCGTTGTCATCATCTTTCCCTTGCCTGCAATGCCTTTCCCTTTTTGCCTACCTGGTAAAATTACTCCTTTTTAAAATCTAATTGTCACCTTCCAATTAACCTATTCATCTTTAATCCCTCCATCCTTTGAAGATCCATGGTTGTGTTCATTACTATTAGGCAGTTTAATATAATTAAGGTGAAACTATTATGTCACTCTCCATTGTTACACATCTCAGCGTGTTTGCAAATAAACTTAGCTCATAGGGGTGGATTTTTTTTTATACAGTAGTATAATTTTCACAGGATTCATTGATAATGTGACAAAGAAATGTCATTGTTTGATTATGGAGTTCAGGTCCATGCTATCTAGGAATCCATGGAGACAATGGAAATAGCTCTGCTGAACTAATTGATAATAACAAATTCATCTAAATTAGATTAATGAAAAACAAAGTCAAATTGATGATTGATATTATAATTAAAAGGGGTAACATTTCTAAAGAAGAAGCATAAAACACGGGCCATTAGTAGGAAATATTATATAGAAGTATTTAATCAGAGGTACCCAAACAGTGCTGAACAGTCTCTATCCAGTTATTGCTAGAAAATGCTGGAAAAGGTCATTGAATCCCCAGCATTAGTTTCACCATTGTTGGTGAGTTAGCTGGTATACTGAAAACCAGGAAAATGAGTTTTTCATCTCACCCCTTAGATTTACAGGCTCTGTGATCTTGGGGAAATTAACTACTCTGAAGTTTTTGTTTTTCAATAATAAAGTTACCTGGCTCACATACAATAGATGAGATAACACACATGTAAAATGTACTTTGTAAACTGTATAATAAGGATATTGCCATTATGATAATGATGATAATAATGATTGTTATTATTATTTCCTGGTTGATCTAGGCAATAAACAGTTTCTGAAACTCTGTCTTTTATTTGTCCTATGTTACATACAATAAATATCATCTCTTCCCAACATGTACAGTTTAGTAGACCCATGAACAAAGGTTTACATTCATGGGAAAGATCTGGGAAGTGTCCAGATATTCATGTTAAAAAATAAAGTGTTTAGGATCTAGTGAAGGACAAAACAATTAGATATAGAAGCTATATAAAAATTCTACCTCACCTTATCTTACTGCTCAATAAACATAATGAAAATTATGCTTGCAATTTTTCTTTCTACCCATATAAAATCTTCAAATCATCCTTGGTCATATTATAGTTTTTATTTCCTTAATATATGGACTTTATCCCTTCATCATTGTAACTTTCATCATCCCTCATCCAGATTGCAAATTTCTTGATGGATTTTCTTTCTCCCATGGCTTTTCCTTCTGATCTGCCTTCACTGATGATTCCTGGATGGAATTCACTTTCTAAAATGCAAATATGTCACTATTTTCCTCTATAAAATCTTACATTTCTCCTTAAAGACTATGGATAAACCCAAGTTTCTTAATTCGTTTACATGATCCTTCATCTCACTTCTAAAGTCATTTCCACAACTCTCCAACCAAACTAGCCTAAGTTGGCCAACTATTGCAGTTTCTCTATGAACTGAGTATTTTTTTTGGATATTCTACTCCCTCTTTAAGAGTATCCTTCATTACCTCTCTTGACTGAAGAACTTCCATCAAGACTTAAATGAACATAAACTCATTTATACTAAGCCTTCTCAAAATAGGAGTGATCTATCATTCTTATAGGATTCTCTTTAATGTGATCTTCTTAATGTTGAGTATTTCTCAGGGGACTGAATATCCACAAATGACTGCAAAAACCTCCCTGAAGTCCTCAACATACAAAGGACTTAAACTATCATAAGAAGAAATAGCATACTTGGTATTTGGAAGCAGAAAGTTCTTATATTCATCCTCAAATTACCCTTTTACTGACTGTTTTGGCTAATCATCATTTAAGCCATTAGCAGGCTTCTAGGAGATGCCAAGTGATTTCTTTACAAATGTTTCACAGAGGACAACTAGGGAATTGGTTAGGATAATGATTCTCCCATTTTTACGCATGCCAGTGCAGGATAAACAGTGAATAGCATCATCCCAAATTGCAATGCTCACAGGGATTTCAATTAAAAAAAAAAAAAGTAGCAGGTTAAATTTTACCAAAAGTTTTACCCACTGATTTTCAAGTAGGGTCAATACAAAAAAATGCAGATCTGGAGTTTTCTATCAAACCATATTTGAGTTAAGACTGTACAAAATAAAAGATAGAATTGAATTTTTTTTTTAAACTGGAAAACCTATACTTCTTTTCAAAGGCTTATAACTTAAAAACTGCTTCTATATTTCAGTCAAAGTTTTCTAAAAGGAATTTTCCTTCCGGCTAGAGATTTTACAAGAAAATGTTCAAATGGGAAAAAAAGGAAAAAGCTTTTAACAGAAAGTTAATAGGGTGGCCTAAATGGAACCTGAAATGGAAGCATTCACCCCCTTAATGTGACTCTCTCTGGAACTTCAAAAGAAAAGACAGCATGACAGGCCTTCACTAAAGGCAGGAATGAGGGTGGGCTGCGGTTGTCATTAGCTGGGTATGGTTACTTCATTCCTGAATGTATTTTGCTCTACAACGCAAGTAGTTGTCCATGGTATTTAGATTATTTAAGCACCAAAATAGTCATTGGCTGGAAAATTAGAATGTCTCTCTGTGGACTTTGTTCTCAGTTTTGTGAAGAGAACAATCATGTTGAATTGTCATTTTTCATCTTAAGGAAAATGTGCTCCAAAGCACCAAAGATATTAGAGACACATTCTTGAATTCTTAGAAAAAGACCTGATAGTGTGACATTTCCCATTCTTTTTCCAATCATTGTCATGAAAATGTGAATATTGGTTATCTAAATGCCAATGATGATCTTTTACATTTATAAAAATGAATGTTGATGGAATATCCACTTGTGCGAACATTAGCTCTTTGCTTGGTATGAGGTGACATTTGGAATATTATTTCAACCTGAATTAGAATTCATCCTTAGTCTTGCCCAAAGCCTGAAACATAAAGCACTATAGAGTATCTTATTGAATCAACCATTCTGATTTTTTGAATTTGGCTTTAGTGCCATTCAAAGTTGAATAGCTTTCTATAGGAACACAAAATACAAGATTTAATAACCCAATATAGTCTTCAATTAGAATAATATTTCTCAGCATTTGATTCCCATCCAGATGTCTAATAAGGAATATGTCTAAGCTGTTACTGCTTTATCTCTGTCGTCATCTGAACTACTCCTAACTGAAAACCCTGAGAAGGACAAAAGCCGAGGTGAGACCCCAGGGCCAGGGAAATGGCGTTCCACTGACCAGGGGCAGCAAGAGATGGGGAGGCTCCGAGAGAGAGATCATAAGATAAAGAAAAGCCATATTTCTCTTTCTGTCCAAAGGACGGGAACAGGACCACGACAGGAGGGCTCAGAGCCAGGTGAAACCAGGAAAGCAGACATATACAAAGAGCCAAGGATGATCAGAGGAACATATAAGCCTATCGATCGTATCCGCGCTGGTCATATAATATATGGTACTATCTGAAAAGCCACAGACTGGACCAGACATGGACTTTTTTATTAAAATAATTATTTGGAAAAGAAACAGCTATACTTGAGGGTGTCCAAGGAGCAAAGATAGGTTCAGATATGTACAAGATATCCGTTACTCATAAATACAGAGCCCAAGCCATAGAAAGCAACTGCCTTAGGGTAGTCCTTCTGAAAGGGAGCTTGCTACACTGTTTGCAGAGCTTGAAGTTCATGTGAACGACTTACTAGCTGTGTGACCTTGGGCAAGGTTGCTTGTTCTTTTTCTTTTTTTAACATCTATTTGCCTCAGTTTTTGCATTTCCAAAATGGGAATAATAATAGTACATGTCTCACAATGTTGTCACTAATGTTCAATGAGTCAGTGGATGTAAGTGCTTATAGAACTAATTACAGCTCGTATTTCCCAGGACTGCTGGATTCACAAGAAAGCATCAGAAGCGTAATGGCCATTTGGGATGACAGTAGGGACTGGAATCTGGACTCTCCCCAAATATAGAGCTAGTTCTCCCCGCTTGCCTATTCTGTCCTAATCCCTGGCATCACAGGAGGGGGGGGGGGGCTGCGCTATAGGCAGAAGGAAATCTCTCATAATCGTGGTGTTTGTATCTCAAAAACCTACAAGGGGAGGAACCCAAAAATAAAAACAAGACAGATTCACAATGAAGATAAACAAAGAAAAGAAAAGAAAATGTGAAATGAAACGAATTGACACTACACACAGCTCAAACCCAGCTCAATATCTGAATAGATCAAAGGGAATACTCCCTCTCCTTAATTTCTTGACAGTGAAACTTGCATGCCCCTTTTGGTAAAAAATAATATTAACCCCAGTCTGTGTTGTTTTTGTTTAAATCCAATGTCCAGAATGCAACAAAAAAGTATGAAACATGTAAAAATATCTGAAAATATGGCATAGGCAAAAATAAGAATATATAATAGAAGCAGACCCACAGAGATTCTGATATTAAAATTTAAAACCAAGTATTTAAAATAAGTATTATAAATTTGGTAAAGAAATTATAGGAAAATTGACAAAAGAGAGATTACTGAGATTTTCCATAATTGGTGAAGGACATTGGCCCACATTTACAAGAAACATAGTGAACCCCAAACAGAATAAATTAGAAGAAAGTTCTACCTAGAGCATCACAATTGAACCACTGAAAATCAAAGATAAAATAAAATTTTGAGAAGTAACCTAATTTTTAAAATAGCAGTTTAAATACAGTGGTATAATTAAAACAACAGCTGACTTACCATCAGAAATATTGGAAAGTAGGGACAATGGGTAAGAATAAAAACACTGCCAATCTAGAGTTTCATAAAGAGCAAAGCATATTTTAAAAAAATTAACAGTATCAGGAAAAAATGGAGATATTTTCATTTCCTATGGGTATTAAATGGGTAATATGAAAATATAATAAAAAAATCGTATGTCAAGAAACGTTTACAATTTAGATTAAATGGGTAAATTTCTTAAAAAGGCACAAATTACCAAAACTGGCACAAAAATACAATATCTGAGTTCATCTATATCTACTAAGTCAATTAAATTGGTAGTTAAATTTCCCCAAAGAAACATAAACAGAGATGACTTCACAGGTGAATTAAATCAAACATTTATAGAAAGATACCAATGCAGCTCTAACTTTTTTTTTTTTTTAAGATTTTTATTGGGGAATTAGGGGGATGGGAACAGTGCTGGGGAATTGGGGGAAGGGAACAGACAAGTTGCTGTTGTTTTGTTCTTCAGTCTAGTTGTGGAGGACGTTGCTTCACTGGCCCAAGTTGGCACCATCATTGTGCTCTTCCTGGTGAGGCAGATCAGTCGCCGGCTTCTGGATGGTCGCTCACTGCGGCTGCTGGCCGCTCACGCTGGCTGCTGGCTACACACGGTAGCCCATGGCAACCCACTGCCACAGGGGCTGCAGCCTACGCCATTTCGCCGGCAACTCACGGCAGCCCAGCTCCAGGTTGAGCTGTTGTTCTGCATCTTAGCTGTGGAGGGCAGTGTCACTGGCCCTCATATGTGGGATCCGAACCAGGGCCCTCTGGCGTCCTGAGCCAGTTCTTAACCATCCTGCCACTCGGCCGGCCCTGCTCTAACATTTTAAAAAATTACTGGAAGAATACTTTGCAAGTCATAAGACCAGTATTACCCTGATGCCAAATCCAGAAAAAAATATATTAGAGGAAAAGAAAATGTAGATCAATATCTCTTTTGACGATGTATATATATATATATATATATATATATATATATATATATATACACATATAAATTCTTGACAAATATGTGCAAATCAATTTCAGCAATATAATATAAAAACAAGAAAATGCATCAAGGTCATGTCAAATTTATCTCAGGAACACAAGATTAGTTTAACATTTAAAAACAATCAATACAACTCACTATATACACAAAACAAAGGAGAAAAATATATGATCACCTCAATAGGTAAAGACAAACCATCACAAAATTAAAAATCCATCATGGTAAATATTCTGAACTAATTAGATATAGAAGAGAAATTCCTTGAAGTGACAAAATATATCTATGAAAATCCTACAAGTAAGATCATACTTATTGGTGAAATATCTTATAAGATTATTAAGAGAATAAAAAATAATAATTCGTATAGAAAGAAAAAAACTATGCCTGGTGCAAAGTAAATGCTAGGGAAGTATTAGCTATTATTTGCAAAACCATAGGAACATCCAATATTCATCAATAAGGGAATTGATAAATAAATTCAATACATTCCAGCATTTTCATATTGAGAAAAGAAAACAAGAAAAAAAAACAGAAAGTAAACTAAATCAATGAGAAACCATGTGCACTGGTAAGTCCCAATTAGTTCAAAAATAATTATGGAGAGTTGTGTGCAGGAGTCAGTTAATATTAATTTGGAAGAGTTGATTATGTGCATCTTTTCCTAGCTTCTGTTTTAAAGACTTCATGTGGGTTGCTAAAATCAACCATGTGGGAGTTTTTACAGCATGGAAATCAGCAAATGCTACAAATAATTATTTTATGCCCTCGGAGAGCTGGTTGTTAAACATCTACTAGCACACCACTGATTACACCGTCTTGTTGCAAAGGAGAAAAATCCAAATTGAAGACACAGTAGAGAGAACAACACTCACAAGGCTTCTTTAATTAAGAGGGGTTGAGAGTAAATTTTCCTTAGGCTACTGATGAAACTCCAAATTTCTAGTAAATAGTAAGAACAGGTATTTGCTTTAAGCATCAGTGTTTATGTTTTAAATCTTACTGTGTATTATATCTCTTGGCTAATGTCTTAACAAATTTTGCGAGGCATAATAATTGTGAGGCAAAGAAGAGACAGGCTGACCAACTCTTACGAACCCAGATCTATTAAGCAGGAGTAAATGTAGAACTCTGGAGTTTGGTTCATTTCAGTTGTGTCAGATTTCCAGCTCTGTCTCCTTTTGTGGCACATGATGAAGAGTAAAGAATGAAAGCTAAAATGATGAAAAGACAAAACTGCACATAGCCTCTTTCTTCTTTCCTTGTGTTCCATGTCTATGAAAAGGAAAGATTAAAACTTAGCTCATTCACCATCCTTCTTATGACTCATTTGGTAAAAAGAGAAATTGATATGATACAAACTTCCTTCTGTGTTTTACTTCTTAGCTGTCTCATGTAGCTTTATTTATTTTTATTTTTTATTTTTTATTTTTTTTAAGATTTTTATTGGGGAATTGGGGGATGGGAACAGTGCTGGGGAATTGGGGGAAAGGGGAACAGACAAGTTGCTGTCCTTTTGTTCTTCAGTCTAGTTGTGGAGGACGCTGCTTCACTGGCCCAAGTTGGCACCATCATTACACTCTTCCCGGGTGAGGCAGATCAGTTGCTGGCTTCTGGACGGCCGCTCACTGCGGCTGCGGGCTACACACGGTAGCCCATGACAACCCACTGCAGCAGGGGCTGCAGCCTAAGCCGTCATGGCCACTCATGGCAGCCCAGCTCCAGGTTGAGCTGTTGTTCAGTTTCTTAGCTGTAGAGGGCAGTGTCACTGGCCCTCATATGTGGGATCCGAACTGGGGCCTTCTGGCGTCCCAAGCCAGGTCTTAACCAATGCGCTCAGCTGGCCCTGTAGCTTTATTTCTTATATCTCCGTTCATTAACAGCGGAGGTGGGGGGAAAGTGGTAACAAATGTTTTATTAGGCATTCTGGGTTGAGCTTCAGAGAGGAGCAAACAGTGCATTTCAGTAACACTTTCTGGGGTACCTCCTGCTGAGCCAAAGTGCTTCTCCATCACTTTAACTCTCTAGGCGGTTCTTTCTCCAAACTCCAAATTTACTGTTAGGAAGGCCAAGGCACCTAGATCACAAAAGAAGAAAATAAATTTATGATGATGGTTTGCCTGCATTCGTGATTTGTTCTTTTTTTTCTGCTTAGAAAGGTAGCCTCGTGTACTGCAATGCGGTGAACTTTGGGCCTGCAAATACCAGGCTTTGATCACAGCCCTGCCATTTGTTAGCTGCAGGTCCCTTAATGGTCTGAGTAGAAGTTTCCTTTCCTATAAAATGAAAAGGCAATACCTACTGCATTTCCCCATGTATAAGACGCACCCTTTTTCGAAAAATTTGGGGTCTAAAAACTGGGTGCGTCTTACACAGCGGTTGTATGAGTGCAAAAACAAGCATGAAAAAAGCGTGAAATGTAAGTAAAAAAAAAAATCTACAACCAGTGTATAAGATGCACCCAGTTTTTAGACCCCAAATTTTTCGAAAAAGGGTGCGTCTTATACATGGGGAAATACGGTACCTTAAAAGTCATTGTGAGATTAAATGAAACGCCTAATAAGCAGTTGATGGGTAGAAAATGCTCAAAGAACCATAGCTTGTATATTTATAATTGTTGCAGTAATAACAGTTATTGCTACAGAAAAAAATGTTTTCATTGTTACAATTCACATGTTTTGGGTAATGGCTGGGCTTCAGTCAAGCAGAAATTACATATTAAGATTATTTTGGGGAATGGGAGGGGGCTGATGTGTAACGTGTTAACGTTAGTCATTTTAAAGTTTTGATGGCATAAGAGTCTTTTGGGGCACTTGGTAAAAATGCAGTTTCCCATGTTCCAACCACAGAGCTTTTGGTTCATTAGGTCTGCGACGGGACCTGATCATCTATGTTGTAAGAAGCAGTCTTATGGTGCAGGGAATCCCAGCAACAATTCTGCGAAAATACTGGTTTGTTTCTACAATGGGCCATGCAGCCTACATTTGCTACCTCATTTAGTCTTATCAACAAACTCAGGGGCTAAACTTGGAGAAATCAAGCTGAGGATTTTAAATCTGTTTAAATATATCCATATGATGTTTCACACCATTGCTTCACCTGCTCACAGCAGGTCTGTACTGAGCAGTGTGAGACCTGCCGGGCCCTTGGCATAGGGTCACACATCAACCTGTGTTTGCTCACTCTGGGCCTTCTTAAGCCATGGTGTCCCCCAGGTGCTCAGGAATGATTACCTATGAGATATGGAAGCACAGGGCAGGGTTCATGGCCATATGACCTATGCAGGCCCACAGGTCTCTGTCCTAAGAAGGACCTGTACTTGAAATTTTCTATATGTATGTATATATATATATATATATATGTATATATATATATATATATATATTTTTTTTTTTTAAAGAGTCTCACATTTTATTTGGCACGGGGCCCCACTAATGTGCAACTTTTCCTTTTGAGGCAGGTTGATGATATCAAAAAATTAAATCACTCTCAGGTAGCAAATAAAGTAACAGGATCTCAGATGTGGATTTATTTGCCCCAAATCACACTCATCACAATTAATATAGCCAGGATTTGAATTCAGGTTCGTGACTGGCCATGAGGTCCTTATTCTGCAAGTAACTTCAGAAGTCAGCCCAGAAAGGTCTGCTTCCAGGAGAGGCCTACAGGCAGCCCTACAATTAAACAGCCTCAACTAAGTGAGCGGGGAAGAGAATTCTTTAAGTCATAGTAACTTGTCCTGGAGAAACACGGCTAGCAGCGACCCGGGGCCCTCCTTCCTGCTTTAACCACTCTCAATTCTTCCTGCTCTCCCTTCAACCTCATTTCCCTAGCTAGGCTGCTGCTCAAAGAGAGATAACGACATTCAACCATGTTCCTTCTTTTGCACCCTTATGTTAAACTTAGAAATATTAATTGATTTTTGTCCTATTCACATTTTGATTAAGCCCCAAAAATGTATTATTCCCTTTCCACACTCCATTTCCCTCCTTTGTATTGCATTTGACCCACAAAACATGCCAGGATAAGCCCCATCTTTCTCTTCTTCCTTTGTCTTCAGTGGCATGTCCCAAGGGAATTTTTAAAGTGAAGATGAAAAAGTAACACAGAGGGACTATGAAAGAAGAGGAAAGAAGTTCTACAATAAGTGATGAAGAACTGTTTAATATTTGTCTCTGTGATCTGTATCTAACACAAAAAGCATTTGGCTTTGTTTTATTTCTAAATGGAGCTAAGCAAACTCAGTAACACCTGTCCCTTTCAACCCCTAAATATCTGTCCCAACACGCCAGCAGTACAGTGCAGACCTTCCAGACAAAACAAGAGGCTCACACATATGAGGCGGTGTGATGAGGAGAGGGCAAAAGGAAATCCGCAGGCAGGTAAAAATGGGTTTGGTTTCCAGATTGAGCACTTGAGAATTGTGTCACTCTGGGAAGATTTTTGAGCTTCTCTGGGTCTCAGTTCCCTCATTCCTGACATAGCACTTGTATTCATTGCACCAGAAGGTAGGTTCTAAATTTAAATAAAAATGGGTTGGGAGTAAACAGAAGGGAGCTAATTACCCTTCCTGGGATTCATTAGCTTCCTAAACTTTTGCTGATTCAGGGCTTGCTTCCATTGCAAGAGCTGCTAGAAGGAGCAGTGGCAAAATGAAGGAAGCATGCAGGGTTGATAAAAAAATAAAATAAAATAAAACAAAAGACCAAGTAAGACAGCTGGGAAAACTAGTAGAAGAAGAAAATTTAGGCTGGTCAGTCACCGAATGAGGTTCCAGCCAGAAGCAGGTAGAGAAAGCTGGAAGAACGGAACCAGGGACATTCTAACAGCCCACGTGTCTCACCTGTCAGGGCGTCAAAGGCCCAGGATTGGGCAGGCCCAGGATTATTTGCCCAATAACAAACTTTGCCCCTCACTCCCAGTTCCTGGTACATTAGAAATTTCTGCCAGGCCTTTGCAGTTGTATATGAACATCGCTTAATGACCTAGAGAAATAGACATAGAAGACATGGAGACATCCAAGGGGAAAGTAGGATGCGAGGCTATGACCTTCGATGCCTTTCTTCTTGGGGTCCTTTTCCAAGATAGTGGTTCTTAAACTGTAGTGTGCATCAGGGTTCCATGGGGAACTTTGTTAAAATTGATTCTGAGACCCATTTCCAGAGCATCTGATTCAGTAGATCTGGGATAGGACCTGAGAATGAACATTCCTAACAGGTTCCCAGGTGATGCTCATGCTGCTGGTCCAGGGATCCCACTTTAAGAACCGCTGCTTGAAGAGACTAGTTTAACTGAACTCCGAAGCAGTTGTTAGGGCTCGGAGATTAGCCTATTGTTAATGATGTCTCATCTGCACTTTTCTATTTTTCATGTCCAGCTCCAAGCGCCATCAAACTGCCATCAGAATTTACTGGACATTGCGAGTCCCCCAAAAATGTCATCCTAAAGTGGGTATTAATCTTCCAAATTTGAAATCTTTCTTTTTATGTCTTAGGTGTTTGAGTGTCCCCCACTTCAGAGGCCTATTTTGTTTTGCTTTCAGCAACAGTTGCTTAGAGAAAAAGGGGTTAAAATCCTAACATGGGAGTATAACCTTTTCAAAAACCATTACAGAGCATAGCTGAGCCCCTGAAAGGAGGACAGCTGTGGAGAAGGCATTTTAAGGAAATCTTCAAGCCTGCAATTTGAAGGCCCTTTTCACCACCTCCTGTGTACCAAAGACCTCTCAAGCTTTCATTCTCTCAGACAAGATGATATTTCCAGGTTTTTCCTTTTGGCTGCCTAAGATTTCTGCATACCGACACATGGACCCCTATTTATTCTCGTATTCTTTTTATTTCTAACTCCTTGGACTTGTACTCAGAGTTAGCTCCAGGCAACCGGCTGCTGGCTGATGTATATGGGCATAGTCAGCAAACTCTTAGCATCGTCCAAAAAACAAAACAAAACAAAACGTTCATGTGGTAAAATAAAGTCAAAGGGTGAATGAAGCCTACAATGAGAAGGTGATATCCTAAGTAAGGAGTGAAGTATTGAATCCTGTCCAGTATCTGTATCTTAAACCAGTGGGTGAGGACAGCAGGTATAGTTGGAAATGGCTTACTTAATTAAACTTGGGGGCCATAGAGGCATCAGGCTATGTCATAACAGATTAACTAGAAGGAAAAAACAATCATGAGTCCATGTTTGAGGTTCTGTCGGATGGAAATTAAGGTTCAGCCACAGGTCAGCAGAGGACATTTTTGGTCTAGGATGCCTACTGTATATCTTATCTTGCTTCCTATCACTGGACACGTCCTCTTCTGATTCCTTAATAGATTCCTGTAGCAAACACAGAGAAACAAGATGCTGTCCACTCTACTAATTTAAAAAGGCAAGAGTTTCCAGAGTGTTATTTTTTCCAGACTGTCAGATTGTTCTATTCATACCTCGCAAGCATCATGGCTGAATATGACATTGACACGACTTAACAGTAAGCACAACATGGGCAGGAACCAATCAGAATTGATGCTGGCCGTATGCAGCTAGGATGGATATACAGGTGCATATTTGCTGAATAGTCATTCTGATTAGAGTAATGCTAAACCAATAGAGACATTCCCCTCATCATTTCCTTTAGCAGAGTCACTGATATAGCTTATGCTTATATATTTTGCAATACTGGTTTAGGATCTAGATATAGGGATAAGCACATCTCCTGCCTCCTTAACCTGTATCCTTTAAAGCATGCCAAAGTTGAAGTAGAAATGCTTAAGACTCTCTCAGAGGTGAAACTTTGATAGGACCCAATTTATTGAGGAAACAACATCCCAAAACAAAGTGAGAAGAGGACTTCTGTGAAAAGTGGCAGTGAAAGGAGATAACCACATTTCCCCATGTATAAGACACACCCTTTTCCCAAAAATTTGGGTTCTAAAAACTGGGTGTGTCTTATACATGGGGAAGTATGATAGTAGCTCCATGGCTACTTCCTGTCTAGGGATGACAGAGAATAGGAATACATAGGCTGTGACTAACTTGTGAGTAGCTCAGCAAATGGCCCCCTCTTCCATGTTCCACGCTGGTTCCAATCGGCCAGGGTAGTGTATTGTGAGCACTGAGACCAGTGAGGCAAGGCAGTTCTCTATATAGATAACAAAAAGGAAGAAAAGAGAACACACGTACCCAGAAGCAAGCAACTTGTGTGAACCCATGAGAAGCATGTCTTTCCTTCTTCCAGGATTACTGAAGATAAACCAAACTGCATACACAGGAAGGATAAGAGAATCTTAAATACAAACATGAGTGCAGAACTATTGCAATGAGGAAAAAAATGAAGTCAGCTCAAATGGCAGAACATATGCCAGAGAAAATAGTTAATAAAGTAATAGAAAGTAGAATGCCTAAAATTTAAAGGTAAAACAAAGGGGAATGCATCATTAAAACAAGCTCCTGTGAAAAAGAAAATAATATATACAACTTGGGAATAAAAAATTATTGTCATCAAAAGAAAACACCTGGGAAGACATATTTGAGAAATCATACAAAATGATAATGGGAAAGTATGAAAGAAAATTCGTCTTATGGAAACTAGCTCCTGAAGTGCAAATATGTCTTCAATCTGAGAGCCAGAAAAAGCAATAAGGAAAACAGAAGGGAAAGAATTCCCAAAGACATAATCGAAAATTTTCCAAAGTTGAGGAGAAACAAGTCTTGATGATATAAGGTCCCATAGAATGCAACAAGCAGTTCAGCACAGCAATCATTGAGATCAGAAACGACCTGAGACTATCACTATGGTTACCTCATCTCTCTACTTAGGGGCACATACCTGCTGAAATGCAAAGACAGGGGCTCCAAGCAGAGCATGCCCATTTGCTGAGCTGAGGAGACAGAGAAAGGGGTTCTGCCTTGCTAAACCAGCTAGAATTTGGGGAGTGGAATGCTAGATAGAGGGCTCTTTGCTAAGGGGGTGCCACAGAAGTCTGGGAATACATTTAGGCTCTTAGCCAATGGGTTCTCTTTATTGTGCAGCAGATACACCTTTCTGAGGAAGTGAGAATGGGACACTAATAACAGAGAAGTTATTAAACGCCTGGAGATATTCATGCTTTGGACCAGCCAGAATGAATAGACCTTTCTGTGAACCTTGACCCTTTACCTGAGATCCCAGAATAGGCAGCAACATCATACCTTTTGAGTAAGTAACATGCCATAGCATGAGAACAGGACACTATCCTGGAACTAATTTGAAAACTGAAATAGAACTTAACAAAGAAAAACAAACTAAATCTAAAAGGAACAACAACAACCACCACAAGTAATTTGACTCTATAAGAACAAAATCCAGGACCATTTAAAGGAAGATAACATAAATAATTCCCATCAGTATATCATAAATAATTCCCAGTAGTCAATAAAAATTTGCTAAACATAAGCAAGAGAAGTGTGAATTGTAATTATTTAAAGAGAGAGAATATAAACAATGGAGTGGTACCACATTAAGAAGACTATAATAGAGCATCATCAAGATGCCAACAAAGATTGTTCTGACTTCAGCCCCACTTATAAGACCAACTAGCCACTATCTGTTGACAAGACGCCATTTTGAAAATTCCAGAACACAAACGTGAGGCTGAAGAACCACCCTGGACACCAGATAACAGGAAGAACCTCATTGGGAAGGTCAGAAGAGCAGCTACACTTTGACTGCGTGACTCCTCCCCAGCCTGCAACAAGAGCGGCCCTCCTGGCCTACAGTTTATTCCGTGGGCAAAAGAGAGCCCGAGGTGGACATTAGCTTCTCCAGCATTGCAGGGTGCTTCCCAAAGGCACACTGCGGTCTCATCTTATGGGGATCCCTGGGGAAACTGACACAGCTTGACAACTGGGGATCAGCTAGACATGGAGAAGGGCTTACAGAAACCAGTGTTCAGATCTCGGTGGGCTGCATTCCTATGTACAGCAACACCCAAGCAGAGAGCCCAGCCAGAGGCTCTGCCCATCTGTCAAGGTGAGCCTGGGCCAGGGAGCTGGGTTAGCAGTTCTTTCATTTGGACCCCCAGTCAAAAGGCCTTACCAGGAGCCCGGGGTTCTGCTCCACTCAGGCAGGGGAGCATGTTCCCAGCCCACCCGCCTGCTGAGCATATCTCCAATCCTCCTCCTTCCAGAAGTTTGGTCACAGATGCCAAAGGTGTGACATTAATAAGAAATTCAATTACATTTTTATATAATAGGGAAATTTTAAAAATGACATGAAAATTACATATACAAAATATGAACAATATTTTAACGAAATAAATTTAACAAAAATACTGAAAACTTTTACATCAAAACTATTGCAAAAAATGAAGAAGATCCCAATTAACGTTTATCATGGATTGGAAGACTCAATATTGTTAAGATATCAACTAACTCTATAGGTTCGCAACTTCAGATGTAATTTCAATGAAATGTTTGATAAGCATTGGCAAGCTGATTCTAAAATTTATGTAGAAATTCAAAGGACTTGGCATGGCCAAAAATAAAATCTTGAAAATAAGAACCAAGTTGGAAGATTTACACGAACTCATTTCAAGATTTACAATAAAACTACAATATTCAATTCTTGTTTTTTACAAAGACTCTAGGGCAATTTAAATGGGGAAAACTGTCCTTTCAATAAATGGTGCTAAATAATTAAATAGTGTATTACCGTATAGTTAGAATGAACCTCAATTCTTTTTTTGCATGATACACAACAGATAGATCATGAACCTAAGCATAAACTAAACCCATAAAGCTTCTAGATTAATAGGAATATAATTCTGATGCCCAGGATAGACAACATTTCTTGTGGAAGACACAACAAGAAAAAAATGTTTACTAAATTAAAAAATAAAAAAGATTTATTAATGCACTGGGAAAATGAAAGCATGTATCACAAACTGAGGGTTGGGGGAAAATATTCACATTAAATATATCTAACAAAGGAATTTTTACCAAAGCAAAGTTTTTGTTCTCAGAATCCTTTAATACTTTTAAAAATTATTGAGAACCCCCCAATTTTTTTTTCATATCTGAGTTATATCCATCAGTATTTAGTGCATTAAAAATAAAAATAAAATATTTTGAAAATATTTTTTAATTAAATTTACTAAGGTAACATTGACTAATAACAAATTTCAGGTATACAGTTTTATAACATTAATAAGCCTATTAAATTTCAACAGAAATTACACATTAAAAAAAACCTGTATTTTCCCAAACCAAAATTAATTTAGTGAGAGAAGGCATTATTTTACCTTTTGAAATGTCTCTAACTTCTGACTTAATGGAAGGCAACTGGTTTTTCATTTCTGCCTCTGCATTCAATCTTTTGTGATATATATATTTTTTGGTTGAAGTAAATGAAAAACAATTGCCTCATACAGATATGTAATTGGAAAAGAGAGGGTGATTTTCAGAGCTTTTCCAGATAAATATTGATATTCCTCTTTAATACTGCATCAAATCTATATCTTCACAGGTAGTCGTTTAGTAAATGTTAGTTGCAATGTGGAACCTGAAACCATATCAGTGAACTTTTTACATTCTGTTACGTTAAAATTCATTTGTCTATCTTACATATTAAATGTGTTTTACCCATGAGTGATTTTATAACATACACACACACACACACACACACACACACACACACACACACATTATACCAAAGAAATGTTAAATAGAAAAAAAAAGTAAAGCAATGTTAACATTAGGACTGGAAAATTTAAAAAGTTTAAGTTCCCAGGCTAATTAGAATAACAATGAATCTTTCCTCATGTCTCAACTCTCATAATGTTGATTTTAGCAGCTTGGATAAAATGGGTCCATTTTATAAATTCCTTATTTTCACTCTTTCCTCACCAACTACATGCTTTGGAGAATTGGAAAACAGGGAACAAGTGATATAGAATTTTGTAACTACTGTTGTTGCTTAGTCTTCTCAGGAATGATTCTAGGACTTTCTTTGGATATCAAAATCATGGATGCTCAAGTCTCATAAAAAAAAGGCATAGCATTTGTATATAAGCTATAAGAGGGTATGCCTACTTATCACTTCATTTGTATGGTTTCAGCATAATTGTGAATTCAAGTTTTGCTTTTTGGTACTTTGTGGGATTTTCTTTTTCCAAATATTTGTGGTCAACAGCTGGTTGAATCTGCGGATAGGAGACCCATGGATATGGAAGGCTTACTGTATTGAGGGGCAGAGAAGTCGAGAATAACACTGAGTTACTTCAATTTATTTATCCCTTTTTTTTCTGATTTTAAAAGCTGATGAGGCCAGATTTTAAGTTTTAACATCCAAAATAAAAATTTTAGCTAAGAAATTAAGGAATTTTACATCCAAAACCCAACACTTTTTATAATGCTTTAAATCTGAAAAGACATTATGGTATACAGTCCTCTCTGGAGAGGACAGGTTTTGGATGAAGGTGGAAAATGAATATGAAATGTGTTTTGCTGCCATTTTATTGACAACCATATGTAGGGGAGTTAACTTTGTTATTCAGTATGTGTCTCTTTGGTATGAGGATTATTTTAGGCTGATTAATTTTAGGAAACAAAAGAACATTCAACCTTAGCCCTAACTTCCTAAAAGAATTTAGATAGAGGATCTGCTCCAGGAAGGGAGCTATCATTATAGATAACTAGAGTTTAATAGGAACTGGTGTGATGGGGGGAGACACCTAGCAAGGCTCGTTTTATCCAAGTCCTCTCTGTGTCCCATGTTTCTGTATGGCCCAGCAAACATTTGTTTACCCAGTCTTTGTCCTTTTCATCTTCCTCTAAAAGGCCTTCCTCCCCTTTGACTTCCCAGACCCTTATGCCTTCGCCTTATTGAAAATGACATATAAACCCCAAATGCTTGACTTTCTGTGGGCTTCATATTTCTTATTGAACACCATACATATGAAATTAAATTTGTTTTTATTTCCTGTCAATCTGTCTTATGTTAATTTGATTATTAGACCAGCCAAAGAACCTAGAAGGGTAGAAGGAAAACGTCTCCTCCCCTTCACATATAAGCAGAATTATCTTGCATTAGAAATACATCTATTCTCCAGAAAGAAGCATCTGTATATTCTCAGTACCCATATTCTTCCTCTCCTCTTTGGGTTGGTTTTCTGGGTCTCATTGGCTTTCACAGTTGTCTTGACTTATAAATGTCCTGTTCTCAGAGACAATTATTTTCTCAGATCAGATGCCAGGAATTATAGTCATTGGTAACTGTGAGGATGGGTTTCCTGGGACCAGCCTCCAATTTGGTGGAGTCCTATTGAAATGCCAGTCAAAGTCCCAGGCAGCCAGGGGGAGAAGGCTACCCTGGGGCATTTATATTCTGAAATGTAAATTATGGTTTTCCTTGACTTCCACTGCAATGTCTGAGATGTCCTCCTCCCTTTGTTCAGAAACATGCTCAGTGCAGCTGGGGATGCTATTTCCAATTAACACAGAAATCTACTTGTAAGGAAAGTAGTTTATTAATGTTCTTAGAGAAAAGCTTTGAGTTTCTTTTTTTAATAGCCACGTTAGTTTTGCAGTACCTTGAAAGAATCGTGGTTTGGGTGGCATGTGATAGGTGCAGAATGAAATAACAATTTACGAGGCATTAGACTTATTAGAGCTTAAGAATCTTGAACAAGAAACCCATGCCAGCCTATTTACGAGTAGGTTTCTCAACCATCATAATTAAAGATCATTTTATAAATACAAACAGATAAGAATCTATTTTGCAATTCAAATTGGCATTTGAAAATATTTACTTCTGAGATATGTTAGAAATAATGAGGAATAGTTGCTTTTGAGAAAAATCAGCATCTGTATACTCACTCATTCACTCATACATGGAAACACTGGCTTCCCTATGCACATGCCTTTGGCAGTTTTCCCTAACTGTGGTACATTGAATTATAAGTTTCAGTAATGGACCCCTCCTTCTAGTGCTCCTTTGCCATGTAATTGTCAGCTTCCTTCACTAAAGGTAGAGTGCATTTCACTACTGCTTGATTTTGGTCAATGGGATATTTGCAGATGTGACACAAGCAAAGGCTTGAAAACACCGAGCTTGAAAAACTTAACTGGCTATCTACTTATTAAACAAATTGGGTGGGGAGTCAATTATTAAACAACATGAGGTAAAACATTCTGATTTGTTGCACTTGCTAATTTCCGTGGTATAAATACTCCCATCATGGTCAGTTTCAAGCTACCCATGAGACACTGGTGAATGCAACGGTGGGAAGAGAGAGACACAGTACCATACCGCTTTAGAGTATCTACCATGCATAATAGACCTAGATATCCGCAAGATCCTAGATGCTAAGAGAATGTAGAAAAATAATGAGAAAGTAGGAAGTTTTGAATATTTATGTTTGTTTTTTACTGTAATGTTTTCAATTGTATCTTATATTATTTAAATTTTAATCATGGCTGTTTTTAACATCCAGCTCACAAGAGGCTGAAAATGTATCAATCAACTCTTATAAATAAGTACAACCAGCTATAGTACACCCCTACTTGAAATGAACTTTTTAGGTTGGCTGTGCTCTCCTGCACCCCTGCCATCACTCCCAAAAAAACGTACCCTGGCTACTAGCCTGGTGGTTTAAGGAGAATAGAGACACAGGGAACAGTAGCTCCCAGTTCACTCACAGGCCTGCAACTTGAAGGGGAGCCCCTGGGCTAAACCCTGCCAAAGTCAGCAGACCTACTCCTGCTACAGATGCATGGAAATGAATGATTGCTATTTCAAGCTGCTTAATTTGGAGGTAATTTTCTTCCTAGTATGATTGGAGTAATGTATGACTAGTATGTTGACGCCTCTCTGAGAGTTAAAAACAATATCGTACTGTGTTTATTATTTTAAGAGCTAGTAAGGCGTTTATTATTATCTGAGATTATTATTTATTTTTGTAATTTCTGTGGAATTTAATCTAAGAAAATACGAAGATATATCTTAGATCATGTGGCTGGCCAGTTTATTACCAGGAATTACCTCATAACTTTAGTAACTGCATTTGATTTGTATTTATGATTATTTTGATGCCAAGTGAATGTCTATGATAACAACACTTGACAGTAAATATGTTGCTAAACAAACCTGATTGACCTTAGTAGGGCATATTTCAATGTCAATTTGACCAAAGTCATCCCAGGCCTATAGTTGTATTAAATGACCAGTAACATACACTTTATCACTTTTCAGTGATAATTCACAATCCCAGGATAGTTCCACAGGATGAGACTTTTGTGTTTAAGTTTTTAATAAAGTGAGATATTTGTGTGACATCATAAAAATGACAATGTAACCAAGCCAGTAGAAGAAATTTTATTGCAGTTGTCTAATGAAAAAAAGACAAGGCTTTAATGTGCAGTGACCTATACGTAACAATGGAGGTCATCACGTGCCTGATAGCCATGGTATATAGAACAAACAATGGTTTCACAATGGTTTCAAAAAAAAGAAAAAAGACAATACATAACCCATCAGATAGTACCTTACAATTATGCTAGCCTCAAAATCATGTGTTCTTTAACCAGCAATTTCATATTCATGTGCCAGAAAATATCACTTCTTCCAGCTTCCACTGCCATCCCCCCTTGTCTAAGTCACCAGCACCTCCACCTGCCCCCTCCTTAGGCACCACTACTTCTGCCTTTGTTTCCTGTAATGACTCTGCTGCTGTAGAACTCAAATCAGGTCACTCTTCTGCTCAGAACCTGCCAAAGCCTTCCTATCACATTCAGAGTGGAGCATAACTTCTTTTAAGAGCCTCCAAGCCTCTCAGGACCCTTCACACCTCCTGCTCACCTCCTCCCTTCCCCACACTCCACCCTCCTTTCCCTCGGACCCCCTTTCCTCCTGCTCTCCCTATCCAGACCATCAGCTTTCATGATGTTGGAATGTAAGAGCTTTTGTTCTTACCGTTCCCTCTGTCATGAGTCGGCTTCCCACATGTATCATCCCTGTTGACTTCCTTATATCCTCCAATCTGAATAGAGTCATCTAATCAAGGAGGCCTCTCTGACCATCTTACCTAACATGAAAAATCACCACCCCTTCTTCCTCATTGTTTGCATCAATGCAACATAATAACTGTATGTTACATTACACTGATTTATTTTTTTGTGATGTTTCATCCCACAAGAATATAAGCTCCCTGTGGGCAGGAAATTGGATCTATTTTGTTCACTGTGATATTTTCGGCACCTCAAACTTCCGTACATAGTAGATGCTTGATAAATAATAGATGTTGATTAAATAAGTCCCTTGCTTATAAAATTCTGAGTTTTAGATGAGATTGTGTATGTAAAAGGTTTGTCATTGCGTCTCATCATATAGAAACCTCTCAGCAAATGTTGGTGATCATCATGTTTTCTTTCTTATTGAAAGTCAAATGTAGGTGATAACGTTTAGAAGAGAGAGAGTGACTTAAATTTTAAGAGACAGGCACATTTTAAACTGTTCTGACTACTTCTCTAACAGACCTGACGATTTTCCAAAACTATTTAGAAGCTTTGGACTTAACATTATAAAATAACCAATTTCGAATCCGCTCAGATCTCTCTCCATTTAAATTCTCAAGAGAAAGTAAATAAAGTGACAGATGAAACAAATGTGATGAAAGGCTTACATTTTTGAGTGCTTCTCCTTATGTTCAAACTCAATAAAGAGCTGACATATCTCTGGAGACTTTGCCAACAAATCAGCACACTTTTCCTCTTCTGCCTCCCCTTCCTGCCAGGCGCCCTAGCTGTACGTAGCTCAAGGCCTTTTCGTTGCTTCTTCAAGGCTCTGTCCATCGGTGAGTTCACTCCTCACGTATTTGTAGCCATTGCCTGTGCTCAGATTATATCCAGTTTTCCCTAACTTTCCCCGGTTCCTTATTCTTTCGACAGTTTTATACTCTGTGCTGTCTCTAAATTATCTTTATATCTAAACATCATAACTCTACTGGGAATATGAAACTCTGTCACCCAAATGCCAGTTGCCTAAGTGATCCCAGTGTCATCATTCTTCTTGACTTGTTTTGCCTTGGAATGCCTCATCGAAGAGCTGAACTCTTTCCTGCCTGGAGGGCACTTCCTCTTTTCTCTCCGCAGCTGTATTTGCCGTGGAGTATATTAAAATACACTTCCTGTTGTTTTCTACTTATTATTACTCTGATTATATAATATCCCGGTACATAAAGCATATTGAGAATAAATACCTAATATCCATATACCTGCCACTCAGGGTGAGAAATAAAACAAAAAATGTCAAAGCCTCTTGTGGACTCTTCTACAAGCGTATTCTATCTTTTTCCACAAATAATAACTGAGGTCATCCTTCCCATGTATGAGTTTTCAATGTAAAACTAAAATCTTTTGTTCATATTTGTTTCCTTAAACAAACAATTTTTTTAACGTTTTACATAAATGTTGTCATGCTGTTTTTGCCCTCATCATTCTTTGGAGATGCATCTATGGTGATGTGTGCAGTTCCAGTTCACTATTTTTCCCTGCTGCATAGCATTCCATCACATAACTATACCCCAATTCATTTTTTTTTTGTGATAGCCTCTTATCAGTTTTCTTTGTCTGTGTACTCTTTAATGCCATGTCCACCTGACAGCTGCTTAAATAACCTTTCTTAATATCCTCCCTCATCAATTTCCTGCCCTGCTCAAGGACATAAGTATCTCCCCACTGCCCATAATAGAAACACTAAATTTCCTACAGCTAATATTTCAGATAAATCACCCCTGTTTTTCCTATACCACCATTCTCCCAAATATTTCCTCTATACCTTTGTAAAACCTATTCTATTTGTATCCCCTAATAGCATCTTCCAAGTATGCCACAGAAAACTAGCCACTGGAATGATTTTTCTTCTCCTTTCCCCCTTTATCTGTTTCCTTGTTATTTCAAAACTTGATTCTGAAGTACGGTTCTTGACTTTTACCTGATGTATACCTGTTCCTTGTATTTGAATCCCTAACTCCTTCTTGCCCTTGCCAACATGCGTTTTACACTGGTAGTCAGTCATATTTTCACTGTAATTATTACTTTTTATGAATCTGCAGAAAAGTACCCATTCTACTCAATAAGTATTTACTGGACATCCACTGGACAATGGGATGCAAAGATAGATTCAGAATAAAGCATAGTCCCTGTCCTTGGAGACTCAGACTAAATATATGTCCATAGAGACAATGACAGTCCAGCATGGTGCCAGCATGTTCAGCTTTTATGAAAGGTATTATGGAAGTATAGACATGGGCTTCTTGCATGCCTTTGGGAGAGAGGGAAAAGCGTGCTTTCGAGGAGCTAATAAGATGCCTGTAATGAGTTTCAAGGATGAATAACCACTTAAGAAGATGAAATGGGAAGTAAATGGAAGTCACACCAAGCAGAGGAAGGAGTATTAACAAAACGTCATGAACGATAAGCACATCACATATGTACAACATACAGTGGGAATGGCAAGTTCTGAAAGTTGAGAGTAAGGCAGTGATCAAATAGTACTTTCCTCCTAGGAGTGTTATGAGGATCAACGAATTAATATATTGAAAGTGCTTAGAACAGTTCCTGACACCCTGTAAATGTTCTATAATTGTAGCCAAATAATAAGAGACCTCGAATGTCAGGCTATGGAACTTGGATCATGGAGAGTGTTCAAAGGGTTTTAAATAAGGAGATGGCTTGGTAAGCTTTGCTTTCTAGATAGGACACTTTGAAAGCCTCCTGAAGGGATAAGACGAGGAGGCAAGGAAACTAATGTACAGGATGTTTCATTGTCTACCAAAAGATGGCAAGGCGAGGGCAGAAGAAGTAGCAACAAAGATGAGGCGGAGATGAATTCAGCAATCATGTAAGCTATTGAATATCTGCTATTGCATATGGTAATGGAGGGAGAAGAAGGAAAACCCAAAGTTGGTAGATTATAGGGCTGGATAAAAGAAGGTGCTATTAAGAAAGTGAGAGCATTTCCTGTACATTCCTCACCAAACTAACACATGGTTCTCGATACTGTGTATGCTCAACAAATGTGGCTGATTGTGACTCAGACTATGAAACAATGTTCTCTAATGAGGTGTATTATGACATATGACATTAGTGGATCACGTGCATTGAAAGTGATTACAGCAGCGTTCGCCCGGCAGAATGAGCATGGTTTTTGGTACTTAAAGGCAGGTATTAATTTTCAAAAACAAAAACATGCTTTTGACAATGATTCCTGGATTCAGAGTGAAAGCCATTTGTTTTATAATTGAGAAGATTTTGTCCCCAGAGTAGTGTACTAATTGTGCTGTCATATTCATGTTCTTTCATTGTTCTGTGACATGAATATATGCTTTGTGATGATAATTTCATAAGTAGGCCTAAATTACAATAGGCAATGTATCATGTCAGCTTCTTAACATGGAGACCAAAGCCTAACAAGCCATTTTAACTCATTAGCCATTAATTCAACTTTCTTTGCCTTCCTCTGTGTTTCCCACATGCAAGGAAGTGTTTAAGGAAGTGGAGAAACAAGCATAGAAACCAAAAACTCTGTCTTGGATTAGGTAACAGTTAAACCAGAACAAATAGACAATTATAATAGAAAAAAAACAAAACTAATTGTAACAGAAGTACACATAAGACAGGAGAAAAGTCTGCTGAGGTTCTGAGATCCAGGGAAAAATGGGGAAACCTAGCAGTTTCTTTAAAAAAAAAAATAAGAAGTGAAAAAGATCTCAGATACGTTTTTAAGAGAATCTCTTTGGTTGCAATGTAGAGAATGAATTGAACAAAATCAATATGAGAGACAGAAGGCTATGATATGTGACTATTAGATTGCCCAACTGAGAAAGATTTAGTACTTTAAGGCAGTGATATAGAATATGGAGAAAGAGAGATGGTGGCCAAAGGAGCTTAGGGGTAGAACAGAAGAATACGAAAGTGATGGCCTATTGAACAAGTGGTGATGTAGCATTTGATTTCCTTCTGATGCCAATTGGATAGAGTTGCATGTCAGCAGACGTGGTACACCTTGGAGGGTAAGAGTCTATATACTCTGCCTGGATTTGAATCCTGGAGCCTCCACTTATTTAACTGGGTGTCCATGTGCCTCTTAGCTCACGACACAGCAATTATCAAAGAACTTTGTTTCTCTAGGCAGTAAAATCAGCCAAGTTGCACCAGTTACCCTGGAGTTTCATTTCTCTAGTTCCTACCCTGCTGAGTTATTGTAAGGATTTAGCAGCTTAAAATATAAAAGTGACTAAAATAATGTCTGACACATAAGAAGTACCTTGCGGGCGTGGTCATCATCATCTTATCACAACATCCAGGTACATGGTTCTAGTAGCGTCGTGACGCAGCTATGAGAATTTCCAGATTATGTACATCTTGTACATTCTAAAAGCAGATGATACTGCCCTGGCAGAAGGAGAGAGTAGCCCATAGGGGCTTTGCATGGTTCTAAACACCTAACCTTGCTCCCACTCACCAGAACTTCTTCCTCCCTTTTAATTAAGGCCTTGCTCGGCATCATTCAGAAAAGTCCCTCATGCTTAATCTGTGACTCATAGTCCAACCTTTGAATGGTACAAATGTTTCCTCTGCAGGAAGTAGCAGATGCTCTGGTGGGGGGGGGGTGGATAAAGCAGGGAACTTCATAAATGCAGAGAAAGTTGGGGCTAAAGAAATCACAAGATTCCATAGACATGTTGGCTTTTACAAGCCCTTTATTTTTCATGACACAACAATCATCAGAGACCTTTGTCTCCAAAAGGAAATAAAACCAGCCACAGTCGAGTCAGTTGCCGTCCCTAGAGTGTCTAGCTGCCATTGGAAGCTATGCAGGGCGGGAAAGGCTTCTCTCCAGGTAGCAATAAGAGTTATCAACTCACTCTGGTACTCCTCTGGGACCAAAAAGAAAAAAAAAAAATCTAAGTCTGGCACCTAGGTACTTTCCTAAGCGGGTTGTCATGGCAACAGGAGACAGCAAGCGTTTTCAGAATTCTAGGATCTTGGCAATACTCACGTGTTTCTCTGCCTCAGCTTCTATGTATGCACAGACATATGGACACCAGAGCTGGTGCCAGAATTGAGAAGAGGATTTGAAATTCATGCCAGGATTCCTCTGGGTTACACAGGACCTCAGCCGACCTCACAGAGTTTAGCTTGCTCTGCACCACTGCTGATAGCATGACCCATCTGGTCGCATTGCGCGCTGGGCTCAGATGCCCCAGCCATAAAATAAGGGGATTGGACTCAGCAAGCACAAAGGTTAATGTCAGCTCCAGAATGTTCTGAATCTCAGTATTTTTATAGAATTTGCTTCCAGAATTCTTCAAGGTTGAGCTTGAATATACTGTTGTGAGGGGGAAAAAAAAGTCATCTCCATTAGTATTAATGAAGTAATTATTTACTCCTGATCAAGGACTTCACTGTTATTCAAAAAAAGCATTTAACTTAACTCACAGTATTTAATATATATATTTTAAAATAATATGTGTGTGTAAAATATGAGTGAAATGTGTGTGTGCACTCATAGAAGCTTGAGTGTAAAGTGTGAGCATGATTAATTATCTTATAAAAAAATGTAAGGTTTAAAAGAAAGATATCAAAATAGGGCCTCTGAGAGAGTAGAGAGGCATTCCAATATTCATATATCCTCATTCATTCACTAATGATTTCATTTATTTAATTTATGACTATATGGCATGCAATGCTGTATTAACAGTATATGAATGTGTGGTGTGTGTGTGTGTGTGTGTGTGTATGTGTTTGTGTGTGTGTGTTAAGAGGCCTGTTATGATACACAAGGCTCCAGCTTGAACTTAAGCTTAATCTTCCCCAAGAATTCAGAAAAGGTTGTAATTTTTATAAGCACAGTAATTGTGTATATGTTGTATACTATTTTATTCTTACCACTTTTGACAGTACTTGACAAATGATAGATGATTAATAAGTATTGGGGGAATAAATGAATGAATAGATAAATGAAACAGAGTAAGCCTACTTGAGTATCTTTACATCTGCTAAAAAGTGCCTCTTGAGAAAGAACACTCTAAGTGTTCTAGTTATCTACTTCTGTGTGACAAATAGCCCCAGAATGTAGTAGAAAAGAAAATCATCAAGTATTTTAGGTTCATAGATTCCATAGGTCAGGAATTCAAGACAAGTACCGTGAAGATGGTGGTTTTCTGCCCCATAATGCCTGAAGCCTCACCTGGGATGACTGTCAGCTGAGGGCTGAAAGATGGGGGACTGAGGGACTCACTTCCAAGATGCCTCCTTCACTTATAAGTGTGGTGCCCGGAGGGGATTGCTGAAAGGCTGAGCTCACCCGGGACTGTTGGCAGAGCTCCTTTGTGGGGCTTGAGCGGTGCTCAGCCTGGGGACTGGCTTTAGAGAGGAAGATGCGGAGCCTGATCAAAACAGAAGCTGCAAGACATTTTTGGACTTAGCCTTGGAAGAAACAGTGTCATTTCTGCCACATTTTATTGGTTGTAAGTCATAAAAACCAATTCAGATTCAAGAGTTAGTGACAGTGTACAGTCCCAGTTGTGCTGGGATGAGTGACCAGAGGTGGCAGAGAGGGTGGTGTCATGTGAAGGGCTCTGTTAAAATATATGATGCCAATCTGATTTTTTTATTTTTATTATTTTTGTATTTTTTTGTATTTTTATATTTTTTGTATGCGGTCTGCATCCTCTGAAAGCTTTTAGAGTGTTCTTTGTGACTTTAATGTTATGGGATTTTAGTTCATTATGTTGAAACATGCATTTCTCCTTATTAGTCTTGTTTAGCATTCTATGATTCATTTCGATCTTAGGCTTTTTCTCTTTCTTTAATTACAGGAAATTTATCTTCCTCAAGCATTTCCTACCCTTCATTCTTTTTTTTTTTTAAGATTTTTATTGGGGAATTGGGGGATGAGAACAGCGCTGGGGAATTGGGGAAGGGGAACAGACAAGTTGCTGTCCTTTTTTTCTTCAGTCTAGTCGTGGAGAACGTTGCCCCACTGGCCCAAGTTGGCACCATCATTGCTCTCTTCCCGATGAGGCAGATCAGTCTGCTGGCTTCTGAACGGCTGCTCACAGAGGCTGCTGGCCACTCACGCTGGCTGCTGGCTACACATGGTAGCCCATGGCAACCCACTGCCACAGGGGCTGCAGCCTATGCCGTTGCTGGCGACTCATGGCAGCCCAGCTCCAGGTTGAGCTGTTGTTGAGCATCTTAGCTGTAGAGGGCAGTGTCACTGGCTCTCATGTGTGGGATCTGAACCAGGGCCCTCTGGCGTCCCAAGCCAGTTCTTAACCATCGCGCCACTTGGCCGGCCCCTACCCTTCATTCTTTTACTCCTTCTGAAACATTATTCAGTTTGGGACACTTCTATTTTGATTCACCCTGTTTTCTTTCTATCATGTACTGCTATCCCTAAGAAAAATTTTTTCATCTTATTTTTCATCTGAATAACCAAAGTTCCATCTGTGTCCTTTGCGGTATTTATACCATTTATTGATACTCAATTTTATATACTTTATATTTGATACCAAAATATTTCTACTTGTTTCTAATTTGAGACCTCTCTTCCTGATTATCTATTTCCAGTATTTTCCCCGTGTTGTGTATATTTATTCTACTTATTTTAACAGTCATCTGTTTGACTTTTTCTTTTTTTAATGAAGCATTTGTAACTTTCAGGTGTCTAGTCATTTTGGCCTGGAGTACCAGCTCCATGATAATGTATAATGTGATGGGTCAAAGGTCTGGCCTTGGTGTGCATTCCAGATGAAGATAAGAGATGAGCCTGAGACACCACAGAATGACTGTGGATGTTCCTCTGCACTGTCACTTTCACAGGCCATCTGCCAATCAGGAAATTACCTTTAAGTTTTTACCAAAAATATTACATACACACATACACACACACACACACACACACGCACACATACAAAGGGTACCAAAAAATGTATACACATTTCAAGAAAGGAAAACTGTATTAAAATTGTAATACTCAATATACACCGATAACAAAAGATGAATACAAGTCACATTTGACTTCTGCAATTACAAGAGGTGCTCAAAGGGGTTACCATCAGCATAATTTTAATACACTTTTTTCCCTTCTTAAAATGCGTGTACATTTTTTTGGCACCTTCTGTATAAATTAGGAAAAGGTACTTTCCATAGCTGCAATCCTCCAGCCATGGGAATTAGAGGGAAGGGGCTCAAGTAATAAATACTCCAGACTGGTTTTCGTTTACCTTTCACGCCAGCAGTACTCATATGCTGCTTTCATACTGACCGTTCAAAACCAACAGACTGGCCATTGCAGCTTCTATGGGAAAGGTCAGGAGACAGCTCCTTAAATGCGCGGCTTCTCAACTGCCTCCAGCCCTCGGTCCATTTCACCACACATACGCCACCCCTCCCCACACACACACACTCAAGCACATGCACCCACACGTGCACGCACACACACCAACGCATGACGATGGCCACATGCTTCCCCAGGGTTGATTTAAAGGAAGAAGCCAGCAGTCCATACGAATTGTCCATCTCCTCAAAAATGGAAAGCTCCTCCGATATTGTTTTCAAATTAAATGTTTTTACATAAGAAAGGGATAACAAAATATTTTTTTTTCTAAATGCTCCAATAGAAGTTTCTGAGGACATGCCCATCGGACATACATGTGTACATGAAGCTTTCCTTAGAATTTTAGTTCAGATATAATAATGATTATAACTATAATCAGTATGATCATCATCACCGTAGTAATTATTGTTATTATAAATGTTCTAATCTGTTCATTATTTGCTGTGGGCCATATTGTGTAATAATCACTTCACATACATAATCATTTGAAGTCTGTGGTTCCTGGATAGGTTCTGTGATAAGGTCATATGCAAAGGTTCAGAATTCAACAGTCTAAAATAAAACAAAATGAATGAAGTGAGGACCGCAGTTCTTTATCCCAGTCTCTAGTGGGAACTCCGGTCCCTCCTTTCTCACTTCCTCAGCTCTTGCCTTTCCCATATTCTCCAGGCTCTTGTTCGGTACTGTCCTCCCACCTCCTCTTTTTCTTTGCTAAGCCCTTCTCATCTGACTCCTGAGTCTTAGATCCAGTTCTTTTGGGGCTTATTCTGCTCATAAAAGGTTCCCGTGGGAGAGCTGGACTCTATTCAAGGGGACTGACACTGCAAAGTTGGATGAGCAACTGAAGGTCAACTGAAGGAGAGGGACATCTTGGAATAATTCCTTATTAATATATATGTTTTTTCATCATATCCATATGATCTCATTTAGTTCTCTCAGCAGTATGGGTTAGATATCATAGCTATATTTTTCCTGTGAGAGCAGCCCATTTTAGGTCAAGTGGCTTGCCCAAGCTTATAACAGGCTGTCTTAAAAGTGAAAAAGTGTGGATTTAGAGACAGATTACCTGATATTGGTGCCCATGCTTTAATTACTCTACAGTATTGCTGTACTTCCTCCTAAGGAACATTTCCAAAAAGAACATCAAGGTTCAAACTCTCATATAAAGTCTCCTCTTCATCTGAATGTCTCTGTCAAGGGAGCTATTACATTTAAAAGGAACTGTCTGAGCACTCTGATTTTGCTTCTGCTTGCTTGGGTTTATCTCCATGCCCAGAGAACTGCTCACCTGAGGTCACCACTGCAATTTCAGTCTACATAATTTAGTACACCTGTTACCAGTGTAGCAGCTATTAACAACCCATTAGTAATCATGCAGGCAAGGCTAGACAATCTTCTGAACTAAAGCTTTTATTGTAGAATTTTAAGTCATCAGATTAATAAATAATAAACTCCCTACCGGAGATATTCAGTACAAAAGACCACACTTTGAATGTCCTGGCTTACGTTCTTAAATATAATGAAGTTATCCAACTGACAAACTGAAGCAGAAATTCTCAGAATCCTGCCATGCCCATGACCTGAGAACCGGCACAGGAAACCCAGTGCTTTTGTCTGAAACTACGATTCAATTTCCAGTTGCCATGAAGTTGAAGGTGAGGTCTACCTTCTCATTCAAAAGATGCCTCTGCAGAAGGTCAACAATCACCCCACCTGCAGACATGTTGTTATATTTGGTAGAGTGAAGAACCAAAAGGGGGGGAAAAAGGGTTTTTAAGACATAATGTTTTATTTGTACCTGTGGGCCAAATCTCTAATAGCAAAGAAGAAGCAACAATTTGGACAATTACCTAGAGAATATTTTACCTGCCTTCGTTACCAATTACAGACAGTATATACCAGAAATAAACCAGGTACATTTTCATTTCTGACCTGAAAAGAACAATTGAGAACATTTAATTCAATGTTCAGAATCCGCAAATCTGTGAAAACTTTAACTCCAAATGGCAGGCTAACTTTTTTGCCTCTTGAAATATTCCAGATCAAAAATAGTTGGCTTGCTGGTACTCAACAAACAGCAAATGAATGAATTAAAGAATAAATGAGCCTTTATATTTCTGTAGTGTTTTCATAGTTTACAAAGTATATTTTCTTATGTTATGCCCTAATAATAAGTGGCAGGAATTTACTCTATTATGACCTTACAAATACAAAAGCCAAGGCACACACGAAATAGTGTGAAGGAAAGTCAAAGGCTTTGGAGCAGAGCAGATCTATCGCAAATTTTATCTCCGTCTCCGCGTTGGCGTTTCATTTGGGCCTTACTCTCCAAGCTTCGCTCGTTCAGCATCAAAAGGTGAACAGTGATTCTCTCAGAGAGGAGTGTTGTGTGTAGGTTTTCCAAAAGTATTTGACTTCAATTCCTTTGTGATGAAACCTCCCTTCTAGTTTGCATTTCATTTTGCCCTGGCATCTTAGTGGTTAACAGTAGCTGACTGGATGGCAGCCAGACGTTCCCTACCAACAAGAGGCGCACGAGTGCCACCATGATGTAGAATCCGGCCTGATCCCAAGCTGTCATACCAGCCTTGATTTGAGTGAGGAATGTTTAACAAAGTGTGGCCATGAACACCGGCCCCAGCCCTGAGAGAGAACAGGCATGAGGCAGAGTTGGCGAGGCGGGCAGCTGAAAGAGCCAGTGATGACTCAGAAAAGCATATAGGATCATTGGGGTTTCATAATGGGTACTCGTTGCCCTGGGGAAGGCATAAGAAGAAATTTAATGGAGCTCGCTGGGTCTGTTTCTGCATAAGTTCCATCTCGGGGGAAATGAATGGCACCACAATATCAGATGTCAGCAGTGCAGACATTTGGCAGATGTGGCACTGTCCTAGTTACCAGAGTGCAAGCTATGAGCTGCAGTCGAAGTGTGTGAGCGTGGGAGCAGGCGCAGTGGATTGGTGTGGATGTGTGCATGTGGTGTTTTTCAAATCCACTGCCCACAGAGCAGGAGCAGAGTTTAAGAGGTGAGACGTGACATGAGATTTGGTGCACCATGATGCAGTTTAGTTTTTACAGCTGCATGCATTTGTAAAGCAAAAGCCCCCCACACACACACTCTCTCACACATACGTGAAAGAAATCAAATTGCCCGTGGCACCCATGGGAAAGAAACGCTATTACTGAGCTTCCAAGCAGTTGTCAGATCCTTGGTAATATCTCAAACCAGAGCCTCGCCTTTTATGTGACAAGGACTCTTAAAAGCCTGCTAGCTTGTTCTCAGGGAAAAAAGTGGGTGAAAGGAGTTTATTTGAAGTTAAAGTTGAGAGAAAAGCAGAGGCAAAAGATTCATATTAATATGTGAGAGTTTGTCCTTATTCTGCATTTTCACCCTCTGTTTTTCAGGCCGAATACTGCCCAAAGTAGGGCTGGTCTCAAAGCAGGCGCCCACAGAATGTGAATTGTATTGAATTAACTTGAATCAAATCAAATCAAATCAAATAGATTCTGTGAGTGTTCACTTCTGTCCAAGGAAAGGTTGTCTAACATTGATCCTGGATATTAGAGAAATAATATGAACCCCCGCTGTGGCACACGTCCCAGGTGGGCAAGAGTTTCTAGCAAGCGAGAGAAAGTCTGTTTTTAAATCCAGAGCAAAAGCGAGATCAGAAGCAAAGATTCAGACAGGAAACAGATCTGACTTAGAAAGCACTTTGGATTTTGGAGCCTGGAGAAAACCCCAGAAGCCCCGTGCTCAGAGCAAACCTGATTGTGTATGGGAATGGGTTATTACCATAGAATAAGTACAGGAATGATAACAAGAGGCCCTGATATTCAGAGCATGTAGCACTGGTTTTCTCCCATCATGGCAACCAATATTTTCTAAACTTAAAGAGCAACAGTCCATATAACTCTCAGGGCAGGTGAAATCAGAACAAGGAGTGGTATAGGGCCCTCATGTAGAAACCCCTCGCCTCTCTCACAGAAGCCAGAACATTGTAAAATCGTTAGCCTGCTTCCTTCATATGCATGGATAGAGTCGAAGCGCATGAGTCGAGAAAAACATCTCTTTATATTAAATAAGATGATTTTCACAAAACAATTACTACGTTATTTTTGCTATTTATTTTCACATTCAGAAGAGGGAATTTACTTGAGTGCTGAATTTGGTGCAGCCCTTCTGTCTTGCACTAAACTAAGTATGAGTAAATCACAACCAAATGTCTGGCATGCTCTGAAAGAGGTAGCGAATCCATCCTCCCACCTTAAGGCCCTGTTGTATGGGTCCCAGAACAATTAATTATAAGTGTGCTAGAATGATTTAAAATCCTGCAGCACTGCACGACCCTGAGCTAACAACTACTTAACCTTCCAAACCTTTCATTCTCTCACTTGTAAAATTTTGCTAAGAGTAATTGCCAGCACTTACCGGGTGGTCACTCTGTGCCCAGTACTATTCTAAGTACTTGATGTGAATTCACCCATGTCAAGCCCCACAATCATTCAGTAACTCAGACTACAACTCTCTCCATTGTAAAGATGAGGAATTGAGGGATGGAAAGGATAAGGAATTTACCCAACTCACATTGCCGCTAAGGGCGAGCACCAGCATTTGAACCCACGCCATCTAGATTCCCAGTCTATTTATTTAACTACCAAATTATGCTTCCACCCAGGGAAAGTAATTCTTCTGTAATAGGAATACGATAAAGGTGAAACGTAAAATAGACATACATTAAGACCCAGTAAATGTTGTTTTCCTCCTCAGCCTTGTCCATCACTTACCTCCCAACCTTACCCCTTGCGGGCAGGGGAAAGGTAAACTGCAGGCAAATGTGAGTTTTAGCTCCCCAGGTGATTTGGACAGAACTCCAAATTCAACAACCTTTGGTTCTGTGAACCCGTTTCACGGTTTTGTAACATTCACTCTCAGGAGGTCCCTTCCTGACTTCTGACTTAATTCAAACATGAGGGACTGTAAGGTGTTTCCTCCTTTTCTATTAGAATTCTGTTTTACAACACTCCTAGGACTTGATGATGATGTAAAACATGTCAAGATTGTTTGGTCAAACATGGTTTAGATCTCTGAAGGCTCAATTTTCTTCCAACATTTACTTGTGCAGCCGTGGCATTGCTATATCAGTGGGTATCTCCTGACAGCTGTTTGAGCTGTTGACCACTTTTCCAAAAGTTAGGTCTGAGCATGAGATGCTACTGCATTCTGATCCATTGACTGCTGGCTGAGCTAGACTCATGTGCTCCGTCTCTGTGTGTTCCTCCTTCTCATCATCCTGGGCTCTTTTTTAGAGACTTTTGGCATTACTTGCAACCCTGGAAGATATCCGAAGAGTATTAAAAATGTGACACCAACCTAGAAGCTTTCAGTGTCCCCACAAATTACTGTGGTTTTAGGCAGTTTGTGTGGCTTCCCTTTCATGATCAAAGATGAGAAATATACTCAGACGTGCCATCACTTTTTTTTTCATAGCTATGTGATTCTAACTTCTGTGCATGCTTATGAAGCATTTCAAAGCAATTGAGTACAGTGGAAAATGAGTGAAATAAGATAGGATGAGTATATCTATGAGGAACTTTAAGATTTATGTTTGATTTGAATAAAATTGGAAAGTAGAAATTCCATAGCATTTTTTTTAAATGAGGAGAATATTGCCACCCAGCCCCCATGGATTATGAATATTTCAGATGGACTTTGGAGGATCCATGAGCCCTTGAAGTGATATTCAAAATTTCATAGTTGCATTTTGTGGAGAGGGGATTCATACCGTTTTTTAGTGTCTTCAAATGGCCTGTGACTTAGTGAATTAAAGATACAGAGCTAGAAAAAATAGCTGTGAGCTTAATATCCATGTCTGTACTGAATGGAAATTTGGCCTATATGTATCCTGTTATATATATATATATATATATATATATATATATATATATATGATAACTCATTGAAAGTCCTTTGTTGAGTGTCTACATTGTGCCAAATACAGTGCTAGGTGCTAAGAATAGTATAGAAGTTCAGATCCCCCTTTTTTAGGGACCAAAACTGTAAGGGGAGCTCTTTGCCAGCCCTGCATCGACTCCTCTCAGGCTTGCCATCTACCCGAACCTCTCTACTTTCTTGTCACTTAAGTGGGTTCTCTAATTCTTACATGGCCCTCACTTTTCCTGGACCTTACTGAGGCTAAGGAAATAATGGGACTGCTTTTGATGTGCTTTTCAAATCTAGGAAGAATCTAGACTTTGACTTTCTTCTAGCACTATAAGATGCGGGAGTTATAGGTAGAGAGAATTAATCTTCACAATGCAGAGTGTGTGACTGAATTTTTAATGCTCCTGTATGATTTTGGAACTCTATGAAAGCCTCAGTTCTTGCATTCATTCATTCACAGATTTTAAAACTCCCACATCCATCAGGGATTAGAAACAGACAAGACAGATATGAACCCTACCTTATTTTGAGGACCTTGCACCAGAAGAGTTGGATTTTGGAGTTGTGGGGAAGGAAAAGATAGGTAATGGAGGAAGAAGTGTTGAGCCCCTCCGCTGTCTGAAGCGGGTGGCCATAGGATGTACCTCAATAATCTAGAATGAAAGCCCTAGGCCTATGCAGAGAGAGCAAAGGCCCATGTATGTTAGTTAGGCAGAAGCCACTGCAAAACCACCATCTTATGAACTATGTGTAACTTATGATTTAACATGTGAACTTGAGGAAAAGAACAGGTTGACCATTCTCTAGGAATCTGCATGGGCCCAACAACCTAATAGAGAGTTTTATAGAAATAGCACCACTGTGGTCTTTTATGATATAACCAACCAATTCAGTAACAAACGCTTAACATTAAAATGTGGGAGTCAGTCAACATTAGTAATCTGAGGTCAACTGCTTAAATAATCCATTGGCCAAAGTTAAAGAAGCAGGTGACTTGTGTAGGGAGGGAATGGGTATAAGGGTACCAGAAAACCTAAGCCGAGGACAGGTACAACAAATACCAGTTTAGCTCTGAACTTTGTGGGAGAGGGATGAACCCAATAAACCATGAAGTTGTTTGACAAGTAACTGAGGCCAATGCATGGCATAGAGGAAGAGACCTTAACAGATAAAATTCTATCCCATTCATTCACTCATGAAGCTGTAAAGTTAGCTCTGAGATTGAAGTTAATTGCAAGGGATATTTCACATTATAAATCAATTTTTTTCCTAAATATTTCTCTATTTAATTGGCTTAGAAATATTTAAATAGAGTGCTCCTTTCTGCTTAAGACTGCGTGGCTCATGGGAGATACAGCTGCTGCCGCTCTCAGGTCTGATATTGCCCCAGGTTTTCCAAGTCCTTGCTCTGCACAAATCCTCAGCTTGGGCATTTGCAGGGGTAGACAGTGTTTGAGTCTGCTAACATTTGCCTCTAAAGTGGGGGTTGATGCTTTTCAGTCAAAGCACTACTTTTTACACTTAAGAGTTACTGAAATAGAGTAAGAAAAGTTGGCTCTGAATTTCAGATTACATAAAAGAAGAGGTCCATATTGACTCAAGACTCCATCATCAATTATTTGGCCAAGAATATCATTGGAAAGATTTCTATGTACTATATAATATTCTTGCAACATCTGTTTTGGAAACGGGGCTATGTTTTGGGAAAAACTCATTTCACAATTCTGCAGCATCCCTAAGATGCTTACCATTACTTAGGCCACTGTTAGGGAGAACGAGATGGATGAGCAAATTTTTTTAATCTTTAAGCTGTGTAAATATCAAATATTATTCCCAGTGAGTCAGTTTATGCCATACTGATCCTGAGTGACTCTCATTCTGCAAATCTGCTAGGCATGGAGGCCCCATAAGTCCAAGGGATAGCAAACTCACCTAGAAGGAGTTTGGCAAGACTGAGACAGCCTGTGAATTATTTTTCCAGTCCATCCTTTAACGCGACTGTCTTGGAGGAAACTTCCATACTTTGTCCTCCAGACCAAGATGAAATTCCCAAGACCACAGGATCTACCTAAAACCAAGTGAATGTTCTAGGTGCAGTCTGGCTAAAGGCATCATCCAAAACGGGGCTATATCTCACAAAACAAGGACATAGTTCTCCAAAATCCACCCTACTCTAGGCTGGCCTTCAGTGTAGATTCTGAGAGATTACCTATATTGTAATATTAAGGATTAAGTCTTAATTGGATTATAGCAGTATTCTTAGAAAGTGACCCTAATATCTCTATATCTTTCATGCCAACCAACACTACCCCTTCAAGATTCTCAAGAGAGTAACATATAACACTGAGATTTAGAATGCCATCTTTTCAAATGCTGTACAGGTACCTGTTGCTCCAATGCTGATCACTAAATAAAGGTTGAGGTAGCCCAAGTGACTCAGACTTAGAAGCCTAAGTGGGTCTTTTATGCTTCCCATTCTCCTCTGTACTCTCCATATTACTCCCCAAAAAAGGAAAAGGAAGGAAGAACAAGCAAGCAAAGAAACAAACAAACAAACCACACACACACACACACACACACACACACACACACACACGAAAACAACAAAGAACACTGAATCTGAATTTGGAGGCCAGAAACCTCAGCCATGTCTTCAGCGATAGTTGGCTTGGGTCACAGTGGGACCGGAGTCTACACTGCTAAAAATACCTGACGGAGTGAAAAAGAGATGAGAGCATGGCTGCGTTTCCCAGTGAAGGTATTCTGTCGAAATCTGAAGCATGAAATTCAAGGGAGGGGAAGAACCAAGGACTCCTTTAAGGCCTAGTAACTCCGCCCAGAAGGAGCTCAAGAATGATAAGGCTCTGAAAATAAAGTGGGCAACTCTCTTTTTTGGCAGGAGAGCAAAGGCAGGCCTCACATATGAAGAGAAAGCAAATTAGCCTTGAAAAAAAAAGCCCTTTCATTTTCTTCATTTAATCCACTTCGTTTAGCATTGGAGTCTGTATTCAGCCCCTGCAAGGAGTGAGGCTTTTCCCCAGTTTACATTACTGCTGTATACTCCCCATTGTCATACATAATTCAATACAGAACAACTGCGAGAACATAGTCCAAATGAAAGACAATGCATGGGAGACCATCGGATTTCCATTTCACATGCATGTTAGAGACAACCATAACCCCCTGAGTGTTTCGGATGGGCTGACAGAGGCATCCCAGCAACAAACAATGGGAAATAACTAAATCTGTATTCAGCGTTTCATGTCTGTGAATTCTGGATTGAGGCTACTAGCCCAGATAAGGATGATCTCTTCCCTGGTTAAAAGAGAGCCTGCTCTGTACACAGCCAAGTTCGTCCTTAGTCTTCCAAGATTCCAATTCCCCAAGTGCTGCCATCACTGGTAAAATTCCACTTGGGGGAATTATATATAGGCCATCAAGCTGTGATTAGCCTTTGCCCTCATTTTCAAGTCTGACTCTTGGTCTTTCATAACCAAGCACACTGAACATCAGCACATTTTCTCTAGCTTTCCTTTTCTCCTTTTTTCTTTCCAAGGCAGAAACTTTTTTACCACCTACTACCCCTAGAAGACATGCCAATGGTGAAAAATAATGTGGAAAAGGTGATATTTGCTTCCTTTCATAGTTAAATCTTTTTTCCTTTCCTCTTTTCTTCTATTTTTCACTCCTTCTTCTATCCTTCAAGTCTTTATTTCTTTTTTTCTAAATTTAAATGTCTTGACTGCTATGGTTATGTTTCTTCTTTCAGATCCTTCACATATTAATCTATGTCAAAGAATGGAGAAGGGAGGGCGGTGAGCATAAAAATAAAAAGCTCTGCAGTTTTTGGTACATTCCTTACCCTACAGTCATCTTTCTTCCCTACTATTTAAGGACACATTTCTTCTTCTTCTTTTATTTTTCTTTTCCTGGATATTGTAACACCTATTTTTACTTCCTCTTGAGACATATCAGTTAGGCCACGTAAGTCATGCCAAAACTTAATGACTTAAAACAGTAACCATCTGTTAAGTTCCCAATTCTGTGCGTTGTCAGTTTGCACTCCCCTGAGCAGTTCTGCTGATCCGGCCAGGTTGGTTGATCTCAGCTGGGCTCACCCACTTGTCAGGAGTCAGACTCCAGATTGGCTGTGGGTTCGCTGGTCAAAGGTGGCCTGGATGGAATGGTTTGTTTCCCTTGCCTTCTCATCCTTTGGCAGTCTAGCCCAGGCATGATCCCACGGAGACCAAGGCCGGATATGCCAAAGCTGAGAGGGAAGGAGTGAGGTCTCTTGAGGCCCAGCCCCAGCACTCACCAAATGACATATGGCTGCATTTTATTGAACAAGTCAAGTCAGAGATTGGAAAGGGGAGTGAGACATGACTCCAACCATTGATAGGAATGTGAATGATTGTAGCCATTTTTGTAATCTACCACAGACAGCAACCAGGTAGTATAGTGTAGCTCTGAAGTTTGAGTTTTCAGTCAGACTATCACAAATCCAGTCTTTCACAGCTTATTGATTGTATACATGTTCCTTCTCTGTGGCTCCATGTCCATATATCGAATGGGATAATAATGGTACCTATGACATAGAGTTGTTGAAGATAAAATAAGAATGTATTTACATTTGTATATATTATCAACTTAGCACAGTACCTGATGCATAGTAAGAAAATATACCTGTGGTATTGTTATACTATGATCATTATTTTTATTATTAGAGCTTTAGGCCTGGCTCTTCATTTAGATAGTTGGTGAACAATCTGTAATTTTTCCATTGAACCTCACAGGCACCTTTGCCTTGAAGAGATAGTGTTCTTATATTTGTTAACCATTTATATATTTGACCTTGGGATCAGGTGTGACTCCATTCTCCCTCTGACTCCATGACAGATGCAGTTCATTGATTTTGACAATATTTTCCAGATATTTTGAATAGACTTCCAGAAAGCCACCACTAGTGGGCCAAAGGTGCTTAAGAGATAAAAATGTCCTTAATATCTAGAAAGGAGGTCAGGAGGAAACAGGGATCCTGCCATAAGGAGAACCAATAAGGGTATCTAAAGAGAAAAACTAAATTGCAAAAACAAAGAAAACTCTTTGGAAAGGACCATAAGTCACCCTGAAAAGTCAGGCTGATGATGAGGGAACAGCTTGGCCTATGGGTGAGAGAACGTGCAGGATGCCTGTTCTGAAAATTAGGTCATGACTTTCTCCCTATACCACTGACACTTTCCCCGAGTCCATATCAAGGCAAATACAGAATGGTTAGTGTAATTAGTAGAAGAATTTAGCAATAGATTTATAAAGGAGCGACTTTTGGAAAGCCAGTTAAACTCCTTAAATCAGAATACTCATCAGTTATTTAGGAGGAATACAAGAGCTGATAAATGAAGGACTCGAGAGGAGAGGTGAAGAAACTGACTATGGCATTTATAAGAAATGAGACTAGGAACTCAATTCAGCTGTGTGTCTAACATATGAAATATGTAGATTAAAAATATATTTCCAGTTACTTCCATGCCATGCATCTCACAGTACAGACAAAACCGTTGAGAGTGGGTAGTTAGTCAATGTTTAAGCGTACGTTTTTTGATACCTGATATCACCAGGATTCAAAAGAACCCTTAAGTGGTCTTGAGTTTCTTCCCTTCGATAAGAAGGAAGACTATTTCTACATTTCTCCTTGCTCTCTCTGACTTGCAATTAACCTGATGGGCTTGGCAATAGTTAAGGGGCCACCTTGCAACAAATCGCATCCATACAACACTCTGTAGGGTAGTAAGTACTATTACATATACTGCTCTGTATGCCTCACAGCAAACTCGGGGCGGGGGGCTGGGGGGGAGGTTCTGTGGTTATCTCCACCTTATGAGTACATCTCAGGAAGCGAAGTGCCTTTTCCAAGGTTATGCATCAAGTCACTGACACAGCAAGTCCTCAAATGCAGCTTTTCTCTCACATTCTGACCTCAATCCACTATCCCCGCTGCTTTGGAGAACATGACTGCTTGCTAAGTATATAAATGTCATTGTTTGATTGCAAAAGTGTTAGATGACCACACAGATAAATATTCTCAACACAAAAATGTCTATTTCATAATAAAAAATAATTTAATAAAAAAACAACCCTTAGGGTAATATGTGGTTAATATTCCCATTTAAAAAAATTAACCTGGGCCTTTTGTTAACTTCACATTTTCTTGTGCTGATTTACACTTAGCACATACTACTTTTCAACATTAAATTATATGAATAAAGTCATCACTAAGTCAACAGTAAGTAGGACTTAGAATATTCTTTTGTTCATCGATATGATGGAAACACTGGCTTTTATTCCTAAGGGTTCCAGAGCACTAAGATTATACAGTGTAAAATGATGATGATGGTGCTTATCGCCATCAATGAGCTTCTGTGTGGCACTTCGGAATCACAAAATGCCTTTTGGCTCACATTGTTTTGCACAGCAATCCCAGGAGTTAAGTCAGTACGATTTGCACTTTACAATTAGAGAAACGGGATGCTAAATGTCAAAAAGCCCAGTAATACGACGTTAACTCCTACCATCTTTTAACACACACTTCAAAAAATACAGCTGTTAAGATACAAAAATAACACTAATTTACTACCATTTCAATTACTATATATAGATATGAACATAAAAGAGCCTAGAGGGGCTTGAAAACGTCAAGTCCATAAGGAAGATTTATTCATTTATTCAATGATTCGAGTTCAGAGTTAAGTTCTAAGGATACAGAACATAAATAAGAACAGATGCTTTGAATGCCTGACAGAGTATACAATTTACTAGGTGAGAAGGAGGCTGACCAAACATTCAAGTAAGTAGATAAATGCAAATTTTCAGCTACAATATCAGGTTTTGATTTAATGAGAGAAGATTGCTTAAGAATGCAATGCTCACGCTGAGTGTGATGGTTAATTGTGTGTGTCAACTTGCCTGGACTAAGGGATGTCCAGATAGCTGGTAAATATTTTTAGGTTTGTCTATGAGGGTGTTTCTGGCAGATATTAGCATTCGAATCAGTAGACTGAGTAAAGAAGACCTCCCTCACCCATGTGGGCAGGCATCATATAATCAGCTGAGGGCCCAAACAGAACAAAAAGGTAGAAGACGGGCAAATCCCCTCTCTCTCAGCTTCAACTGGGGCATCCATCTTCTCCCTCCCTCAAACGTTGGAACCTTTAATTCTCTAGACTTTGTCGAACTCCAGGACTCACACCATGACCCTGCTGGTTTCCAGGCCTTTGGACCTGGGCTGAATTACATCACCTGCTTTCCTGATCCTCCAGCTTGCAGATAGCATTGTGTGTCATATCAAACTTTATAATCATGTAAGCTAATCCCCATAATAAATCTTATCGATCTATCTATCTATCTATTTATCTATCTATCTATCTATCTGTCTGTCTGTCTTTCTATCTGTCTATCGTTTCCTGAGGGTTCTATTTCTCTGGAGAACCCTGACTAATTCAATGAGGTATGAAGTCCTGTTAGAAGTAAGCTAATTGGAGAGAGAGGTAGAGGTAGAGACCCAGTGTTGGGAAGCAGAACTGAATGTGCTGTGTAGCTGGAAGACGAAACGATTTGGGGGAATGTGAGAGAGAGCTGGTTAAAATGTCATGCATAGACTTTGGTCTCTAAATGATTTTTGACTTGATCCTAAATGCAAATGTGGAGTGTGAACTGAAGGTAGATATAGATAGTGAATCAGTATGCATTTTGAAAAGACCTCTCTGTGTTCAGTGTGGAAAAGAATTTAGGGTGGGGAGAGTATATGAGGAAGAAGACAGGGGCCTATGCCAGTACTCTGATGCTGCTGACTATATTAAGGGGGAGTGTGGGTGGAGCTGAAGAAAAGTGGTATGATTAGAGAATTAGGAGTAAAAGTTCAAGGGACACAGGGCTGCATTATATGGTAAGGTTAGGGAAAGGGAAGAGATAAGAATAACTACTAAGTTTCTGGCTTATTTGAGTATCTGGATGGTGGTACCTTTCCCTGGGGCTGGGGGCACTGGAAGAGCTGCTGGGATTTACTTTGAGGGTGGGGCTAGAAGAGGATATGAACGTATTGGATTTGAGACTCTTTGAAGCATCCCAGGGAATATGTGAGGTGGTCATTTGGCTAAATGAGGCTGAAATTTGAATAAGTCTTAGGAAATATGAAAAAATGGAGTTATCTGAATATAGAGAAAGGCAGAATGAGCACTTTGTTGACCATGGCCATCAATATTGAGAAATGCCAACATTTAACGCTGGAGGAAATTATGCAAATGAGTCACAAAATGGATATCCAGGGAGGAAAGAGGAAAATGAAGGGAATATTATGCCCCAGAAGCCTAGACACAAGCCTATTTAAAGAAGAAGAAGAGGTCCTTAGTTCCAAGTGCTGTTCAACTATCAAATAAAGTAAGACCTATGAAATAATTACTGGATTTAATGACATGGAGGCCATTGTAAGTCTTAGGTATTGGTAGAATGATAGCAGCAGAAACCAGGTTACAGTGGGAATGAAGGTGTAAATGAAGCAGAGAATGAAGTATTAGGATAAAGATGTTTTGGTGTAAAAAGCAGTAAAGATCAAAAGAATGAGAAGACAAGGCTTAGACTGGGAGAAAATCTTTACAAAAGACATATCTGATAAAGGACTGGTATTCAAAGTATTGCCTCAAAAAGTATCTTTTAAAATTCAACAATAAGAAAACTTTAGCAAAAAATTTGATAGACACCTCACCAGGGAAGATATACCGATGGCAAATAAGCATATAAAAAGCTGCTTCCCATTACATATCATTAGGAAATTGGAAATTAAAACAGCAATGAGACACCACTACATACCTCTTCGATGGCTAAAATTTGAAACACTGACAACACCAAATGCTAGTAAGGGTGTAGAGCAACAGGAACTCTCATTCATTGCTGGTAGAAATGAGAAATGATACTTCATTACTTTGGAGACAGTTTTGCAGTTTCTTACAAACCAAACATACTCTTACCATATGATTCAGCAATCATACTCCTTGGCATTTATCCAAAGCAGTTGAAATCTTATGTTCACACAGAAACCTGCATATGAGTGCAGCTTTCTTTATTCATAGTTGCCAAAACTTGGAAGCAACTAAAATGTTCTTTAGTAGGTAAATGGATAAATAAAGTGGGGTACATCCAGACAATGGAATATTTATTCAGCATTAAAAAGAAATGAGTCATCAAGCCATTAAAAGATGTGAGATATGTGTATTACTAAGTAAATGCATGTTATTATGCGAATAAGCCAATGTAAAAAGGCTACCTACTGTATGATTCCAACTGTATGATCTTCCGGAAAAGACAAAATTATAGAAACAATAAAAATATCAGTGGTTAACAGGCCAAAGGGGAGGGAGCCATGAATGGACAAAGCACAGGATTTTTAGCACAGTGAAATTATTATCTATGATACTATAGCGGTAGGTAAATGTCATTAAACAATTGTCAAAATCCATAGAATACACAACATCAAGAGCAAACCTAATGTAAACTGTGGACTTTGGCTGATGATAATACATCAGTGAGGTAGGTTCATGGACTGTAAAATGTGTGCCATTCTAGTGTGGGATGTCGATAACGGGGGGCACTGGGCAGATGTGGGAGCAAGAGGTATATGCAAACTCTCTATACTTCTCAACTTTGCAGTCAATCTGAAATTGTTCTAACCAGTAAAATCTATTTTCAAAAAGAATAAGAAGTAGAGAGGAAGAATAATAGCTAGAGAGTTTTTCTTTTTATTTCTTTTATTTTTTTTTATTATTTTTTTTAATGGGAGAGTCTGGACAGGATCAAATGTATGGCTACAATACAACTAAAAGGAGAGAATAAATAGAATATAGAGAGATCTGTTCTTTGGTCCTGGAAAACTGTGCTATTTTTACTAAAAAGAGCGCTGTGTTACGTGGACGGAGAGTTCAATACTATTGGGTTGTCGGAAAAGCCATGACACATTTTTGCAACAAAAAACACAGAAACAAATATGTCATGACTTTTCCAACAACCCAATAAATTAAGCTAAGAAATCTATTAGGCCAGCTGGGCGGTGTTGCATACCCACTTGGGACTGGTGATCATAAACGTATAATGGAATTTGTCTATCTCTTAAGTGGGTTTCTCTAGAAGTGCTCATATTTTTATCTGTAGGCATGTGGAAAATGAATGTTCGGGTTTATGCACGGTTGGGGTTTTGCGGGATAAGTTAGAGGAAAAGACAATAAATAGGGCAAGGGAGTTAATGGCATTGCCAAGGGAAGATCATGGACCCTAAAGGGAAGCTATTATTCCAAGACCCTTGCAGTTCAGTTACCTGATTGTATACATTCATTCATTTTTTATTACCTACTTGCTGCATGCCAAGCATTCTTCAAGGCATTAGGGATAGAATAGTGCACAAAAGAGGCAAATTCTTCTTTTCTGAAATTTACTTTCTAAGTGAATGGACAAGTAAATATATAAAACTTAAGGTTTTATGAGTGTCATGAAAAAACATAAAACAGTGTACAGAGGCTATAGAGAGTATGTCCTTTGTTAAGACTCCAAGGTTGACGTACAATGCATTCTATGCATTGACACCCTCTGGACATGTGTAATACTCTTGCCCTACTGATAGAAGGAGAGGCTATTTTAGAGAACAAAGCAAGGGGACCAAATAACACTGCACATCGTAGAGAAGTAGAAGTGAGACATTGAGAGAAATGTCATTTATGCTTGTTTCTGAGTCTGTCATATAATTGCCTTTCCAGAATCTTGCTTTTTGTTTTCAGAAAGTCTCCTATATCTATTTTTTTCTTTTGCCTTAAAGATTGACTACAATAATAATAATAATAATAATAATAATAATAATAATAATTTTATTATTTGCATCCTAAGAAGTCTTAAGGAATACCCCTGCCTCTTTAAATATATATATGGTGAGAACACATTGAAGTGTTTTATTCAGAGGATTCTAATGAATGGATTTGTATTTTAGAATCATTAGTCTTGTAACTATGTGAATGAGGGATTTGAAAGGAACATGAATGGAGTAGAGATCATTTTCAGACTATCACAGTACTGTAGGTAAAAGATGATGGGGTACTGAACAGCACTGAATGTTGGGATGGAAAAGAAAGGATGGATTCCAGATATGCCTGCATGGTAAAGACACCAGGATTTTATAGTTATTTGTTGAGTATCAGGGAGAACGCTGAGGCAGGACTGAGGCCCAACTTTTAAGACAAAGTTTATAGCCACAATGCCAATATTCACGGAACATTTTTTTAAAATCAGGATTAGAATGGAAATAATTCAGTTTGGGGTATACTGAGCCTGAAATATTGACATTCCTGTGGTTATTTCTAGTGCACAGCTTGGAATGACACTGAACATGGGGCTGGGGGAGAGAGAGGGCTGAATTAGAGGTATAAATTTAGGAGTCATCAGCATATCTCTCGTAACTAAATTCATAACGGCATTAGAGTTCTGTTGGAGATTTCATAATGCAGAGAATAGTGGGACAGTGTGCTGGGGTATTGCAAAATTTAAGGGCCAGATAGAAGAAGAGGATATCACAAGAATCAAAAGAGTAATATTACAGAGTTAGAGGGAGAACTTGGAGAGGATGCTATCAAGATAAAAGAGTGTTAAGGAGGAGTCATCATCTTTAAAATTCAAAGAAAGATACACTAAGAAAGCAGAACAAAAACACTGGAGGGAGTTTATAGTTAGAACATTGCTGAGTGCCTGGAATTGCCTCAGTAGGTATATTTAATTGATCGAAAGACTGTAACACAAACTGCAGATTGAAATATTCAGATAGAACCTCCCCCTAAAATGTCAGTCCTCTCCAGATCATTAACTGGAGCTTCTGGTCTGATAAAGATGCTTATAAAAGTTGCACAAAGCCTCAAACACAAGAAATGATGATTCAAAGTTCTTTCTGCCTGGTCCTCATGTTTAGACTTTAGTTCATGTTTAGAGAGAACAAGCAAAAGAGAGAGTGAGAGAGGTGTTCTTTAGGGACAAGCTTTAAATGCTAAGGTAATTTCAAATGCAGTTCCTTATTTGGGTCACTGCAGCCGTGGGTCTGGAGCTCAGCTTTACTGGTCAGGAAATCCTGTTGCTAGAGCTGACTCAGAGGAAGTGACTATCCGAACTGAACTCCCGAATGGATCGTAAACAAACCAAGAAGCTAATTCAATTTCCATGGCTTCGCATTGGCCCAGTTTTTCATGTCCACCAAATTATACACCTCTCTAGGGTAATCAGAAGTCATATTAGACCAGAAGGCATCTGATAAGAGTGATAACAGGGCACAAGCGGTAAAAAGGAAGGTTTTAGGCAAAACTCATCAATTCAAAACCAGCTTCAATGCTCATACCATGCTGTTTCCAGTAGACCTGCTTTGGACAGTCTTCCGTGGTCAACTGACTACTTCTTTCTCTTTGCTCATCTTTCTTTGAGTACCATTCAGAACTGCTTTCATTATCTGTGGTCAAAAACACATCAACTTATAAAATAAAATGCACTGTGCAAGTAAGTTTTGAAGCGAGACAGACCAGCATTTACTTATGAGTTGTGTGACTTTGTGCAAGTTAAACAACTTGATTACTTTTTTAGCCTACTTTATTATATATTAAAAGCAATACCTAGTCTTCAGGTATATTGTGAGGTTAAAGCAGATAATACAGCTAGTCCTACATTTGGCACGTAGTAGACACCCAATAAGACACAGAGGCTCTTTTCTCTTTATGCTAATCTCTTCCCCACCTCTCTCTCCCTCTCTCTCTTTCTTTTTTTCTCTCTCCTGTTCCTAAATTCAGCTGCACATTGTTTTCATATGGCCATTCAGCCCAATAAACATGCAAACTTCCAGTGATCATGTACTAATCAGTACAGGTGACAGGTAGGAAGCAGCTCTAAGAACTGCCTGCATTTGAGTGTTATTTATATTTATTCAATTTTTTCAACACATCAACCATTTTTAAATTAATCAAGATTAAAATGTGAAATGACATTATATGAATTGCTGGCTGAGCATTTCTTTATAAAATATTTAAAAGTTTTAGGAGTTATAGAAATGTGTAAGGATTCTGAGAAATGCTAGAAGAATTGCTAACAAAATTAAGAGAGCTAAAATAGACCATAATTCTCAAAGAAGCTGTAATCACAGTGAGCATCAGACAATCCTAAAGAAAACAACAATTGGAAGTACAAATAAAAATGAAATAATGCAGGATTAAATCAAAGAGAGATGCTAGATATGAACAGTCAACAAATTATAATCAGCACGGAAAAACAAAATATGAGAAAAGTGTATTACAACTGTGATCCATGTAATGCTAGATATTAAGAACACAAGTTAATAAAAGCAAACAAACATGCTAAATGTTGCCAAGAAGGAAGATTTTCACTCAAATCATTCCTGTCTGATATTTGGTCTACTTTGAGACACAAGATTTAATGTGAAACAAATCTATAGACAGTGTAATTTAGTAAAAGTCACTGACATTAATTTATCTCCAGTATCTAATCACAGATAACTCTGTGTTGCCCTCTAAGGAAATTAATCATACTCATTAAATTCAGTATTTGAGAAGAACAGGATTATTAATTGTCTTTACAATTTAAATATACAAATAAATTTGGAGGTATAAACATGTAACTTTATTAAGTGATGGTAAATCTATTATTTTAAACTGGATAGAGGTAGTTGTTTTTCCTACTGTTAAGGCTTTTTTATATATTAACATTACTGCTATCACTCTAAGGAACTACTTAGGATCAATTATTAGAATCATTTATGACTGTGCCCATTTTATCCATTTATTATATATTTGGTAAAATTATCACTTTTTTAGTTACAACTTCAGATATGTTGATAGATTCCACCCCCCTGGGATTTTCCTGTGGCCATTTTAACTGAACCCAGGCATTGTCACAGTTCAGTCATAAATTTCATGACCCTTCCTGAGGGCAGGTTATTTTTAACAGATTACCAATTTAATTCAGATTTTACCTGGATTTGACTGGCTTAACATTCTGTGGTTCATAATATTTAAGAACATATTTTATATGTTCTTAAAACACTCCAAAATCCATGAAGTATTATATTTCAAAAATGGTTACGGAATAAAATTGAAACAAAGATGATATAACTAAAAATATAACATACGCTGGCAAATATGGTGATCAAAATAACCTAAAAATATAAGACAGTTTTAGGTAGATGGGCAGTGTCAGGGTTTTTTTTGCAAATTGCAAAACCTGGGCTGTTCGTTTTGCTTTGAGCGAAAGAGAGATGGGGTAATAATTTAGTTACATTGTCCTTGATAGGGGAGAATATATATAGTATATAATCCTCTGGAGCAGCAGATCTTTTTTGGGTGGGGAGGGCTATCTATTTAAGGCTATCCTCATTTCTGCATTTTGTGATGTGGGGGTGGGCGCCACCTAGCTTCACCTTGAGAAGTCAACCTTCACCTTGAGAGGATGTATCACACACATTACATTTCAAAGCGCTGAAAGATGTTTCCACCTGGTCTTCAAATTGTACTCCTGATTCTTTTCCTTGTAGAAGTTTTGACTTTGAAAGTTCAGGAGTTTCTCAGTGTTAGCCGTGTGCAAAGCACATTTTGAATTTCTTTAATGTAGCTTGCAAGCTCGTTCTGTATTTCACCCTTGCATAACTCAAAAGTAGCAGAACAGATTGTGCTCAGATTGGGTAAAAGCAATTACCAAACCCTTATACAAGGCTAGTCATGGTCCCAAAAGATAATTTTGGGGAAAGCCATCATGGCACATAAATCCAGGACTACTAAAGGTTTTCATTGACAGCTTAGCAGCAGCGTGTTTCTAGCACAGACCTTCTCATAAGCGTCTGCAGCACTTTTTACATGCTGCATTAATTTTGGTTTTCACATATGTACCTGGCTCTATGTTCATTCCAAATTATACCAGCAATGAAAATATTCAATAACAAATATTGGTTTATTGAACATTGACAAAGTGCTTTTATTATTATGTTTTCCAATAGACCCTCACAGCCTTATGCGTCATGAATAATTTTTCCTTCTTTTTAGTCAAGAAAACTGAGACTCATCCAGTTAATAAAATGTTCCAAGGCCACTTCAGCTCTTCCGAGGTAACATCAGGACTCCAATGAAATGTTCTTTTTGTTCAGCAGTTACATCATGGAAGCCTACTGTGTGCCCCGCACCAAACCTGGCAAGGGAGATGCAGGGCTGAGCAAGACAAGCAGAGTTCCTTCTTTATGAAATGTGCAGCCCACGAAAGGAGACGCGCACCAAATGGGCGCAGATCCCGAGTAATTACACTGTGACAAGTTGTGATGTTTGAAAGGAAGAGCTCAGCCCCCTAAGAGGGGAGCACACGGGCACCAGGTTGAGGTCAGGTGGCCTCTGTGAGGAAGATGAATTTAAGTGGGGACAAGAAGGAGTCGGGCTCCACAGCTCCACAGTTCACTTTGCAGCGTTATACTCACGCCATCTTGGAATGACGATCTGACAATAGCACAAAGAAATTCCAACATTAAAAAATGAAGTCCTCATCTTGGTCTTTATTTAAAAATAAAAGCTACAGGATAATAGTCAACATTCACTTCCCCTTGAACAATATGCAGGATGATGGGCCAGAATATAATCTCACAGCTTTCTCCAGGAGGCACGCTGGGTTCTGAAACCAGGTGTGAGTGATCTCCTCCTGAAGCCCAGGTGACACTCCCATCTCCTCTTCAGACGCTCTCACCTGTCTTGAGTGTAATTGGTTCTGCCAAGTTCCACTGTCCACCAGGGCAGAGACCGTGTCGTTTCTACCTTTGCATTCACAAAGGTGTGCTGATTCAACATTTGGTGTTGAATTGAATTGGTGGATGGAGATACATAACCTGTGCATGGGAAAAACAGACACTCATAAGCAGCAGCCTGGTTTAGCAGAAAGAGGATTGACTGTGGGGTCTGCGGGATCTGGATGGAAGTCCCCGTTCTACCCTGTCTGCCTTGCTTCCTTAAACTTCTCTGAGCTTTTGGATTCCCTGTCTGTAAAAATGGCTGCTGACATCTCCCTTAGAAGGCTGTTAGGCTGTCGTGGAGAGAAAACACAATCTACATGAAAATGAGATGTACTGATTTGGCAACGACTCTTCTGCCTTATAATTCTCTTTTAATTATGATTTATCCATCTCTTATAGCTACCTGGAATTCAGCCAAGGAAAATCGGAGAAAAAAAATCAGTATTAGGATATTTAATGTACTATGTGGATGTTTGTGACATATCAACATGTAAGAAATGATAAAGGTGCTAAGACATGATCTATTAAGAAAAATGACCAGATATGGGTTATATTTTATTCTGAACAACAATTAGCTAGAATGCATTTTTGTCCAATCAAAACTTATTTTGATATGAATGATACTGCATCCTAGATTTTTTAAGATTGTTGTTAGATATATCTGAGAATAATTACAATGTAGTAGGAGGGCTGCATAAGCCCCCAAATCACCTAAAGTCTCTCTGTGTATGTTAAATCACCATTCCTTGGTTCCTGAAAAGGTACCTTAAATACCCACCATTCCTGGGGCATGGGTTTGCTGGCTTTGCAACTGATAAGAGTAAGCAATCCTGCCAAGCCAATCCTGAGCCCTTCTCTGACTCGGAGAGAGAAAGGGTTTGAGTGGTGGTCAGCAGCAGGAGGAGAGGGAGAAATGTGAGTTCCTGTTGTTAAGCCAAAGCAGGGATGTTAATCCCCAAAGTGCATGGAGAGAGATCAATAAAGCCAAAATAATTATTTTTTTTAAAAAATCTATCTTTGTTCGTGTTTCAAACTCACCAAAGATAACATGAGCAAGAAAAACCCGAAACAGAGAGCATCTTTTCAGTAGCCCATCACTGTCCCTTTAATACTAGCTATGTTTGTCCTTGGAGAGAAAAACAATACTACAGACTTACTTAAATTTGAATTACTTCTAGTTGTTGATACATTATCTTTCCTTAAATGTTTCCTGTCTGGAACATAGCAGACGATGGTCTGATGATGATGATGATGATGATGATGATGATGATGACGATGATGATATGGTAATGGTGATTTTCAATCTCTCCCCTCTCCTCTTGAGATAACTGCTATCTGGGATTATATTTAAGTAAGCAGACAATCAGATGTTTCCAGCCATCACTGGGCATTTCTTGGGAGTCTTAATTACCACACACTGATGGACCACACAGCAGAACTCCCTGAGTGCAGTGTTTTGATTTATACATTTCCTATGGTTGAGTGCTCTGCGGAGATTGATAGTCAAATCCCACTTTGTGCCCGGTTTATAATCACAAAGGAAACATGCAGCTGCCTTTCCCATGTTCAGCTTCGTGAATAGTGGCTCTTCTCCACTTGGCTGATGCCAAACCTGCCCATAAACATTTTGGAAGACAGTGTTTTTCTTCTGTGGTCAGCACCAACAATTGAGAAGGATGGTGACACCCTAAATCCTGATTGCCCGTGAGTTACAAATTGTAGGAAAAGGGCTTCAAGAGTGGGAACAGTGTGCTTCAAGTTCCTGTGATGCCATTGGGCCAAGATGTACCTGACTCATATCTTCCTTCATTGCAGTGACTGTGGAAACCTCTTCGTCCTGTATGGTACATGCAGTGGGCTGAGTGTATGTTAGAAATGCTCAGGGAAAGAGAATCTTTTAAAATTTTTAAACCAACATTTGGACACAGGCCTGACACTGGATTTAATTAAACTGGAAACATGCCCCGAAAATAGATTGCAATTGTTCAGTGATATGGTAGCTAAAGTGGTTCCGGCTAAGAGTGGTCTGCATTGTGCGTAACTGTTGTAACTCTTCAATAGGACAGGACAAAGAGCACTTGGTGGATGCTGGAAGACAGAGAGAGAGAGAGGGAGAGGGAGAGGGAGAGGGAGAGGGAGAGGGAGAGAGAGAGAGAGAGAGAAGGAGGAAGAGGGACAGAGGGAGAGAGAGGGAGAGGGAGAGAGAGAGAGAGAATGAATGAGAGAGAGAGAGAGAGAGAGAGTCCCCCTTGGTGCCAGCATTGCCCTCCTCCCCTAAAGCCCTTCTTTCTACTCTGCCCTCACTGCAACCTCGGCCTTTCTAGAGTCTACCTATTTTTAAGGCTCAACTGGAACGTCACTTACTCTACACAGTTACCTGGCCCTCTTCAGCAGGAAGAAATCCTTTCCTCTGAATTCATAGAGCATCTCATCTGATTCTCTCTAAGGGCCTTTCTTTTCTTTTCTTTTGCCTTGTGTTTAAGTTAAAAGGGAACATATTTCACTCATTTCCCAGTAGAACAGACTATCGTAACACCCATATTTGACACATCGTTGGCCTTCAGAATACGAATGTTAAATGAATGTAAAACGAATGAGCATCATAATGCAAGCCCCAGTCCTAATTGTGGTGGTGCAGCTAATAGAGAGCAATACGCCTGTATCAAATTCCAACGCTCAAGATTTTCTAATTTCCTGAAACACCTGCGTGGCTTCTTCAAATATCAGTGGTGCTTCAGCAGAGGAATATGTGTTCGCTACAACATAATCTGGCACATGAATCAGCCCCACTGGCCACTTGGCATTCCCTGTAACTCTGCCCCCATCAAACAATGTGCCAAGACCCAGAAAAGCAGTCTTAACTTGAGTGTGGATGCCAGAAACAAATAAACCATAGATCAAATACAAAGACCAACTGAAAAAAAAAATACCACTTAATTCTTGACAAAGCAGCCAAGGCTTCGTTAACACTGACTTCAGATATTTTAGGAAAATGTGTTCAATGAGCCCTTGTTGATACCTTTGCTGGGGTCTTTGAGAGGGTACCAAACAACAAAACACATATACGTAGAAATCATTTAATGCTTGATTATGTTTTAGGACACTGCTATCTTTCAAAGGAGCCAAACTCATCTAGCCTAATAGTCAATGTTATTTCTACCTTACTTTCAGCATTTGGTGAGTGGCCATATTCAATTTCATATTTTCCCCACTTATTTGTTTCTTAATAATGACTGTTTTATTCATTCAAGTATGTTAGCAGTGGGTTGTGGGAACTTGCATAATATATGTGATCACACTTTGAACATGCTGCGTTGTCCTTGCTGTAATGTTCCTGCCACATTTCCCTACAAAGTGGACATTTTTGGTTCCTGGAGTCTAAGCGTTGGAACGTGTTTGAATGTCACTTGGTCCAGGTTTCTCCCAGCCATCTGGGAGAAAGTGCCCTTTTCAGGAAGCAGACACACTCTGATCGATATGTACGTGGCAGCCTCCACTATCAGGAGCTCGCTAATTCCCCATGTAACAAACAGCACACTCTCTTCTGGGCAGCTCTCATTTTCTATAGCAGCATGCTTATTTGGTTGGCTGTGTTTTGTGGCTTTTCATTATTTATTTGTTATCTATTTTTTAATGAAGACTTTATTTTGAGAGCATTTTTAAGATCACAGCAAAATTAAGGGAACGGTACAGAGATTTCCCATATACTTACTGCCCCCCCACAGGCCGTGTCCCCATTATGAACAACTCCCACCAGAGTGGTACATTTGTTACAACTGATGAATCTGTGTTGACACGTCACAATCACCCAGAGTCCTTAGCTTACTTTAGGATTCTCTCAGGGTGGTGTACATTCCATGAGTTTGGACAAATGTAGAGGGATGTGTATCCACCATTACAGTACCATACAGGGTAGTTTCACTGCCCTAAAAATTCTCTGTGCTGTACCTATTTATCCTTCCTTTCCTCCCCTAGCCCTGATATTTTTACTGTCTCCATAGTTTAGCCTTTTCCAGAATGTCATATAATTGAAAACATCCAATAGGTAGCCTTTTCATACTGGCTTCTTTCACTTAGTGAGATGAATTTAAAGTTCTTCCGTGTCTTTCTGTGGCTTGATAGCTTATTTATTTTTGGCGCTGAATAAATACAGTAATATCTTGGTTTGTGAGCATAATTCGTTCTGGAAACAAACTACTCATATTGCAAGACATCGCTCGTTTACCACGTTAAAATATATTAGAAATGTTTGCTCATCTTGCGGGAACACTTGCAAACCACGTTACTCGCAAGCCAAGGTTTTACTGTTCCATTGTCTGAATGTGCCACGATTTACTCATTCACCTACTAACAGATATCTTGATTGCTTCCAAGTTTGGGCAATTATGAATAAAGCAGGATTCATGTGCAGGTTTTTATGTGACATAAGTTTTCAACAGTTTTGAGTAAATGCCAAGGAGTATGATTGCTGGATCATATAGTAAGAGTATGTTTGGTTTGTAAGAAACTGCCAGTATGGCTGTACTATTTTGCATTCCCCTCAGCAAAGAATGAGAGATCCTGTGGCTCCACATCTTCATCAGCATTTGATGTTTTCGGTGTTTTGGATTTTGACCATTCTAATAGACATGTGGTTGTATCTCATGTTGTTTTAATTTGCATTTCCTGATGTCCTATGATGTGGAGCATCTATTCATATGCTTATCTGTCATGGGTATATCTTCTTTAGTGAGGTGTCTGTTAGGTCTTTGACCATTTTTAAATCAGATTGCTTGTTTTCTTATCGTTGAATTTTAAGGATTCTTTGTGTATTTTGAATAACTTTATCAGATGCGTCTTTTGCAAATACTTTCTCACAGTCTGTGGCTCGTCATCTCACTCTCTTGAAATTATCTTTCACAGAGCATAGTTTTTTTTAAATTTTAATGAAATCTAGCTTAGCAATTATTTCTTTCATGAATTGTGGTTTGTTGTATCTAAAAAGCCATTGCCATACCCAAGATCATGTTATGTTATCCTCTAGGAGTTTTATAGTTTTATGTATTATATTTAGGTTTGTTATCTATTTTAGGTTAATTTTTGTGAAGGATGTAAAGTCCGTGTCTAGATTCATTTTTTGGCCTGTGGATGTACAGTTGTTCCAGAACCACTGGTTGAAAAGACTATCTTTGCTCCATGGTGTTGACTTTCCTTCTTCGTCAAAGATTCATTGACTATATTTATATAAGTCTACTTCTGAGTTTTCTATTCTATTCCATTGATTTATTGACCTGTTCATTCACCATACTACACTGTCTTGATTACTGTACTTGCAGTTTTATAGTAAGTCATATAGTGTCAATCCTGCAACTTTGTTCTCTTTCAATACTGTGTTGGTTATTCTAGGTCTTTTGCCTCTCTGTATAAATTTCAGAATCAGTTTTTGATATCTACAAAATAACTTTCTGGGATTTTTATTGAGCTTGCATTGAATTTATAGATCGATTTGGGAAGAACTGACATCTTGGCAATATTAAGTTGTTCTATCCATGAACTTGGAATGCCTCCATTTATTTAGTTCTTTGATTTCTTTTATTAGTGTTTGGTAGTTTTCCTCGTATAGATCTGATACATATGTGTTAGATTTATACCAAAGTATTTCATTTTGGGGGGTGCTAATGTAAATAGTATTGTTTTTTATTTCAAATTCCACTTGTTCATTGCTAGTATATAGGAAAGTGGTTAACTTTTGTATATTAACCTTGCACCGTACAACCTTGCTATAATCACTTATTAGTTCCAGGAGATTTTTTGTCAATTCTTTTGGATTTTTTACAAAGACAATCATGACACCTGTGAACCAAGACAATTTTGCATATTTCTTGCCAATCTGTATACACTTTATTTCCTTTTCTTGTCTTCTTGCATTAGCAAGAACTCTACTATTTTGTTAAAAAGGAGTGGCAACAGGGAGCATCCTTGCCTTTTACCTGATATTAGTGGGAAAGCTTTGAATTTTTCACCATTAAGTGTGATGTTAGCTTTAGGTTTTTTGTAGATAGTCTTTATCTAGTTGAGTAATTTCTCTCTTCCTAGTTTACTGAGAGTTTCATCATGAATGTTTTGGATTTTGACAAATGCTTTCTTTGCATCTATTGATATAAGCATATGATTTATTTTCTTTAACTTGATGTGATGGACTACATTGATTTTTGAATGTTGAAATATCTTTGCATACCTGGAATACATTCCACTTGGTCATTTTGTCTAATTGTTTTTATATATTCTTGACTCAATTTTCTAATATTATTTTGAGGATATTTGCATCTACTTTCTAAAAGATATTGATCTATAGTTATATTTTCTTGTAATGTTGTTGTCTGGTTTTGGTATTAGAGTAAGTCAGTCTTCATAGAATAAGTTAGCAAGTTTTTCCTCTGCTACTATTCTCTCAAAGAGATTGTACAGAAATGGCATAATTTCTCTCTTAAATATTTGGTTGAATCTGTTATCTATTTTTTTTTATCTGAGCCATCCTGCCACCTGTTGGTAGCTCAGCAGCTGCTCAGCTCGGGCTGGGAATTGAACCGCTGTTGCTCAGAGCTCACACTCTTGAGCGAGCGCTTAACCAATTGAGCCACTTGGCCAGCCCTGTTATCTATTTTTATATTGAGCTTCAATTGACTGATGAGGAGTGGACTTGTATTTATCTATCTGTAATTCATTGCTAGTCAGCTTTGCCAAACTAAATAAGTTCAGCCTTTGGCTTTGAAAGAGAAAATACCTGTTTTTGATCGTTTGTTGTTTTATTTTATTTGTTTGTTTTGACAAGAATAGAACCCGTGGCTTCAGTCTTTTCATTTTCATGTGCATTCTGATTCTGAGTTTAAACTCTAGCTCACCATTTAAACTGTAAGTCTTTGAATAATTTCCTTAAATTCTCTAAGCCTCAGCTCCTTTGTCTATAAAATGTGGTCTATGAGATCATCCTTGTCTTGCTTGCGTGCTTATTGTGAAGGTCAATTAAGTTCATGCTTATAGAAGTACTTTATAAGCTGCTTCTATATGCATATAAGTGTTAAATACAAGCTTATGTGCATTCAAAATATTACCTTGAAACAGGGTTGCTAAGTGACCACGTGACTGTGGAAGAAAAGAATGACTCCAAACTCACAGTTCATCTGAATACATGCTGCCATGAGGAATATTTGGATGTGAGATGTCATTATTAATTTGCCCCATTGTGGCCCTTTTAAATGTCCTAGGAACATTTTTGCCTGTGGAAAATTCAAGGAAAGCTGCTTTGAGTATTTTATTGTAGGCTACTTTTCTCTCTGGCTATGCTGATACTCCAGACTGTTTCATTTGGCTTTGTACCTTGTCCTCCATTTCCATGGATTGTAGAATCATTTCTAGGCTGTGACTGCAAAAATATATATATATTTTTTGCTTATTGGTATATACATAAAAATTGCATTTAAGAGGTACCATCACCCCCAAGCTCCCACACTCCCAGATCTGTCACAAATGTGAGGATACCAACTCACAACTAGAAACCACCTGATAGTTTCATTAAGATGCCTTTTCTGTTTGCTTAATTGGCCCTCGTGTGGGACACACCACAAAAGGGCTATATCTTTTGCGAAAAAACACCCCTTCCTGCACTTCAGCCTACTCTTTTCCATTTGAAATTCAGTGAGCTTGGAGATAACAAAAGATCCTGTCCCTTATCGGGCATCAATGGGAATATATCTGTCATGTAATTGAGGAGGTTGTGACATTGGGAGACCCAAGTCTTTGGCCTATAACCTTCCATCGCCTGTTCTGGGAACACAGAAGAAATCACATTATTCATTGTAGTGGCTAAATGAGAAGAAGCCTGTACAGGAGTTGCTGGTGTAAGATTTTTTTCATTTAATTAAATCTGAGTTTATATCTGCCCAAGGAACCTTATTGATAAAGGGAGGGTGCTGAAAAAGGCTTTGTTGGTATTTAAGTCCCACAATAACTTTTTCCTGATATAATTAAAGTCTGACCATTGATTTTGTTCTCAGGGAAGGTTATTGTTTTTGAGCCAACAGTGTCATTGTGACTTTGTATATATGGAACAATTTTATTAGTCCTATGACCTTGGGCAAGTCACTTAACCCCTTTGACTTTTGGTATAAAGCAGTTATTAAAGCCTTCTAAACAGCTGCTGTCAGGATTGCACAAGATAATGTGAGAGGACTCAATCTTTAGAAAGGGAGTCCGTCTGCATTATCTCGGTTCATCCTTACAATACCTGTAGGTGGAGGGCAGGCCAGTGTGTGTGTGTGTGTGTGTGTGTGTGTGTGTGTGTGTGTGTGTAAAACACTAAACTCTAGATGAAGATTCAGGTTCAGAAAAATTAAGTAAACTATTTAATATTACAGAGCTGGGAGGTTGCAAAACAGAGATTTCCCTCTGGCTATTTTGACACTCATAACGCATCAGACCTACACACATTCCCTGACAGTAAAGGCTGACCTCGTTTAGGAATCTCATGTTGAATCTCACTATGTCACAAGAGATCAGACACTGAAAAGAGCAAACAAAAGACTCCATTAGATATTCTGGTTTCTCTTCAGATCGCATAAAAGACTCCATTAGGAATCTATCAAAACTGAACCAGGGGTGTGATGGGACGGCTCTCGCTGTCTTGTGAGAGTTGACTGTTAAATTGTGAGGACTTTTCTGAGCCAGTTGTTAAAGACAGACATTGTGGAAAACTAAATTATATAAACATAACTAATTAAATTATAGTTAAAAAAAAGGTGATTAATACTCAAAACTTATCACTTCCTAAATGTTTTTACTACATTTTACTATTACTATTCTCTTGAGTGTATCATATCTATAAGGCGGACATACTATATAATGGCCATTTACTACATATATGGCAGAAGTGATAGCATGTCTCTTTCAATATTAGGGTATAAAATACTGCAGCTTCCATCTTGAGTTTTTTTCTATCTCTTGGATCTGTCACTCCAGGAAAGTCAGCTGTCTTGTCTTCAGGACACACAGGCAGCCTGTGGAGAGGCCCATGAGGTCTCCATCCTGCAGCCAGAGAACAGCTGAGGCCTTCCAATACCCACATAAATTTGGAAGTTTTCAAATGATTGCAGTCCCAGCTGTCAGCTTCACCTCAACCTCATGAAAGACCTTGATGCAGAAGCAGCTACTCCCAGTAATAAGTACTACAGTAGCAAAGCATCTAAATATTCTTCAACTTGATGTCTGATTTTGTAGAAGTTACTGTAGAAGTCAGAAAACCTCAATTTCCCCCAAAACATTACAAACTTGTGGACAAACCAAAAATTATATCCACTCATAGCATAAATATCTATCCTTTTATATTTTGTAAGTTAGTAGGTCCAGGCAAAGGCACCTTAACCCTGCTATCTAAACTTATTTAGTTTGAGGGAAAGGCTCACTATTTTATTTCAAGTGTGAATTGAGATCTGAATATAGCCTGCTGACAATCTTTTTTTTTTTTCCTCTTTAAACATCAACCATCAACCTGCAAAATTAAGTCAGTGTTATCCAATAAAGTCTCTGAAAGGTCCATGTAGGGCATGAATACATTCCTCTTAGCAGAAGTGAAAATGATGGGATTGTCCATATTGGGTAAGGGGATAAAGGTGGCCAGGAAGAGTGTTATAGCACACATGGTGATGCCATTGTTACAGAAGTGAAAGTAACTAGCCAAGAAGCTTTGGGTGCTTTTGCCAATGGAAGGAAGTTTAGTGGAGACCCTGAAAGCAACCTAGAACTTGCACACATTTGCTATGACTGCTATAGCTCTTAGACAGGGGGGTATTTCTTGGCTACTGGAAATAATTCAGGAAAGACTACAGTGAGCCGTAGGCGTCTGTGATCGCCATGTAATTGAGTCAGTGGCCTTAGCGCCTGTCCAGCTCTTTCATGAACTGAAACAGAAGATGGATTCTGAATCTAGAATCCCGGAAACAATTACTTTTGTAGAAAGTTATTCTACCAGTTTTTGTGATTGACTATGAATATACTTTTTTTTACCTTAAAAAGCATATAATCATTAAAGAATGTATATATTACCATGTTTTGCTTCTATATAATTAACCTAAAAGAATCAACTCTCTTTTAGATTCACCAGTTTTTTTTTTCCTTCAAATTTGGTAAACAAAAGAATTCTCATACAGTCTTTAATTAATTAAAATTTAGAGAATTCTAGACAAATCTAATTATTCATATTGTCTTTTATTTTATAAAGGAGCAAATATTTATGTGATTTAACGGTCATTTTAAGAAACCAAAACATAGATTAGGCATAAAAGATATGTTAACAACTTTATCATTCTGAATTCATGCAAATTAAGAATTGTTACCAAAGTGGACAATATTGAGTCATAAAGACCTGAAGGCAAAAAATATTTATAACTAACATTGTGAAAACATACACAGTAAACAATGGTGATTATTAAGAACTGAAATGTTTAAAAGTAAGAAATAATTAAATTAAGAATATAAAGTCACAGAGAATTAAAAGAATATTTGGGGGCCATGGAGGAAATGTTACAAATCTTAAGACAAAATGGCTTAACCATTTTACAGAAAGAAAAAGATCCATATTTTAATTTTATTACTTTGTTACATTATTCATGTAACAATTTGCAGTAAATGACTCATTAATATGCCTTTATATGTATTTGGGGGCATAAACAGATATGTAAATATATAAACAGCTAATCAATTAAAGTTTTTAATACAGTTTTAAAATATAATTACCAGTATTTTAAATAAAATAACATGTATTTTCTATTAAATCAATCTTCATAAATCTGCAGTAACTTTATAAACAAGTAGAAAATCATGCCTATTATCTTACATACATATTAATATTTCTCTGAAATTATTGAACTACTATATTGTAATTTCTATCGTTAAACAAGTTGTTTTCTCCTGACAAAAGGGAAAACTAGAGGACAGAAATCCAATAACTGTTCAGCTGTTATATAAAGTGACCGTTTATTTCTATAATAATGTTTAACAATTTTCAGGTAGCAACACTAATCATTTAATAATACCATTTAAAAACGGTATTATTAAATACCAGTCCTAGAAAGCATAGCTATTTAAGAGATAAATGTATATTGTACATTTAGTGATCACTGTTTTCTGTCTCTTTCACTTAGAAATGGTCCAGGCACCAAAAGATTATTTATTGGTTAACTCAGTCATGTGTCTAAGGTCTTAAAATTAGCCTTGTGGAAATTACAATTTGGATTTACACATTAAATCCTTATGATTTGTAGCATTGTCAGAATTGCATAAAAAGTAAACCATTTAGAAGGAAATCCATACTGCGTATTCCTTCTCGGTGAGCCCCCCCCAGCCTTGTGCAGTCTCTGCAATCACTTGCCAGCTTTCAGGTTCCCTGCTGCTGTGCTCTACTTGGCCTTTCAGTCTCACCCTGACCTTGAGCAGCTTACACGGGTTTTCATGCCTCTTTATCGCTGCTTCTCTTTTTTGTAGGATCCTCCTCTCAGAAATCCCAGCAGCCTCCAGTTCCCATTGCCGTTTCCTCTGTCCTGTCATCCTGTTCAAGCTCTGTTTCCATCTATAGCTACTCTCCATGGTGGACTCCTGCGTTACCACCAGACAACTAGATACTTTCCAGCTCCACTTTTATTACTATATCATGATACCAAAAAAAAAAAAAGAACATATTTCCTTTTGGATTCCTTTCTAGGGGAAAAAAACAAATCTCAGGAACTAGGTGCCTAGATTCAGAAGAATAAATCCATTTTCAATGATTCTAAATATGACAAATACTCCCTCATCCACCACTAGGGATATTTGCTACTTACAGAAGTGGCACGAATCATATGCTTTTAACCTGAGTAACCAAAGGATTCTGTACCCAAGCATCGCTAGAAAAGGTATCTATTGGGACTTGGGTTTGCCCTTCAGTAGTGTCCTGCGTATCTTTAGAGGTACCTGGGCTTCAGAGCTTCAGATCTCCTCTAGCTCTATTCTCTCTCTCTCTCTCTCTCTCTCTCTCTCTCTCCCTCCCCCCAGATTTATATATCTATACATACAGATGTATAAAATTATAAATGCTGACATAAACGTTATAATAATAGATCAGGCACTTCACTGGACCTCATCATATTTGTGTTGCTGAAAAATAAACCATCTACAACTCCATGGGACAACTTCTTGAGCTTCAGGTATGCACACCAAAATTTGCAATATTTTGGAAAATATGAGAAATATGTACAGAATTTTTTAATGCCCCCAAAATTGCCAAGTGGGATAATTTCCTGAATTGGAGGACTATACCAAAAGCATTTTAAAGATAAAATCCTGACTAAGAAAGTTCTTGAGTCATTGGGTATCCTGTGGTCTTACAGCAGAGAAAAAAAAACTAAGGCAGGCTAGATACAGTAACTAGAATAAATCCAAACTCCCAACTTTTCTCACTTTGTTGATTTTATTTTTTTCATGGTAGTAATTTTTAGGGGTTGGAGGGATTTCCTACACTAGATCCTTTTACCTGTCTTATTTTTAGAAAGTGAGACTTTCCTAAAATAATTTTATTTTTCTGGGAGAAGTGTAGGAAATTAGTGAGGCAGTAGTCAAACCTAGGAGACATTTTTTTTCTTTTTTCTTTTTTTTTTTTTTACACATATTTAAACATGTGAGTTATTTCAGTCTTTCATGTTTCCCAGCCAAGGGAGATGGTAGTGACGATGTTTTTTTCTAGGCAAAGCCTCTTTAATTTTTTCTTTCTTTCTTTCTCTCTTTCCCTTTCTTTCTTTCTTTCTTTCTTTCTTTCTTTCTTTCTTTCTTTCTTTCTTTCTTTCTTCCTTTCTTCCTTTCTTCCTTTCTTCCTTTCTTCCTTTCTTCCTTTCTTCCTTCCTTCCTTCTTCCTTTCCTTTTCTCCTGACACATAGACTGCTTCCTTCAAATTTAGCTTAACGGTAGAAGACCTAATTCAGCCCCTTCCTCTGATTTAAAGAATGAAGCTAGGTCTAGGAAACATCTTCCCTGGATTCTATGCCCCTCGTTGCTGCTCTTGAGAAGCAGAGATTTCCCTTGGGCACTCCAGTGCGCTTCTCACCTTTAGAAGTGTAATTTTCAGACTCTTTCTGAACTCCACAACTACTGACATACTTTCAAAAGTTCTTCCTTGTATTCTCCTCTGTTCAGTTTCAGCTACTCTGGGCAGTCCTTCCTCTTATCTTATGGTTCATATTTTCAGCTTTCTGCACATTTTACTGAATACTCATTGACATTTTTATTTCTATCCCCATTGATATTTTGAGAGCATTTCTCAAAAGGAAAGGGGCAAATACTGATTTTATGCCAGTATTTTCAAACTAGATGCCTAGTTCTTTTGTTTTAAATGCATTGTGTAGAGTACACATAATTGGATCATCAATCCAATCTAGAGACAATCTTTAAATTATACCATTGCCTACATTTTAGAGTTTTAAAAAGTTGATGTGTCTGAAGTATTTATATCAGTTGAGGAAATGCTGCTGCTAATATACAATTCTGGAATTGTGTTCATTTCAATTTTCAATTAATTTCAAATAATAATATCAGTTGGGCTCCTCCATTACCTGCATTGGCTCAAAAATATCCTCAACATAATTTTTTAAATTTACAGGGTAGTTCTAAAATGGGCCTGATTTTTATTTCAAATACATATGGGATAAATTACATCTATTCCTTGAATTTGCATCAGGTTTTTTATTATTATTTCTGAAGGGCTTCTGGTATTGACATTTATTTATAGCATTGAGTAAAGTTCTATGATTCATTAAAGGAAAGAGTTCATGTGAGGTGAAAAGAGAAAAAAAAGTATGAAAAATTAAATTCCATACAAAAGTAGCTGTACTTTTAAAACGTAGCAAGTAAGGAACATTAAAAATCAACATGCCTACATGTTTGTGGGATTTTTAATTTGGCTTAAATTATTTCATTATAGTATTTAATCCAACATTAAATAGTAGTTCTATACAATCTTCACTTCCTCTTTCTGGAGTAAACGGATCCTCGGTAAAAACATTTCTAGCCCAAAGATTTTACCAACTCCCACGATGACACAAGAATGTCTTTTGTTTGGCTAGAGGCTTTGTGTGTCTGCATGTGTGTTCACTTTTGGTCAAGTTCAAGTGAATCTGGTTCCAAGACTAATATGTATGGATTTTAATAAACAGGAGAAAGCGTGAGAGAGGATCAAGTCATGTCCACTGGCAGATGTGTCCTGGTTTCTCCTGGGGAGTCTTAGAAATGATACTTTTGCTGAAGCCTAGGCTGTCCCCAGAGGGTAGACACACCGTCCCTTCCAAGGGCTTCACTGAGGAAGCAGACACACGTGGAAAAGCTTACCAGTATACACACGGAAACAGGAAGCAGCAGAATCCCTGAAATGGTATAGCATGGCGGTCAGTGCATACCAGCCCTGCCACGAGTCCACATGAATTAAATGGTCAAGAGCAATCTATGTAGCTCAAGAGGTGTCTGAGATCAGGGAAAGCTGATAGACACAACACTTAAATGACCAGAAATACAATCAGTCAATGCAGCTACGTGTTGTTAAATGAAATCCAATGGAGAACAGGCTTGAACAATACCTCAAGCAGGTGAACCATGTAAGCCACATAAGCAAAACTAAATCTATGTTATTTCATGAACATAAGTGAAGCTTAACTTAGGTTCTATTTCTTGTGAATTCCTCTCATAATCATAAAAGAAACTTGTCATCTTTCTAAATTGGTATAAGATAAGTAGTTTTAATCAGTTTCCTGCCATCTTAAAACTCCTATTGTAATAACCAATCATTGTAAAGGTTAAAAAACTGTCTCATTGTCACTTTCATGAGCCATCCTATGACGTCATGCCTCTGGGCTTCATATCAGTTTTGGATTTGAAGACTCCCGTCAGGTGAACTTTTTTTGTGTGCACAGTGAACTTTTACTAAATACTATTTTACTGTTCTGGTCTTAATTTTTACTATTTCTGAATTTTTGACAGTTTGGATACTTTAAAGCCCAGAGACACCTGAAGCTTGCCCTGGGCCAAGTAGCCAGTGATAAAATGTAGCCTCAAGGTTGGGAGTTTACACTCTAAGAGCACAAGGGAAACATAGGAAAGAAGGAGTACGTTTCAACAGCCTAAAAAGCTGAGGCAAAAGTACTGTTGACTAGAAAATGGATCCCTGTCCCAGAACAATGGGTCTTGGATCTAAGAGTCCCCAGTTGTATCCAGTAGTAACCAAATAAAAGCACATAAATAAATGCAGGAACTAATGCTCAGCAGTGATCCTTATTTCTACCAGGGAGGTAGAGCCATTTAAGTAAACCACTGATGCATGATGTTATGCAAAAATCATACACATATAGGTAACCATTAGCTGAGGCACTTCCTTGCAAGGATGTAAATGTGTATGTTGATTTATACTCATTCACATCTCTCTTCCCTGTCATCATGTCCCCCTGGAGTTTCCAGGGTCACGTACTCAAGGTAAGACCAGTCTGGCAAGCAGGAGGGTAGGGAGGTTTACTAGCTGGTAGTAGAGGTTTGGGTTATGTACCTCAAGGCTAGCGCAAAGAGAAATGGTCCTCGTAGATGTATACATTCCATCAGCCTTCTCCCATTCCCTTAAAATGCAGCACGTCTCCTCCATTATCACGATGAAAGCTCTTACCCAAAGATGTAAAAAGGCAACATGTACTGTTTACCTTTGGAAATTGAAGGGGAGCAGGGTCTGCCACCCCCAAACATGCCTTTTGGGATATTGATTATTTTAAGCTGGCTATTTTTAAGAAACAAAAACTGAGAAAGAGTGTTTGACCTTCCCCCTAACTGCCTAAAAGAATTTAGACAGAGGACCTGCTCTATCATCATAGATAACTGTAGTTTAATATGAACTCATATGTGATAGAGAAGAAAGACGCTAGTAAGTCTCATTTGTTCAATGTCCTCTGTGTGTTTCCTTATTAAAAATGGCCCAGCAAACATTTATTTACCAACATTTGCTTTCCTACCTTCATATGAATTGCCTTCCTGCCCTTTGAAATCCCAACCACATCCACTGCCTTCTCCTTGGCTCAAGATGGCATGTAAGCCTTAACTCCCTAGCATGTCCTTGGGTCGCATATTCTTATGGGACCCTCGTATGTACATACATAATAAATTTGGTCATTTTATCCTGTTAATCTATCTCATGCTAATTTGATTGTCCAGCCAGGAAAACTTAGAAAGGTGGGAGGAAACTTATTTTTCTACCCCCACAAGACCTTTCTGGAGTATTTTGGCATCTTTTGGTGAAATTTGTCACCTTTCAAGTAATACTGAACATGTTTTCAGATAGGTTGGTGACTCCCATCTCAATTCATGAAAAATCTTTCATAAGTGTGTCCTCTGAAGAACTCTAGTACTAACTAATACCCCAAATGCAAAAGATAATATAAACCGTTAATCAAAATGAAATGCACAAATTATGTAAAATGACAGTTTGATAGAATGAGGGTAAAAATTCAAAGTTTCAGGTAATACATGGATTCAGATTGCTCACTCAGGTACACAGGGCATCCCTCCTTCCCTGCTGAGCTAGAAATCAGGCTGTTCCCAAAGCTGAGAGTGCCACAGCCTTACTCTCTTGTTCCCAGAGCTGCCCTGGCAACCGCCTGGGAAAACACAATTTAGAAGGTGACATTTGACTGTTCTCAGAAAGACATCATTAGTTAATTAAACTGTATCTATATAAGCACCTGTAACAAGTAATGGGAATTATAATTCTACTGATAAAAAAGTATTATTTATAATGAGCCTTACCATCAAATGGGTTCTGAATGTGGAAGCCTGACCATTAAATTGTGAGTCAGAATACTGCCATAAAGTCTGAAGCTGCACATGCTGATTGCAAGGAGAACCAGGATATGCAGAAAGTATGAGAGCTAATGAGCCCAGCCTGCAGGAATATTAGGCTCTATGAAGGGTACTCTTCTCAGTTTGCTGGGGTCAAAATGGGAGGAGGAAAAGTAACCAGGAAGGGGGCATTGTTTTTTTTTCCTTCACTTTACTATGATATTCAAAGGAGAGGGATGTTTTTTTAATGTTAGAATGGTCTCCATTTTTCCTCTAGGAAATGTCAGCAGCAATTCTAACTTCTTAGAGAAATCATTCAATGATGTAAAATGGCTAGGATCAGTGCTCCCTGGCCCTCGAAACTTTTTAGACCATTCCCTTTCCTCTGAAATTAAAAACCAGCTTTAGTTTTGAGATCTTCATATACCACTCCCTTAGGTTGTTAGAATAAACGACAAGGTCTTAGGATATGTATACCCTTTCTTGAAGATTTTAGCTCTAGGAATTACAGTCACCCTCTTTTATCCTGTGCCCGCCATGTTCCTGGTGATGCCAGTATTCACATAGCCCCCCAGTACAGCAGTCTTTCCCTTTCTTGACCTTCTCTCCTCAAATGAACTTGTCCACCCTAACTAAGCCATGGCCATGCCTACACCTGTCCATTGAGAGTGATTAAAGCCCTCCACAATCTCCAACTGAACCTTCTCTCTTTCCAGTTCACAGAATTCAGTACCCAACAAGAAAACGTTCTCCAACCCCACAAGGACTCATGAACCATTCATTATTGATCGTACCATAACCTTTATTTTTCCAACCTTTACTTTCTCACACTTTCAAATGCTTCCTTACACAACGTAGATTCCACAGTCAATTTTATATCTTCAATTAATGTTCTTCTTTATTTTATTATACTAATTTGGAAAATAATTAACTCTGTTAAAATGCAAATTTCTAGCATTTTTATGCATCCCCTCCCATAGCTATATATGGTAGGAAACACACACGCGCGCGCGCGCGCGCGCGCGCGCGCGCACACACACACACACACACACACACACACACACACACAATCTGTGGTGACTTGTCTTAACCGTTAGTCTGAATTTGACCTGTAATGCATGTAGGCATAATCTGTCCCTCTAATCTTTGTTTTCTCCCACTTCCTGAAGTATCTTTTTTACCATCCTTACTCTCAGAGGATGACCTTTCTCCTTCATTGACAAAATGCAACCAATTAAAAGAGACTTTTTGCAAGGCCCATACCTGTACTGCCTATCAACCTCCATGCTCATGAGTCTGCCTCCTCTTTCATTACTGTAGATGGGTTACCTGTGCCCCTTGATTAGGCCACGTCTTGTGTGCACAAGAATATATTTCCTGCCCACCTCTCAGGAACATCACTCTAGTCTTCCACCCTCGCTTTGCATCCTCAAACTTTCGCTTTCTATTGCTTTATTTCATTTACCATACAAACATGTTGTTGTTTGATTCTGTATATAAAGAAAAATCTCTTGACCCTACTTATAACTAACTCTCACTGCTGCCTCATTCCACTGCAATTTTTGTGACAAAATATCTCGTCTTCTATACTCACTATGTCTGATACTTCTTCTATCTTATTTCTCTTACATCCTCTCAAATCAGGCTTTCCCCCCCACCATTTCTATGGAGCTGCCTTGTCAGGTTCATCTCTGACTTCCACACTGGTAAAGCCATGATCATCCTCAGTCCTCACACTACAATACAGTAAGTGGTTATGTGGCTTGGTTTGCCTGGGACAATCACTCAATCACTGTTTATACCTGTTGTCCTACTGTAGGTATTAAAAGTGCCATTATTTGTGTTTAAACATGTCCTAATCTAAAAAAAAGAAAGAGAAGAAAAAGAAAAACAAGTGGCCCACCAAGATTTTGGAAGTGATGGATTTGTGAAGGCCTTACATTCTGGTTAGCAAAACTTGCTTTAAAACAATTTTATGAAACTTAATATCTTGCAGGATAGATGTATTATTGCAGAAAGTACCAAGTCCCAGTGGCCGCTGACAAGCTCTACGATTTTAGGCAGTCATTTAATATCTCTGTGCCTTCACTGTTTCCTTTTAAAAGTAATTCAACATTTTTTATAAACTACCAACTCTCTGGGCATGACACTGCTCTAGATGCAGTGGATACAGCAATAAATAAAAAAGCTCCTACATTAATGGAGCATGGAGCCTAATGAAGGATAAAGAACATAGATCAACACACAGATATTAGGTCATATAGTAATAAAAACTATAATGAAAATAAATCAAAGATAGGTCTATAGTGATGAAGTAGGAAAAAATAGAAAGAAAGCGACTTGGCAGAATGGGACAGTCAGTGAGATGGATAGGAAAATGCATTTGAGCAGTGGGGACAGCAAATGAAAAAGTCCCAAGGTAGAAGAAACATTGAAGGGGAGCAGAATTTGCTACCCCAAAATATGCCTCCACAAGGATTATCTTGAGCTGGCTACTTTTTTTTTTTTTAAGAGCAAACACAGGAGAAGCTCTGAAAACTGAATAGAAGTTGCCCTTTGTAAAAGACATTCACATTTGTAAGGAAATTTCCATTTATAAGGACGTCTCCCTCTTTGTACCAGGAAGAGAAAAAAGACGAAATCTCTAGAAACTCTTATCAGACGAAAAGGCAATGACTTACATCTGTATCCAACCTTACCCTTGTTTACTCTGCTTTACCTGGTCACCTCCCATAGCTGACTCCTGACTCCCAGCATCTTTTGTCTTTAGCTAGAGATGGTATTTAAGGTGTTGGTTTGGACCATTCTGAGTACTTACTCAGTTTTCCTGGGTCTGTCCCAAGTATACAGGAGGCATACATGTTATTAAACTTATGTATGTTTTTCTCCTATAAATTGTCTTTTATTGCTGGGCGGGACGGTGTGTCAGCCAAGAACCTAGAAGGGTAGAGGGAAAATTATTTTTTCCCCCTGTACCATGCTTGATAGTGTAGGAAAGACAGCAAGGAGGCCATATGATTGGAGCCTGGTGAGCAATAGGCAGAGTGGAAGAACTTGGGAGTCAGAAGAAAAGTCAAGCACACGGGAGCCTTCAGGGCAATGAAAGGTTTCAGTACAGAAGTCTTCAGGTGGTGTCAGCAGGGGTCATCCAGGCTGCTGGGCAAAGAATAAACTGCCCAGGTAAAGAGTGACTCTTTGGGAGATTCTTTTTTTAATCCATGTCAGAGGTAAGGGTAGCTTGAAGGAGAACAATAATGGTAGAATTTTCATACATGGTACAATTCTGGATGTATTTACTGATAAATTTGATGTATGTCCTTGAGAAAACATGAAAAGACGCATTTTTTGAGTAATTATTCAGTTTACTAAAATGAAGAACACTGAGGAAAGAGCAGGTTGCAGACTAGGGGTCTGAAAGACAAGAGTTCTACTTTAGTTTGTATTATTTGAGTGGGTTTTTTTTCATATCCAAGTGGAAATTTAAGAAAATAATCCACTCTATGTTGCTGCAGCTCTGGGAAGAAATCAGGACTGGTAATCTTAGTTGGGAACTGTAAGCATGTTTTCCTCTCATGCTTGAAAGAGGTATTAAAAGGCCTCTTATCCAATTCATGCATTATATATACAGAGGGTACCAAAACACTATTAAAATTGTAATAATATATACTGATAACAAAAGATGAATACAAGTCATGTGTATACATATTTTTGGCAGCCCCGGTGCATGTGTGTGTGTGTGTGTGTGTGTGTGTGTGTGTGTGTGTGTGTGTGTGTTTTCATAATTTTCCTCCCAGGTTTTCTTCTTGAAAATCACAAAATAGGAAGCTTTCTAATTCTCAAAAGATTCTATTTTATTTGGGAACTAGATGACTAGCTAGATTTTTTTTTCTTTTAATTTGCATCAAAATTTGATTCCCTTAAATGTTTATTCATTGGTCATTATTCAGCCTTATGAAATACACAGAAAGTTCACATAGGAGACTTTAGAACATACAAAGACAGTAATTACTTCTTGATGTAAAGCTTCTCTGTTGTGTGTTAGATATTCTTGCTTCTAAATGACTCATCCTACACCGTGTAATTGGTTTTCTAGACCTACTACTATATTCTTCCCCTATAGATATGCTAATAGTTTACAATGCATCTTGCAAAGCATATACCTTAGAATGAGAAACCACAGCCTTTCTCATCATTTATTGTCACCTGAAAGGAAAATGGATATCTAAGTATTTTTCACAGCTCCATGACCCCATGTTTCTCTGTGCAGGACAGGCCTACAATATTTGAAAGAATATAACAAAAATTAAAAGCCATGTTTTCTATGAATACAATTTTTGTTTAATTCATAATGCATACTTTGAGTTGTAATTGGGAATGAAATCCTTAAGGAGACTGATACTCTGGTATATGCTGGTGAAAATTATTCTAATTATATAGTTTATAAATGGGTGTGTGTGTGTGTGTGTGTGTGTGTGTGTGTGTGTGTGTTTCTAAATGTAACACACTGACTTAAAACCTCTGCCCTATATTTTATGCGGGCTAATGCAGTGGAAGTTCCATTGTAAGAAAAATCAAACACCAACTATTGCGAACAGTAAAGGATAAGAATATCTTGTGTGAAAAAGCAGCAATAGAAGACTCGGAATGAATATATTTGTCTAAATTGAAAACAAATCACTGTTGTTTTCTTAAAGGCATGATGAGTCATGTAAAGAATAGGAACCAGAGTGAATGGTCTGCGCTCTGACATTAGTAAAACGCCTGCTAAAGTGTGTCATGAAATATGACCCAGAAAATTGGTTTCAATTGACTTGCAAAAGAACACAGTAGCATAGGTTAGAAACTAGCTAAATCACAAGAAAAACCAATGATGATTACAACTGTGACCTCTGTGTTGAGGGTCCCAATCTATAGTTAACCTTCTGATTAGGGATATTTTCATCATCGCAGTCTGAAAATGTAGTAATTTAGGAAGTGCCAGATGCTATCTAGTACTCAGATGAGCTGTATGTTGAATTAAAGATGACCGCAAATTATCTGACAGTCTTTCCATCAAGACGTGGAGTTTACGTCTCCCCTCCCCATGAATGTGAGTGGGCTCTGTGGCTGCTTAACCGACAGAACACAGAAGTGACCTTGTGATATTTCCTTGGCCCAGGACTAAAATCTTCCACTCCTATCTCCTTTTCGTTGGCTCCCTCTGGGATCTCAGCCATTCTACTGCAGTAAACCCAAATTACATAACGGAGACATATATAGGTGCTCCAGGCAGCAGACTAGCTGAGCTCCCCGCTGACAGCAAGGATCAAATGCCAGCTCTGAGGAGAAAACATCCAGCCCCATAGAGCCTTTGCATGATGCCAGCCCCAGCCACCCCCTGAAGACAGCCACGTAAGAGATTCCGAGTCCCCTGCTGACCGCTGAAACCCACAGAACTGTGAGAGAGTATGATAAATTGGGGGAACAGAGTGGCAGTTACACAGCAATAGATAAACACAGCAACCTTTAAATAATCACAAATGTGGTATTTAAAACAAAGCTATAATCCTTCAGCAAAAGAAGGATTAAAGGTGCTCTCATGGATTTATGTTAGAAAGTATTTGAAAATACACACACTGGATACTGAGATAAAATCTGCAAGCAAATGTAATTCCTACCCCTCAAGAAATCTTTCATAAACTTACTATTTAAATTTTCTCTTTTCAGTCAGCAGAAGGAGAGTTTTGCTGTGTCTACTCTACTATATAGTCTGATTTAAGATGAATATTTGGTTATATTTTAATAATATCTACAAATACTAATAGGATTTGTTGGGGTTTTTTTATTATTTTACTGGTTCAGATTATATTATTATACAGATCTCAGATTATATTTTTAATAGCCATACTGAGCTTAAGCTATATTTAAAGTTAAAAGAAAGCATTCCAAAAGAAACCAAAGTTTTCTTCCTGAAAACACAGTATTCACTATTTCAAAGCATAAGTGTGATAGTGGTGAAATAGTAGCCAGCAAAGGTTTGAATAGTCTCTTTAGCCCCTAGGAGGCACTCAACAACCACCTGTTAATCAGCTGATTGATGGCCTGGCCTACATAAAAAGCTTCTATGTCATGAAGACAGACAACTTTGTACATCTCTGGTTATATCCTGCATGCAAGGAAATGCTTTAGGCTGCACAGCATAGACATTTATATAAATCAACACCTGGAGGACTCTTTTAAGTCACTGCATTATCAATCTTTATCTAAGTCTCTGACAGTTCATGTCATAGTCTTAAACAGCCCAATACAACCTGGATCTGGATTTTAGACATGGTAATTGATTTAAGACGGTCTTCAGATCTTCCAAGAGAGAAAAGGGAGAGAATTGAGTTGACTTGTTATTTTTTTTCAGTACCTGTTGCAAACATACATAAAAATTAAAATTCTGACATTTAATCATGTCATAATACTCTAACAACTAATTTAGATTTTCTTTGTGCAAAATCTTTCGAATATAAAAATAATTGGGAAGAGAAACCAGATACTTCAAATAGTGCAAACTTTGAAATTGTCACATGCGTTCAAAAACAATAAACAAACAAACCAAAACCTGTTGTTAGTTTTCTTTTCCTCTCCACTTTAGAAATGTGATCAACTAATCTAATCTATTACTGACTCCAACTGGGACTCATGCCAGCATTGCAGATTGCCACCTTATCAAGACTCCTTACTCTCTTTTTATGTTTGCCTCTTTGCTTAAAAAAAGATGAGTTTGAAAGCAAAGAGAGTTTATACAGAAAGTTAGCCTGGTAAGAAGGATTCAGAATGGAGTAATGTGGGAATATCAGAAATAAATACTTTCTTGGCATTCCCTGAATGTGTGGGGGATCTTTTTGCTATTTCCACCAGAGTAAAAAGGACGCAGATAACATTGGAATGAAAGAAAGAGAATTTTTTCTTCTGACATTTCCTTTATCCTAAAATACACTTCAATCAGAGGAAAAATAAAACATACTCTTTTTACTTTCTTTAGATACCTTTTTCTTTCGTTTGTTTTTTAAGCCGCTGCTTATACTGAACATCGTAATACTGTGTGTGTGTGTGTGTGTGTGTGTGTGTGTGTGTGTAAGTATTCTTGAAGGCAATCCTGAAGTTTCAAAGTATATGGCAGGGTTGGAGAAGGGTACCAAATTGAGAGGCATTTGACAGCAGACTTTGTCCACACTTGATCTATTTGATGGTGAACATGACTGTTTTGGAATGTTTCCCTAACTCTGCTGCATGCTGTATCACAGTCATTATCAGCCTAAGAGAAGCAAAAATGAATCTGTGAAAATGAAACATCCTATAGAGATCCTCTAAATTTCAAGGTTAAAAAAAAAAACACGTTTCTTGAGAAACCCAGACATAAAGAGTAAAACACAATTTTAGGCCCCAAAATTTCACTGGTGTGTTTTATCAAACATGTCAGTGATCGATCTCACACGAACTCTTCTAGAAAGGGGAAAAAAGGAAATACCAGTTTGTTTTATGGGGCTAGCATAACCTTGATACAAAAATGTAGTAAATACATTATAAGAAATGAAAATTGCAGGCCAATTTATTTTAATCTACAAATACATAATGTGTATACCACAATATATTTTAGAAATAACACTATTAAGATAAAAAATAGGTGGAAACATATATTGTGTTTATAGATTGTCTCAATATGTTTAAGATGAATATTCTTCCCAATATTATTTATATATTCATTGCAACTATAATTGAAATGCCAGCTACTTTTTTTGGGAGGACAGTGACTGGCATATTCTAACATTTACATAGAAATGAAAATGGCCCCGAAAGCAAGAGAATCCGAAAGGAGAAAATATGTATGAAACAGAATTTCAAAGATGAGAAACAGATTCCTACAAATAATTTGCCTCCACTAAGGCTAAAAATTCGGTTTTTCATTAATTTTATATCACTTGTTTTTTTCACATAATGCTTTATTTAAACTATAGACTACTTGGATAAGTTAGTAAAGACCTTAATATTTGTAGTATATTGTAAAATCTAACAGTAAATTTTATAATCTCTAATGTCAGAGACACTATTTGTCTTACTGACCACTGTATCTCCAAGCCTAGAACAATGTCTGACATGTAGTAAATTCTTAATAAATATTTGAGAAATAAATGTATGAATGATTGACAGAAGAAACAAGGATAAAAATCAGGAAATATGATGACCTCCACTCCAATTTCTCAATATGCAGTAATGGGAAAATCAATTTTCCTGGTAGACAACAAGGTGACGGCATTTAAAAATAATTCAGTAGCAAAGACTGGGGGCATGAAATTAAGGAAGAAAATGGTGTAAAAGTAAAAATGGATAAACAAACAAAAAAAATGTTTAGAAGAGATAAAATGTAAACTTAACTAAAATGTAAAGAAATATAAACTCATCCATAATGGAAAGTGCATGGCTATGCACGAACCTAGAGTTTATCCAACGTGTAAAGGGTTCAGTTAAGTCTTCCTGTCACAAACTCATGGATTCAGAAGTTAATTATTCTATCATGAAGTGGCTAAGTGGATACAGCGGGACCTGGTTTGGCTTGTTTCACATGAGCAAGAATAAAGATATATCTTAATTTAAAAGCTACCCTGATCTTAAGATATTTCTTTCTGAAGGTTTACTTATTTTTTTTTTAAACCAGTCGAATTGAATCAGAAGTCCAAAATTACAGGCCTAATTATATCTACCGGACATGAAAAGGTAGTCTTTCTGGGTTATTTCCCATTGATTTTTGGATTATGGCTCCATTAGAGATTAAAGTGAATCACAATTTCTAAAAATATAGAAAATGTTTAACATTGACCTTCAAAAAAGTAGAGACAAGAAAGAAACAATAGTTTTTTGTATTCTTTCTGGTATATAATGGGCTAGTGTAGCTTCAACATGTAAAGAACTTGAAAGTTGTCAGTCTTGTCCTTAGATTTCTTGGACTAATCTGAGAATTGTGGGAGAGGAAGAAATTTTCCCCTACCCTTCTAGGTTCTTTACTCTGATCTAAAAATTAAATTGATGTGAGACAGATTAACAAGAGAAAATAACTAAATTTAATTACATACTTATGTATGAGAACTCTATATCCCATCCAAACTATTACTCAAGAGTAATATGTGAAAAGTCTCAAATTTTTTCTTTTATACATCGATTATGCCAAAGTTAATGGAGGATTATTCTAAAAAGAGAGAATCAAAAACAGGATAATATGTAATTTAGAAATATGATTTTCAGGATATAAGAATGGAGAGGGAATTTGTGGAATTTTCGTAAAGGGAAATCCCAGGAGGAGAATTGTAGGGCTGGTCTAGAGAGCAAGCAGATCAGATGAGATTTATCAGTGTTGAATACACAGTCGAAAGTGAAAGGGTGGAAATGTGTAAGCACATTACTACTTGGTCCAGCTGTAATTTATACTTATAATAGAATGTAATTTGTACAATGATTTAATGAAAAACTATGACAATAACTGCATTGTGACATACTAGGAATTCAGAAGTAGAAAGTTATATATGTGAATGGGGAGTCTACAAAGCTAAATTATCATTTTATAAATCAGGAAGAACAAAAAATCATGTGGAAAAAAAGGGGATACTCATATTTTTTATGGAACTATGGAAGTTAAAAACAGCTTTTAAAAAGTTGAAAATGTTAATTTCTAAGATGTGGAAAGGAGGTGTGAAGCTGACCTGGACAGGGGAATGCTATTTTATTATTATTATTATTATTATTATTATTATTATTATTATTATTATATACCTTATAGAACAAATTTTAAAGATTCTACACATGTATTTTTTTGTATAAAAATGATATCTAAATCTCAAAAAGGAATGTATTAAAGTGAAACCAAAGCAATTACTGAACTTCTCTTATATGTTTTTTCTAATTTTGCCTTTTAATTTAAATATAAAGCTTTAAGTAAAATCTGGAATTTTGGGTCAGTCATTCAGTTTTCTTTTTTTTTTTCTGCTTCAATTCTAAAAGATTGAATGATTCTCTAATAATAGCAACAAAAATTAAACACTGTAAAACTGCCCGCTGTTATCCTTCTCTCCTCCACCAGGTTTTGGGTTAGTGATATTATTACTTTAGCAGCATCATGATTTACAAAATTTACATTTGGTTTTCTACCCATATTCACAGAATAGATTAGCTTTAGTGTAAAGGGATTGCTACACACTGCTACTTCCTTTACCATGACTGACATTTTTCAATCTTTATTTTTATTTATCTTTTGATTGTGTTGACTTGATTGTATAGTTTTGTTTTGTTTTTTAATTTTATTATTGACTCAACTATAGTGTATTCCATAAATCCTTCATGTCTGGCCTTGTCAGATCATCATTTGTATAATTGAAGCATAACTTGATTGGAGACAAAATTCTTGTGTCACACATCATTTTTGGTTACTAGTTACTATTGGGAAACCATGTTTCTCTTTGATGTGTGGATGTAAATCTTTATTGCCTAAGTCATGTGCTATCATTTTAATGTTTCTGTTCTTGTTTCTATTTAAGTTTCATTTCTAAGAATAATGTCATGTATGCTATTTTTCTTCTCTTTTGTCTCTTTTCCTCATTATTCTTATCCATACTCTCTCTCTCTCTCTCTCTCTCTCTCTCTCTCTCTCTCTCTCTCTCTCCCCCCCCCATCTTACTTTGTGAAACTTCTTAAAGTTTCCCAGCATATACCTGACCATCCCTTCTTCTGATGTGGCTTTCATCTTTGCAATGTGTTTATTTTTCTCTTCCATTTCTTTCCTGATTTTGTTGAGCACATTTTGATCACCTTGTTTTGTCTTATCATCTTATTTTAATTTATCAACATCTCTTATTTGATCTCCTTCAGAGAGAATGTGTTTTCATTAATTTTTTATGGCACTAAGGAAAATTGCTTGAACTCTTTGTTCTCCTGGAGTAATTATTCTCCTGATGAATGCTTTCTTTTTGTCCTTTTTTCCTTCTTCTGGTTTTTATAAATGTCAATGTGTATGCATAGGTCTTATGCTGATACCATTTTGATCATTGTAAATACCGAACTGGGGTATTTAGCTACCTGCTGGAAAAGACTGTAGAGAAAGGTATGAGGTGTGTAAGGTGGGATCATCTGAAACTTACAGGGCAGTTGTTACCTAAAACTTTCTTATCAGCTATTATGTGACCTCTGTTCTGAAGACATGTTTCCTCTGGGTTTTTACTGCCTGGATGGTTTATAAGGCTCATGAGGAATCCCACCCAGTTACAGAAGCTTGTGTTGTGACTTGCTGATTTTCTTTGTTCCCTTTGTCCTTCACCTGGAAACCATTCGGTCAGAGTCCCATAGCCAAGAGGCTGAATTATAAGTAACGAGATGATGTGCCTTCAGTTTCTTTTTTCCTTCTTCTTCAATTACCTGCCATTCTCTCCTCTTGCATTCATCCTTGGTGGCCAAGAGGATTAAATCACAGACTCAGAGAATAAAGAAAAGCTATAGCAGTGGGAGTTTTCAGTTGGAAACTGTAGAGACCAAAACATCAGAAAACTCCGAATTTGGAGCTGTGACTGATACTTTTGCTTCCTGAGAATGATGTGCTGCCTGATTTATATTGATTTCACAATATATTCTAAAGGTACAATAGGGCTCAGCATCCACACTGAAGACCGTAGCTATAGGCTGGTGAAGAGAAATTCTTAAAAATCTTCACACCACATACTTGCAAGAAATGTACGGATGCTGTCATCAGAACTAGTGAAAATGTATGTTCCTGGATGAATGTGGATACTGGCTATCACAATGGCTTTGTATTTGGAGTTATTTAGCCCTTAGGCTTGTTTCTGTGCCACTCAGCACATATAGTAGAATTCTCAGGCTACTAAATATTGGTGACTGTAGAGGTTTTAAACATGGATGAATTTAACTGGGCTTCTCCTCCATCTTCCATCTCAGGTACTTAAATCAGTTCTTCAGATGTTGCTGTACAATGATTACCAGCTTATGGATGCTTGCACTGAATAGCAGGCCCCACTAATCTGAGGTTTCGCTTTTGGCGGTTTCAGTTACCCACTGTCAACCAATGTTGGTAAATATAAAATTGAAAATTCCAGAAATAAACAATTCATAGATTTTAAACTGCACACCATCCTGAGTAGCACGATGAAATCTTGCATCATCCAGCTCCATCCTGCTCCATCCAGCCTGGGATGTGAATTATCTATTTGACAAGGGTATCTAAGCTGTAAGCACTACAAGGCCATTAGTCACTTAGTATCCATCAAGGTTGTAAGAGAGAAAGACCACAGTCACATTAACTTTTATTACAGTACATTGTTACAATTGTTCTATTTTATTATTAGTTATTGTTGTTCATCTCTTACTGTGCCTAATTTATCATAGGCATGTATGTATAGGAAAACCATGAGAGAGAGAGAGAGAGAGAGAGAGAGAGAGAGAGAGAGAGAGATAATATCCATGGTTTCTGGCATTCAGTAAGGTTTTAGAACATGCTGTCCGCCACCATGGATAAGGGGGAATGACTGTAAAACATGAGACATGATGACACAGTTCTTAACGTACAATGTATAGGGTATATTCAGATGATTTTTTGCCATCTTCCTGAAGTGATGATTTGCTATAGTAAATTTATTTCTATTCATTGTAATTTATATAGCAGTTTTGAAGAAAAAGCATTTTTACATATGTAAGCAAAAACAACAGAAAAAAACAAAGATATGCCCAGCCCAATCCCACTACCATGCATAAACACATTAATTTAGTACATATATTATTTCATATTTTATATGAGTATGCATATGGATATAACTTTTAATTTTATTTTTTCATGTTACTATATAGGAAATAATAATTTTTTTTCTATATCAATACATAGCCTTTTACTAGTAATGAAACTATTAGTAATGAACTATTATAAATTAGTAATGAACTATTATAGTAGCTTTAAAATATGATATTTTTAAAATATGACTGTTTTAAAGCTACTAATAGTTCATTATATTCTTTAATGTATTTCTCTTATCCAGTGTTTACTTTTACTTAGGGATTTCCCCCTTGTAATTTTATACAATGTTTTAAAGAATATTTTGATTCATTACTTAATAAAGGAAACTCAGAAGTGGAACTTTTAGGTAAAGGGAATAATGAATTTTTAAGACTTCTACTAAATTTCATCAAACTGCCTTCTACAAAATTTGCACTGATTTGTAATTCTAATTTACATGGGGCTGTCCATCACCCTGCGCCATCTCTGGCACCAGTGGTTAATCAGCGGTTATATCTTAGCCAAAACTCAAAAACTAAACCTGGGATAGCTTTGTTCTTCCAAATTTTACATTTTGAGTTACTGTAAATGGTAAATATTATATGTGTAAGATTAATAGCAGCTTACAGTTAATTACACTTGCAAACCCTTTTACCGTTTTTACTAGAGTCCTGTTTTTTTAATTATATAAGATTGTATGTGTTATACTCGTATATACATGTATATCATTTAATCTTTCTGAAATTGGCCCTTCTTTGTTAAATATATCTTTCATTTTCTCACTTGCTTTTCAATTTTTTCTCACAGCATTTTATATTAAGAGGAATATGTTAGTTTTTAAGTAATAAAATCTATCAGTACTTTATATTATGGTTTCTGAGTCTACTGTCATAATATGAAATGTTTTCAGCAACCCAAAAGTATATCTCTGCTTTCATATTTTTATAAATGTATTTTACTGTAATTGGCTATTAATACTTCCATAATTAATTTGATGTTAGATAGAATTCTAATATACCTTCTCAACTTGTCCAAATACAATTTATTGAATTAATTATTTTACTCATTGCTTGAAATTCAAATTGTATCATATAAGTTCTTATAAGTTTTGCAGTTTGTTATCTTTAGTTCTTAATCAAATGCAATTGCTAATAACTATTACTTATTTTATTTTATATATATATATATATATATATACACACACACACACACACACACACACACACACACACACACACACATATATGCCAGGCTCTACCCTAAACACTTGGCACCATTTAATAAGAGCATATGATAATTTAAATAATTTATTATATAATCTTGTCTGATTGCAATATTCTAGCCAATAAGAGCTAGATCCGTGTCAAATCACAGTACCTGTATTCTATTTTAATTCTTGACTTCATTCAGCATACAACAATATTTTACTACTACATGTCAACTATTAGTTTGAGATAGAATGCACAAGTATACTTCTGTTATAAGGAAAATTATTAGAAGATACATAGGTTAAATATAATCAAATGTGTTTTAGCATTTTTAGCATCTATTGTAAGGAATGCATTTTTCATTGCAATATATCAATATGTTATGGTCCTAATAATATATCTTATATTACCATATAAGTATAATGAGGTTATATCATGTTTTTAAAAATGCTATAGTTTTATTTTTAATTAATATAGCATTTTAATGAGTCATACTAATTCCTTGGTTAAAGAATTTTCTGTTTTTATAACATTTTTCTTCAGTGAATATACATGAGGTTGGTTGCATACCTGGACTTAATACCAATAAATTTTAACTTCATCAAGATTACTTGGCATTACATTATTTTGTTTCAGAACATATAAGTAGCAAAGAAATTATCTGGTATAACTCACTCATAAAACTAACCGGATAGAATCATTTAAGGTGTTATATTAGTATTTTTGGACAACATTTTGAATTTATTTAACTTTTATTGCTCTGTTTAGGTAGATATTTTTGACTGAGCCAAACATGGTAATTAGGTTTCATACATGCTTAATGCCCCTTCACAATGCAGTCATATCACTTTTCTAATTAATAATATAGTTTATTTTGTTTCTTCTGCTTTCCTTGATAAATCTCAATGAAAAAGCTTGTCTTCTCTATTAGTTTTTCTTAAGAATAAACTGCTGAGTCTTGTTATCAGTTTTACTATTGTTTTGAAATGAATTATTTTCTATTTTTACCTTTATTCCTTTACTTTTACTTGTTTCTGTCAGAATTATTGTATTATTCTTGCTTATCTAGTTAAATAGTTGATAGATATATGTTCATTTATCTTTAATAAATCATAGGAAGCTATGATTTTTCATTAAAAGTAATATTTGCTGAAGCATTTGTTTGGATGTGTACTGTCATAATTAACTTTTACTACTTAAGTCATCTGTAATGAAGCTATCTTTTCAACTTTAACCTAATTTCTTAGGAGTTTGTGAATTTGTGGGTGTGAGGGTAACATTTCACCATAGGCTAGCACTAGATAATGCTGCAATAACAAAGAAACCCTGATTTCAGTTTCTTAAAACAACCAAGTCATCACATCACAAGTCCAATTCAGGTTGGGTCACTCAGGATCGATCTGCTTCCATCTTGCAAATCTCTTATCATAGAGTCCCTTCTTCCCAGCTTCCAAAGGATAGAAATTGAGCTTGCTATAAATTCCCAAAATACAAAGAAATGTGTTTCTGTTCTTCATATCCCCACTGACAAGGGCTCAGTTAAATGGACCCAACTTCACAACATGAGAGACTAGGAAATGAAGTCTCCTTCTGTATCCAGGGAAGAGAAGTGATGTGCGCATACAGCATGTCCATGTCACACTATGAATGTTCATTTCTCAATCATTTAATTAATTTAGTTATCCCTGGTTATTAATTTTGCAATTTATTGAGTTGTGGCTGGAAAATAGACTGAAAAGTTTTAATTTATTGAGTTTCTCTTTAAGAACTTGGATATAATTAATTTTGTTAAATGGTCCGTGGACATTCAAAAAGTTTGTGAATTCTTTCAAAGTAGAAAGTTGGATATATCTGTTAATCAAGCATATTGTATTCTTTGCAATCTCCTAAATATTGTTATATTTCTGCCCAACAAAATGCTTTGTAATTTCTTTATATATGTGAATTACTTGTTTTATTTTAAATGCAAGTCCTTACTTTATTCAGATTTACTTAGTTTTCCCCTTTTCCTGTTGTTTTTCAGAGTCCAGTCCAGAACACCACATTGTATTTAGTCTTTACGGCTCTGTAGGCTTTAGTAGACTGTAATAGTTTCTCAGATATTCCTTGTTTTCGATTACCTTGATAGCGCAGAAGAGCACTGATCAGGAATTGTGTGGCATGTCCCCCAAATGGGATTTGTCTAATGTTTTCCAAATGATTAGACTGGGTTGTGGGTTTGAGGGAGAAAAACAACGGAGGAAAAGTGCTATTTTCATCCCATCATATGAAGAGCACATACTTGTCACAATTTATGTTAACCTGATCACCTGGCTGACATAGTGTTTGTCAGGTTTCTTCACTGTGAAGTTCTTTTTTCCCTCCTTTTTTTCCCTATAGTATATGCACTCTTTAGAAGGAAGTCACCATCGGTTGCCAACACTTCAGGAATGGCGCTGAAACTCTACTTCTTCAGGGTGGAGTGTCTGTATAAATCCTTTGGGATTCCTCTTCACAGGAGAGTTCTCTCTTCTCCACATGTATTTAGTCAATCATGTATTTTACATTAGTATGTACTCATGTATATTCATTTTATATTTTGGGTTATAATCCAACATTATTTTGTTGCTCAAATTTTCCCAACTTTGGTTATTAGAAGCTCATTCAGTTGGCTTCTGTTTCCTTTTGACACCCCTCCATTGAATTTTTTTTTTTGCACTTTCTTTCCTTCTTGTCCCAGCGCTAGAATCAGGCATTTTTCCAAGGAGCCCTGGTTCCTTTTATTGAAGAATGGTATTATAAACCAAGCTCTGAAAGCTAGATGGACTCTTTGCTACTGGATATCTTTGCTTCTGGGCTCTCTCGGCTAATAGAACAAGAAAATATGCATCTGTTCACTAACCTGTGTATTCACACATATCTAAGTGTTTTTATACATAAACCTCTGTATCTATATTAACTAAAAAATGAGTTTATATTGATGTCTCCAACTCTAACTCGTTAACACAAGGATTATTTAAGCCTATTCCTTCTTGCTTAGCCATAAACTACCACTGTGACAGTGAGAGAAACCTGGCCCCCACCACCATTTCATCAATTGTTCAATTCCATGTACAGAGGGTGCCCCAGAAAATGGATGTGCATTTTAATAAAGGAAAAAACTGTATTAAAATTGTAATACTCATACCAATATAAAAGATGAATGCAAGTCATGTGCATACATATTTTTTTGGCACCCTTGGTATATGTATAGAAGTGTCAAATTTGTGAACCCATACACTCGTAGGAATAAACTTTATCAAATACAATACACTGGTTATGAACAATTTCCATTGCATTTATTCTTGCAGACTCCAGACATTTCCAAAGTGACTTAGGTCCACATGTTTCTCACACACACCTTTCAGTGAAATTGTTTCATATATTTGTAATACTGGTAGATTGTTTTTGTCGTGTTCTATACTAACCTTGAAAATTTTTTTAAATTTTAATTTTATTCTAGTTTTAAAAGTTTAATTTTATTAATAGTCATTCTTCATGCTGTCAAGTTCTGGGGGATTTAACAAATGCATAGTACAATATACCCACCATTGCAGTATCATACAGAATAGATTTCCTACCCTAAAAAGATGCCCTGTATTTCACCTATTCAATCTTACTCACCCCTCCTTGACCCCTGGCAACACCTGATATGTTTACCATCTTTACAGTTTTATTAAGTGTCCTTCATGTCTTTTCATAGTTTGATGGCTCATTTCTTTTCAGTGTTGAATAATATCCCATTGAATGGATATACCATAGTGTGTCTACTAATTCATCTATTGACTCACATCTTTGCTGCTTCCAATTTTTTTTTTTGGATGATGAATAAAGCTTCCATAAACATTATGTGCAGTATTTTGTGGACATAAGTTTTCATATCAGTTGGATAAATACCTGAGAGTGTGTTTACTGGACTAAGTTTAGTTATGTAAGAAACTGGCAAACTGTCTTCCAAATGTCTGTACTATTTTGCATTCACACCAGCAATGAATGAGAGTTCTGGTTGCTCCACATCTTCACCAGCAATTGGTGTTGTCACTTTTGGGTTGTGGCCCTTCTCGTGGGTTTCCAATGATAATGAATTGTTCTTATAATTTATAATTCCCTAATGCCACATTGTTTAGAATATCTATGCATGTGAGTATTTTGCCATCTGTATATCTCTTTTGTTGTAGTGTTTGCTCAGTTCTTTGCCCATATTTTGATTGAATTGTTTGTTTCTTATTGTTGCATTTTAACAGTTTCTTGAATATTATTGGCAAAATTCTTTATCAATATGCATTTTAAAGAAATTTTCTCTGTCTGTGGCTTGTCTTTTCATTCTCTTAACAGTGTCTTTCTCAGAAGAGAAGTATTCATTATTGAAAAGTTCAACTTAATTTTTTTTTCTTGCACCATGCTTTTGGTGCTATACCTAAAAATTATGACCAAACCTAAGGTCACCTAGGTTTTCTCATATATTTTCTTCCAAAAGCTTTATAGTTTTGTGTTTTCCATTAAGTCTATGATTTTTTTTTAGTTAATTTTGTGAAAGGCTAAGGTCTGTGTCCAGAATCAGTGTTTTTGTTGTTTATGTACTCCCTATTGTTGCAGCACCATTTATTGAAAAGACCACGGTTTCCTCAATGAATTGTTTTTGTTCCTTTGTTAAAGATCAGTTGACCATATTTGTGTAGCTCTATTTCTGGGCTGTTTATTCTGTTTCATTGATCTTTCACCAATACCATGCTGTGTTGCTTACTGTAGCTTTAAAGTAAATCATAAAGTTAGTATGACCCTTTGAAATTTATTCTTTTACTTTAGTATTATGTTCATTAGTCTAGGTCTTTTGTCTTCCCCTTCAAACTTTAGAGTCAATTTGTTATGATCTAAAAATGACTTGCTGGTGTTTTGATAGGGATTGTGTTGAATCTATAGATCAACACGGGGGAGAATTGAAATCTTTACCAAGGTTAAGTATTCCAATCTGCATTTCCTTAGAGGTAGAACTTATTTCATTTATTTCATCAGAGCTGTGTGATTATATACCTATAAAACCTGTACATGTAAAAAAAAAAGAATCTGTACATATATTGCTAGATTGATATCTTAAGTATTTAATTTTGGGGGGTGCTGTTGTAAATGGAATTGGTTTTTAAATTCAGGTTCAAATTCCTCACTGTGAATACATGGAAAACCAATTGCCTTTTTTATATGAACTTGTCTCCAGTGACCTTACTATACTCACTCATTAGTTTCCGGAGTTTGTCTGGTTCTTTGGGATTTTCTACATAGTCAATCATATTATCTGCAAGTAAAGACAATGTGATTTCTTTCTCCCCAGTCTGTTGAATTCTTGCTGCATTCTTTTATTTTATTGCACTACCTAGGACTTCCACTAGTGGGTGGGAATGGTGAAAGAAATTACAGTCACCTTGTTCCCAATTTTAGGGGGACAATGTCCTGCTTTTATTTAATACCTATAACATAGCCTGTAGCTTTGTCAGTGTATGTACTTTATCAAATTGTGGAAGCTCCCCCTCTACTTCTGGTTTACCGAACATTTTTATCATGTGTTAGACTTTGTCAAGTAGTTTTCCTACATTACTTGATATGGTCATATAATTTTCCATCATTAGCCTATCAATACAGTGGATCACATTAGTTGATTTTTAAACTATTAGAACAAACTTACATACCTGGAATAAATCCCACTTGTCATGGGTACATAATTTTTATACATCATTAGATTTTATTTGTTAATACTTTGTTGAAGATTTTTGCACCTATATTCATGAAAGATGTGGTTTTCTAAAGTTCAGTACCCTATATCTTCATCTGGATTTGGAATTAGAATAATGCTGACCTCATACGATATTTAGTAACTGTTGTTGCTGCTTCTATTTTTGGAAGAAATTGTGGGAAATAGATATCATTTCTTCTTTAATATTTTGTAGAATCTACCAGGGAATTACCATCTGGGCATGGGGATTTTTTAAAAGGTTGTTATTACTGATCAATATCTTAGATATAGACCTATTCAGATTATGGTTTTTTGTTTTGTTTTTGAGTGAGCTTTGGTAGTTTAAGGAATTAGTCAATTTTATCTGAATTATCAAATATGGGGATATAAGTTATTTGTAGTATACTTTATTATTTTTTTAATATCCACAGAATCAGTAGTAATAATTTCTATCTCATTTCTGATATTAGTTATTTATGTTCTCTCTCTCTCTCTCTCTCTCTCTCTCTCTCTCTCTCTCTCTCTCTCTCTCTCTCACCCTATCTAAAGGTTTAGAGGTCTTTGACCTTATGGGGGGGATGGGAGCAATGCCTTTCAGTTTCCTGTACATATTTCTATTGTTTTTCTGTTTCAAACTTCTATGACTCCTGCTCTAGTTTTTATTATTTGTGTTCTTTCACTTGTTTTAGGCATAAATTGTTCTTCCCTATTTTTGTAAATTGGAAACAAGTTATTGATTATAGATCTTTCTTCCTTTTCAATTTATGCATTTAACACTATTAATTCCCTCTGAGCATTGCTTTCACTGCATCCCAAAATTATAATAGGTATTATTTTTCTTTACATTTAATTAAAATTAAATTTCATTTGAAACATTTTATTTGACCCATGTGTTATTTTGAAGTGTATTATTTAATTTCCAAGTATTTGAGAATTGATATCTAGTTTAATACACTGTGGTCTGATAAAATATTTTGCATGATTTCTATTACTTTAAAATTGTTAAGATGTTTTTTGTGTGTGGCCCAGAATGTAGTATGTCTTGGCGACTATTCCATGTGAGCTTTAGAAGAATGTTTATTCTCCTACTATTAGATGGAGTCGTCTATAAACGTCAGTTTGATCAAATTGATTGATAGTGTTTTTCAGATCTACTACATCCTTACTGTACTTGCGCCTGCTTGATGTATAAATTAATGAAGAGGGATGCTAGAATCTTCAGCTATAATAGAGTATTATCAGTTTTTCATTGCAGTTCTATCATTTTTTATCTCGTGTTTTGACATTCTGTTGTTCAATGCATAAATATTAAGGATGGTTATATCTTCTTGGATAATTGACCCCTTTATATAACATATAAAGCCCTCTTTATCCCTGATAATTTTCCTTGTTCTAACCTCGGCTTTGTTTGAAATTAACATAACTATGCCAACCTTTTTGTTGATTAATGTTCTCAAGGTATATCTCTCCATCCTTTTGTTTTTAATCTGTCCAAGTCTTTCTATTTAAAATGAGTTTCTATCAACAGCATACAGTTTTGCAGTTTCGTCTTTTTTTTAATTCACTCTGACAATACCTGTATTTTAATTGGTGTACTTAGCACACATATTTAAAGTGATTATTGGTATTTTAAAGTAATATATACTATGTCTATAACAATTTCCCATTTCTTGCATTTTTTTTCTTTACTTTCTCTTGGTTTAATGGAGCATTTTACATGATTACATTTTGTCTCCTCTCTTAGCATATCAATTACACTCCTTTTAAAAACAATAATTGCTATAAAGTATTCAATGTACTTCTTTGTTGTTGTTTTTACTAATCTAACTCAAGCCTGAAGTAATCACTTCAGGTGTAGAATAGGCAACATAACAGAGCGTCTTCAATTTCTTTCTCCCATCCTTTATGTCATTCATTTTATTTATTTGTATACTGTAATCACCAAATACAGTGTTACTATTATTAATAAAAACACTTTCATTTTTTTAAATCAAGAATAGTAAAAAGCAAGAATTTTTAGAAAACAATAAAATATTTTATTTACCTTCATTTATTTTTTTCTCTGATAAAAATAAATTTTCTTTATGTAAATCTCTTTCTGGTCTATAACATATTTCTTCTCATTTTATGTAGGTCTGGTCTGCTGGCAATTAAGTTCTTCAGTTTTTGTTTGCTGGAAATAATTTCTATTTCTTTTTTAAAGGATAACTTCACTGGGTATAGAATTCTGGTTTGATGACATATACATATATAGTTTTTTTCCATTCAATACTTTTACTCTCTGGAGTAGATTTCACTCTACCCTCTTCTTGCCAGTGTGGTTTTCTGATGAAAAGTCAGCTGTAATTTTTTTGGTAAGGTATCCTCCTACCACCCCATCTTCATTCAAAATTTTATCTTTAATTTTGTGCATATTGAATTGGATATTTATGATATATGTTTTATATTTCTTTTGCTTGGTGTTCTCTGAGCTTCTTGAATCTGTGGTTTTGTGTCTGTCATTAATTTTGAAAAGTTCTCTCATTACTGAAAATATTATCTTGTTCTTTTTTTCACCTTTGGCATTCCAATTAAGCATATAGTACACTTTTGGAATCTGTACCACAGTTTTTAGATGTTCTCTTATGTTTACTTCATTCTTTTATCTCTTTGCATTTCAGTTCTAGAGGTTTCTATTGACATGTCTTCAAGTTGACTTATCCTTTCCTCAGTCTTTTTGATTCTATTGATGAGCCTATAAAAAGCATTCTTCATTTCTGTTGCAGTGTTTCTCATTTCTAGCATTTCATTTTAGTTTTTAATATTCCATTTCTTGGTTTAAATACCCATCTGTTATATTATTTATTTTCTATTAAGGCCCTAAAGAGATTATTTATAGTTTTTTCTCTCTCTCATGTATTTTAAAGGCTTTAAGTAAATGGGTTTGCTATGATACCACCATAAAATTATGCAACATGAAGTGCTAGGAAGGAAAGGGACCAAGTACTATGATAGAAACAAAACTTTTAAAGAAAGGATGATGTCTGTAGGACATCACTGAGAATAAAAGAGATGTTTTTGTCATAAGAGGTAGATATAGATCTGAGAAAAATAAGCAGATGTGTAATGTTTTTATAGCAGGAATATATTAGGAAATGTGCTTGAGATATATTAGAAAATTAAAATTTTAAATTAAGTATTAAAGGTCATAAGCCCAGAGCAAAGTTGGTGTAACTGTATCATCAGATGATGTTGAGGAGAGGCAGGACTATATCATTTAAGGCTGGCGAGGAAATTATAAGAAATATGGATTATTTGCTAATTATGTTGGTAAACCATGAAAACATTTAAAAAAGAGGAGTCGCATGACATGCTTCATATTTTTAAAACATCACTTTCCCTACAGTGTTTGAAAATTAATTAGAGAACAGAAGGAGAAAAAACAAAAAGACAAATTCTAACTAATTTGTAATAGTCTGTGTCTCTGCTGCCCAATATGGTAGGCATTATGCATGTGACTCTTGAGACCTTAAAATGATGCTAGTATGATTTTAAAAGTTAAATTTTATATTTATTTTTATTTAATTTAAAATTTTAAAGTAAAACTGTAAAATATTTTTTTCCTTTAAACACAACTCTGATGTTTTCATAGAACTACATTTCACATTAATAGTTGCATTACAGAGGTATTTATTTTTTGGTATATTTTATGTGCATGTCAGGCACGTGCATTCTTTCTAGTATCACATAAACACTTCTCCAATCTAGTCAGTGTCGATGGATTGATTCAGTTAAATTATTTCTTTTATTATGCAACAACATAACATAAGGCGTTTATTTAAATATTTTGTAAAGATCACATTCATTGCATTGATGCCCATTCCAATAGTAATTTTAAACAAATTGAAATATTTATAGTTTTAATTATTACTTAATTATATAACTTAAATTATATGTTTAGTTTAAATATATTTATTTGTTATATTTTTAATTTAAAAAATAAGTATGGGCAAATATTAAAATTTAAAACAAAGGCATACAATACCAATGCAGGATTGAGTAGAGATGTGGTAGATCAAGTGGAAAGTAAAGTGAGAAAGAAACTAGAGAGGTAGGCCACAATTTCATTTTGAATAGAAATCGTAATCTGCTGCAGCAGAGTGAAATGAAATTTTAATAATTTTAATAATTCAAGGGGATAAGTAGACAAAAATATTAAGAATTATATTCAGCAAATATATAGCGAATATGTTTCCTCCCAGTAGTCAAAAATGAATTGACAAAATTTGCTACCTAAATTTAGAATTATGTCCAAAAATGTTTTCATGAGTTTTAGGAGGAAACAGGATTGCAACATTGGCCATCTGTAGAATGGATTGGAATTTGGCACAAAAAATGGAGATACTTTTTAGATTGAGAGATAGTAAAAGAAATTATCACTTTAGTCATAAAAGTTTAGCTAGAAAATTCCATAAAATATCATTTTTATAAACAGTGCAATATTTTTTATTGTCATCAGTTGTCTGCAGGACAAAGCATCTTTTTAACAATACCAGAAATAAGTGATTCAAAATTTTTAAAATTACAACTTTCCTTTGTCTTTAGACGATTCATACAGCATATAAGCACTGAACAATTAAGATTTAGGTATGTTTTGTTTCAAAGAACTTCCATATATTTCAGAAATTTGTCAATTTACAGATGGAGCCATGGAACTATTGTCATGTAAATTACTGAATCTTTTATATCCATCAAAGAATTTCAGCTAGGTATGCAAAGATTTTACTATTAAAGTAGACAGTGTTCCAACTGTGTTAGGTCAAAACTCAGGTTTTGTTGTAAGTCTAAAACAAGAGCTGAATATTTCATTATTGTTTTTTAAATAGACTTTATAGGGCCGGCAGAGTGGCGCATTGGTTAAGAGCTGGCTTGGGACGCCAGCTCTGAGCAGCAGGGCTCTGGTTCCGATCCCACATGGGGGCCAGTGACACTGCCCTTTACAGCTAAGATGGTGAACAACAGCTCGACCTGGAGCTGGGCTGCCATGAGTCGCAGGCGACAGCACAGGCGACAGCGTAGGCTGCAGCCCCTGCTGCAGTGGGCTGCCATAAGCTACCGTGTGTGGTCAGCAGCCAGCGTGAGCAGCCAGCAGCCAGTGTGAGCTGCCAAGAGCCGCCCTGAGCGGCCATCCAGAGGCTGGCAACTGATCTGCTTCACCCGGGAAGAGCACAATGATAATACCAACATGGGCCAGTGAAGCAACGTCCTCCACAACTAGACTGAAGAGCAAAATGACAGCAACTTGTCTGTTTCCCTTCCCTCAATTTCCCAGCGCTGTTCCCCTCCCCCAATTCCACAATAATAAAATCTTTAAAAATAAAAAAATAGACTTTATAGATCAGTTCTAGGTTCACTGCAAAGTTGAAAGGAAGTTACATACAGAGATTTCCCATGTATCCCCTGCTCTTACTCATACATAGCCACCCCCATTACCAACATCCCCCCAGGAGTGTGATACATTCGTTACTGTTGATGAGCCTACATTGACACATCCTTATTACCCAGAGTCCATAACTATTGACAGGTTACACACTTGGTGTTATACATTCTATGGTTATGGACAAGTGTATAATGACATGTATCTCCCAGTAGAGTAGCATACAGAGGAATTTTATTGTCCTAAAAATCTTCTGTGTTCCACCAATTTATCCCTCTGGCAACCACAGGTCTTTTTATTGTCTACATATTTTTCCTTTTTTCAGAATGTCATATACATTCTGAACAACATAAGTTCAAACTGCTCAGGTTCATTTACACAGATTTTTTTCTTTTCTTTTTTTTTTTTTTCATTAAATACCTATACTGTTTTTGATCTGTCATTGGGAGTCTGCAAATGAAAAGGGCTGACTGTATACATTGATCTATATGATTGTTTACAAGGGACTTAAAGATTCATGGATTTTGGTATCCACAGGGTTCTTGGAACCAGTTGACTTCTTTCGCTTAGTAATCTGCACTTAACTTTCTTCCCTGTCTCTTCATGGCTTGATAGCTCATTGCTTTTAGAGCTGATTAATATTCCATTGTCTGGGTGTACCTCCATGTATCTATTCACCTACTGAAGGACATCTTATTGCTTCTAAGCTTTGGCAGTTATGAATGAAGCTTCTATATTATCTGTGCGCAGGTGTTCGTGTGGACATATTTTTTAGCTACTTTGGGCAAATACCAAAGAGCAACATTGCTGAATCCTATAGTAAGAGTATGTGTAGCTTTATAAGAAACCACTACACTGTCCTCCAAAATGGCTATAACATTTTACACACCCACCAGCAATGAATGAGAGTTCCTATTCTATATCCTTGCCAGCATTTGGTGTTGCCAGCGTTTTAGATTTTGGCCACTAGAATAGGAGGATAGTAGCACCTGATTGTTGTTTTCATTTGCATTTCCATGATGATATATGACATGGAACATCTTTTCATATACTTGCCATCTGTATATATTCTTTGATGAGGTGTTTTTAAAGTCTTTGGCCATTTTTTTTATTGTGCTGTTTGTTTTCCTGTTGAATTTTAGGAATTCTTTGTATATTTTGGTTAAACGTCCTTCATCAGATGTTTCTTTTGCAAATATATCCTCCCAATCCATTACTTGTCTTCCCATGCTCTTGATATTATCTTTTACAGAGCTTAATTTTTAGTTTTAATGAAGTCCATTTTATCAATTATTTCCTTTATGGATTACAATTTTGGTGTTGTATCTAAAAAGCCATTGCCCTACCCAAGGTCATCTAGGTTTTCTCCTGTGTTATCATTTAAGAGATTTATAGTTTTGCATTTTACATTTAAACCTGTGATTCGTTTTGAGTTAATTTTTGTGAAGAGTGTAAGGACTATCTAGATTCACTTTTTTTTCATGTAGATTTGCAGTTATTTCAACAGTATTTCTTGAAAAGGCAAGTTTGTTTTATAGTATTGCTTTGTTGTATTGTCTTTGCTCCTTTTTAAATGATCTTTGGCTATACTTAATGTGAATCTATTTCTGGGCTTTCTATTCTGTTACACTGATTTATGTATCTATTCGTTTGTTAATACCATACTCGTATGTTTAATGTAGCTTTTTAGGAAGTCTTGATGTCAGGTAGTGTCACTCCTCCAACTGTGCTCTTCTCATTTAATATTGTGTAAAAGTTGCAGTAGTGAAAGGTTCAATCCACCTCAATTTAACCACAGTCTTGATCTACCATGGATTCGAGATGGAGCTGAAAGGTGTACTAGACCCCTTCTGGGACTTAAACTCTATTTTTGCTAGACTAACGCTGTGTGACTGCTGCAATTATGCTGTGTTTTTCAGCCATTCTGTGAACAACTTCTAGGCCTCTAGTCCTGGGAAGCTTAAATATCAGTTGTATGAGATTGCTGAAAATCTTCTGCCTCTGTGAATCGTAGCAGTAGTTCTCTCCTCGCCTTCTGTCTTTCTCCATAGACTAAGAAAGAGCAACTTCCCTGATTGGAAACCTGGTGTGCAGAAAGTTGGGCTGAGCTTACTGAGCCTTCCTTCTTTCTGAGAGTCTGCCCCTTGAGTTATGGGTGCCTTGGCAGCTCTCCCACACATTCATATAGGCATTGCTCAGCTATAAGCTACTACTACCTCATCAGCCAAAGCAGAAGTCAAATCATTCTTGGGTCATGAATTCAGTCATTCTCGTGTGATATTGCTCCAACAATTCTCATTTGTGTTTTGTTTTAAGAGTACTGCCGAGGAAATGAAACTGTACCATTTGCCCAGTCTATATTTTTTATTCTTTTGATTTTTAACTTTCCTGTGTCACACTATTTTAGGCATATTTCTTTTTTTTTTTTTAAGATTTTTTTTTTATTGGGGAATTGGGGGGATGGGAACAGTGCTGGGGAATTGGGGGAAGGGGAACAGACAAGTTGCTGTCGTTTTTGTTCTTCAGTCTAGTTGTGGAGGACGTCGCCCCACTGGCCCAAGTTGGCACCATCATTGCGCTCTTCCTGGGCGAGGCAGATCAGTCGCCGGCTTCTGGACGGCCGCTCACTGCGGCTGCTGGCCGCTCACGCTGGCTGCTGGCTACACACGGCAGCCCATGGCAACCCACTGCCACAGGGGCTGCAGCCTCCGCCGTCGCCAGCAACCCACGGCTGCCCAGCTCCAGGTTGAGCTGTTGTTCAGCATCTTAGCTGTAGAGGGCAGCGTCACTGGCCCTCATATGTGGGATCCGAACCGGGGACCTCTGGTGTCCCAAGCCAGTTCTTAACCATCGCGCCACCCGGCCGGCCCTAGGCATATTTCTTATATATGGAATTTGCTTTTGATTTTATTTGTTTAATCAAATCAGAGAGTCTTTGTTTTTAACCTCAAAATTATTCTCTGAAAGGTGGCAGAATATGCCACCCCGAAATATGACTGTAGGCGTTCAGGACATGCCACTTAAAATATACCTTTTTTGATATATTGATTATTTTGAGCTGAAGGTATTTAAAAAACAGCAAATGGAAGGAAAAACTTTCTTAACTCCTTTATTTGCCTAAAGGAGGAATCTCCAAAAGGAACTTTATTGTCATAAATCCTCTCCCTAGGAGTGTCATCAACCAAGAGAGACTGACTCTTATTACAGGGAAAGGTACTAGTGGTTGACACCATACTCAGACAAACTTGTCACAAACTATCATATATCCCATTTATTCTTGTAAGGACCCATTCATCTTTCTGAAAAAAATCCCTTACTTTCCCCTAAGAATGCTATATCCTCCACTATTTTCCCTATTAAGATGGTATTTAAGCCTGAATTCTAAGCCACCTGGGAGAGTTACTCATTTTTCCCTGGGTATCTTCCATGTACCCATGAGGTATATATGGTAATAAAATTATGATTATTTTTCTCTTCTTAATCTGTCTTGTTATAGAGGCCCCATACAAGAACTTAGAAGGGTTGAGGAAATTATTATTTTTTCTTTCCTATACCTCAAACCCAAATATTGTGATAGCCAATAGGTATGATCTTATTTTCCTTGTTTAAAATTGTTACGTTCTTTTTCATGCCTCTTTGCTTTTTTTTAAATTCTGGCATTCTTCTTGGTTAAGTTAATATGTTCTTTTCTCTATTTGTCAATTCGTATTCTTAATTTTATTTTAGTAAGAGACACTTTTAATATAAAAGCAATAAGCCTACCTGCCTATGTATTTCTACAAGTATCAAGAGTAATCGATCATTTAAAATAGTAATTTTGCATATAATAGTTCCCTATACCAATGATTCACATTTATTTTAAGAATGTGGGGTTTCACAGAAGATGATTTTCATTTTTTTCTCCTAATGTTTTCTTTCAAAAATTATTTCTGATATTTATATTGTTTCATATATCATTAGCAAATAATAAAACATGAATTCTATTTTATAGCTTTTGCTTTCTGTCTATGGTCCTTTTTATCCGCAATCCTATGCCTTCTTCATTTTTAATATCTTTGTTTTGATTTAATTCTATTGGCCACTATATTTCTTCAGAAACACTTTAGGAGAGGAATGAGAATAGTAAATTATCTGAACTCCTGGATATCTGTGAATGATTTTTTTCTTCTTGGTATAAAAACAGTAACATTTACACACACAATATTTTTTCCTTAGAACTCATATGAATTTCCCTCTTTTTTTGTTGTGTTTTTTTGTATTTGTTTTACTAATACGTAGTGTTGCATAAAATTCTGTTGCCAACAATGTTTTTTTCCCATTGTAGATAGGCCAGTAATAATCAATTTATTTTCTTGGTATATGTGTATGTTTTCCTGTCTCGATGTTTAGAGTAAAACAATTAAAACTTTCAAAATGTTCCTGTTAGTCTCTTTTCCTTCATTTTACCAGAATTTCAGCAACTTCTATTAACAAACACACACATATATATTTTTTTATTCTCAGAAATGTTCAGTATTATTTATTTGAATATTTATTTTCTTCTATCTTCTTTACACTTTTTTTTTTTCATCCCATACTCTCAATGCCCTGAAAGTGGGTATCACATCCTCATTTACAGACAGGTCCACTGCAGCAGACAAGATTTTACAACTCTCCCAGCCTGATCAGACTACAATACCCTTCTCTTTTCTATGAGAAAAGGAATATATTCACTTAACATTAAAAATATAATTATATGTATAAATATATATGGAAAAGTAAAGCTCAGAGGGGTAGTTTGTGTCAAGCAGTGTCACCTAGTATATTTGGGAAGGAGGGAGAAAGTACGAAGACTCTAAATTTGGAGCTCTCTCTTCCAATATTTCTAATGTTCTAATTTCAAATATTTCTCTAAGATGAGCTGCAGAAGGAAAACTTGATTTTAGCAGCTCAAAGGAATGCATCTTAGGAGGGGTGCTTTAGAGACTGGCAGGCCCCGGTAGGTGGGTCTCACATACCACCTGCAAGGAAAAGAATCATTTGTAAATTCCTCTGCATGCAACTGGGCAAAGACTCCTAAGCAAGGCTGTTCTTTTTTACTAAGGAGCCTTGGAGGTGGCAAAGCAGTCATCAGCTTATGCAAATTCCTGTGGGCACAAAAAAGGGACCTTTTAAGCTGCCTATTACTTTATTATTGCTGAAAGAAAGAAAAGAAAAGCATTAGGGGAGGGGGGATGGGGAGAATTAAAGATCTAATTACAGTGAGAGCTCCCTACCCAGGTTGTGTCTCTTGCTGTGTTTGAATGATTTTTCTTTGTCGACAGCCTTGCACTGGGCTATTTTTAGCATCTCTTTAATAATTGAGCTGTAGCAATTGTGCTCAGCAGCTGGCACAGGCAGGGAAAATAGCAGCTCAAAGAAATAGTGCAGCAGGGTCATAATTTAAGTCAAGCAGCATTATAGAACATACCTTCCTCAAAGGTAGAATGCTGAAGTGGGGTAAAAAAAAAAAAAAAGCAAAAACCTTGGGAAGAGTAGAAAGAGAAGGAGACAAAAGGAAGTGATAGATGGAGCGTGTTTTGTGTTTCTGTTTGAACAAAAAAAGCCTGAGAAGGTGCCCTGTTGGATAGATTCTTTTCAGGGTAAAGAAAGTGGAGAGGGAGGGCCTTGCCACTTTAGGAGGCCAACAGGACCGAGAAACTTAGGTTGCCAGGAGAACTGAGGCTTCCTTTATCCCAAGGGTTGAACAGAAAAAAGGGCATTCCTGTATAACACCAGAATCCCCTAACATTGTTTTCGTGGCTGCTCACTCACGGGTCGTGAAAGAATTCACGAGGCAGGTAGAAGTACAGAAGGCAGGTTTATTAAAGTGAGAGAAGGGCCAGCTGGGCAGAATCTGCTAGAAACTCCTGCAAACTACCGCATCCAGTCTTTGTTTTGTCTCAAGTTTTATATTTTCTAACCAGGATGTAAATTACTTCAGCCTGTAGTAGAATTTTCTGTTGAGTTCCACTTTGTCCACTGGGGTCGGGAAGCGGTTAACCAGGTAATCATATGTTATGTAGATTTAAGTTGGAGCAGGGGGAGGATCCCATACAGATGCAAAACCTTTCCCAAGCCACTGGGCCAGCATGGCCAAAGTAAACAGAACAATTGAAACTGGTAATGCAGAGTACTTGTACAGCAAGCAGAGCCATCAAGGCCTTGCGGAAAGGAGGCAAAGAACAGAAAAAAAAGAAAGCTTTCAAAATGTCTCAAGCTAAATTATACTTATTAATTCAAATTATTCCAGAGGTCCAAATGGAAAAATAGAAGATTCCGTGCCACCATTACAATCCCGTCTTATCCATTGTGAGTGGCATGAAGCTAAAAAGTTGGAAGAGGGAATTTTGGCCACGACAGAGGAACAGACTGTGATGAGGAGGGGTAAATCTCACATTGCCCAATATTTTCCTATCCTGAAAGGTTGTAGACAAGGAATATATGGGTTTCTCATAGCCCAATTCTCAGCTCCATTGTTAAATACCTGAGTTAGGTCATTGAGCCAGGGGGCAAGGTGTGTATCTCACTTTGCTGAAATCGTTGCTTTGCATCGCTGGCTCTCTTCCAGGCAGTCTGCAGAGCCCAGAGTGTGATGGAGACCTGCCAAATGGAGACTTCATAAGTGCCCATATATCTGATCAGTGGAGACATTCAACCAGGCAATCTACATAAACAAACAAACAAATAGCCCAAATGGTCAAGGTTGTCTCCAATTAATTAAATGATCACACCAACTAGACAACTGCCAAATTGCTCATGTCTCTCTTTGACCAGGCAGAGACTGCTCAAGATTGATCAGGTTGTAAGCTTTCTTCCTCAGCTCTTCAAACTTTTTACCTCTTACATTTTCCCTCTTTTCTCTCTCTCTCTCTCTTTTAAGCTATAATCTCGTTTGTATTGCACGAACTCCATTTGTTTTCAGCGCTTGCCTCCCTGCCTTCTTCACTGCATCCTCCTCTGCCTTTTGTTTCCTCTCTGCTTTCTAGCCTGGGTATTGGACTGGAGCCTTAGGTGACTGAAGAAACCTTCTAAACTGAGCTGAGCTGGTGTGACATTCCATCCAGTAGAGGTCAATATGACAAAGGGAATTCCCACAACTACCTAGGCATAGACACGGGCTATCAGTACAATATAGGGAAGATGAATGGCCACCCAATTGCTTGTTATGGCAAAGAAAACAGTTGTCCCCACCAGCACCCGTGCCCTTTAATTATCAAAATAGCCATTTCTTTAAAACTAGTCTTTAGGAACTTTGAAATGGAAAGTCAGCATAAAAAAGTTTTTTTTTATATATTCCTTAAACATCGAGGTAAATGTTAATTCTTGGCTCTTCTAAAAAGGAAAAGCAAAAAAAGAAAGGTGGAAGTCTTGTTGGAGAGTGGGCCCTTCTCAGCACAAAGTCCAGGTCCTTGGCAACTCGAGCAAGGAATTCAATGAGATGCCGGAGTAAAGCACTGAAAAAGTAGTTTCTTCGAAGAGATAGTACATTTCAAAGACATAGAAGTAGGCCCGAGCAGTAGAGAAGGCTCAAGGGCCCATTATTAGAAGAGAAATTATATTCCAAAGAGTTTAGAGTGGGCCACGCGCAAAGGCGAGGCTCAAAAGACTCAACAAAGGGTGGAAGGGGTTCAAAGGGAAGAAGCGGTCAAAAAGAGCAGGATGGACTTCCCAGGACTTGGAGTTTTATCCCCTTTCTCTAGAATGGGCTGTTCCCCTAAGGGCGTGGGACCACTTGATTGGCACCTGTGATTGACAAGAGGTACTGTGTAGGTGCGAGTGAGTGGTCTGATCTAGTTGGGTATTTTGTGCCCATTTGTTTTCCTGCAGGGGTAGATAATTACAATACAAAGGGGAGTTTTGGGTGGAGAGGGGATGTCGCATTGGCGGCCCCATTCTGTGGGGTGTGCAGGAATGCAGAGACCCAATGCCTGCCTCTAACTGCCTGCCTTGTTTTCCCCTTGAGAGATGTGATCCCCATAAAATCTCTGTTGGAAGTTAAGGGACAAGGGGTCTTTTCTTCTTTGTCTGCTTCCTGCTGGGCAGGGGCGTAGAGTTGTCCCTGCCTATTGGGGATTCACGGAACTCTCACCCTAACTGATCTCAGATGAGAGGAAGGGGTCTCAAGCTCCGCCTGGAAGACCATGTTGGCTTCTTTGGTTGTGACTGGCAATCTTGTTGGGCTGTCCCCTGTATCCCCAATGAGGAAAAATAGATTTTAATTAATAAATCTGTTAGCGCTCATGAAGCCTGTGGCCATTCATCCTGTTACTCAGGTGGCATCAGTTGTCTGGGACCAGAATGGGTTTGGCATTTAGCTTTCTGGCCTGGGGGATATTAGGAAGTCACAGGCTTTCAAGCAGTTATCTGAAGCAGGGGTAGGAGACTTGTATTGTTTAGGGTGCAGAAGCTGATTTACAAAGCAATCAAGAAGCAGGGGGATAGGAGAATTCTAGGATTCAGGCTAGGAGCAATCTTTAGCCTAGGATTCACAGTCTGATGAGAAGAGTAATCAAAGCCAGGGACTAAGAAACTAGGGAGGAGACTTAATATTTCTATACTTAACATTTCTATAGGAAAGAACACTTAGAAGTTTCTCAATGGTGGGGGTGCTGCTTAGCTGGCTGGTAACAGAAGGAAGGCTCTGTCTGGTTAAAATGTCAGTCCTCACATATGGGTTTAAATACCTCACACATACTTTAGTTCTTCGGGTCAAAAAGAGAGTTTTCAAGTGTAATAAGCTTGAACACCACCAAAGGAATCAAGTTGAATCAGTATAAAAGCTGGTAGCTATCATAACTCGCTTTTTCATATGAATTCATTCTGTAAGAATTGGTAGGTAAGGGAGGAACAATTGGATAAGGATTGCCTGGCTGAAAAACACTTTCAGTCGAGGCAAAGAGGACGAGAGGATATTTGTGGGATTGTCTTTGCATTTTGTGGGCTTTTGTTCTTCTTTCTGTCTGTGAGTTGCACAGCACACAGGGTCCCCAGGTGCCGCCGTCTCCTGGCAGGGAGAGAGGTCCATAGAGCACTGAGTGCACTTGCAGCATTTAGGAAAGTGCCATTGTCAACTTCACAGACCTTCCTGAAGGTCCATTGATTGCAGCCAGTCGGATCCATGAAATTGAAAATGAGATCGGATGGGTTTGCAGAGATTAGCACTTCAGGGCAGGAACCTGTCCTCTGAATTACCTGACTCCGGCCACAGAATTTACTTTCACCTCATTAGTTTCCTAGAGCTTCTGGAACACAGCTCTGGAGGCCACAAACCCAAAATCAGTATCGCTTGGCCTGAATCAAAGTGTCGGCAAAGCCGGGCTCCCTTCAGAGACTCCAGAGGGCATCTGATCCTTGCATCTTTCAGCTTCTGGGGGCTCCTGGTATTCCCTTTTGGTCACACATCACTCTAACCTCTGCCTGAATGGTGGCATTTCCCCCTCCTCTTCTGTCTATATCCCTCTGTCTCATCTTATAAGGATACTTGTCATTGGGTTTAGGGCCGCTCAGGTACTCAGGGAGAAAGAATTTCCCCATCTCAAGACCCTTCAATTAATTACACTAGCAAAGATTTTTTTTGTCAAAATCAGGTTATGTTTACAAGTCCCAGAGATTAGGAGACATAGCTTTTGGGAGGGTCACTCTTCGGCCCAGTACACAACCTGTGGTTGAATAAGTCCCACGTCCCCCAACCCATTCAGACACCATTGACACTCTGAGACATTTTAGTTCTTGTTGTTTCTTACATGATGGCACTGACAACAAGAATTGTTAATAATTATTGAATGATTGGCATTATCCACTCTTAAGAGAGTTATGTATTGTGCTGAATAACATGACATCGTTAATGTTTGTTAGCTTTTGATCCACACAAACAGCAATTTCATTTGGTTTAGTCATGTATATTCACTCATTTAAAACTAGTATTGGCTCCATAAGAAAACTACTGTGATTGCTGCCATTTTATAGAACTGAAGTAAAGACTAGTTCGGAACTTAGTCACGATCACATCGGTCATTGTTAGTGACATCAGCATTCACCCCACATGGCCAAGCTCCCCAGCTCCTGCTTTAACCTGCCTCCAGCTGCGCGCTTCTCTTGCTGATGAAGTTTCCCTGTGGCTTACGCCAGATGGTGAACGGGGGCCATCCCGGGTTCTTGATGGTGATCAGGTCTTTTTGTACCTTTTCTCAAATCTGCATGCAAAGGGTAGAAAAGGAAATGAAGAAAGAAGATGGACTGCATGAAGGAGGCAAGGGAGTGAAGCACAAAAGATAAAGGAACAGAGTTACACGCAGGGAGACAAAAAGTTAGTTGAAAGCAGAAAAGAAATAAGATTCTTTTTCTGAGACAGAAAGGTAGGGAATATACATGTGTTGAGCAGTGTTCCAATACCAAAACTCTTCTAAAGATTAGCTTTAGGGCCGGCCGAGTGGCACGTTGGTTAAGAGCTGGCTTGGGACGCCAGAGGGCCCCGGTTCGGATCCCACATATGAGGCCAGTGACACTGCCCTCCACAGCTAAGATGCTGAACAACAGCTCAACCTGGAGCTGGGCTGCTGTGAGTTGCCAGCGAAATGGCGTAGGCTGCAGCCCCTGCTGCAGTGGGTTGCCATGGGCTACCGTGTGTAGCCAGCAGCCAGCATGAGCAGCCAGCAGCCGCAGTGAGCGG
>NW_017731459.1:2036557-2040017 GCF_001890085.2 Hipposideros armiger | reverse complement strand
ATTTGCGACGACATGGAAAAATCTTGAGAGTATCATGCTAAGTGAAATAAGTCAGACAGAAAAGGACAAGAACCACATGATTTCACTCATGTGGGGTATAAAACAAAAAGCAACAAATGAACAAACAAAGCAAACAAAAAACAAACTCATAGGTATAGACAACAGAATGGTGGTTACCAGAGGGAAAGGGGGTTGAGGGTGAAGACGAAGCACTAATGGGGGTCAAATACATGAAACAAAAGGAAATTAGACTTCAGGTGATGAGCACACAGTTGAACATACAGAGGTCACAGTATAATGTACACCTGAAATTTATATAATGTTCTTAATCAATGTTACCCCAATACATTTAGTTTTAAAAAAGAAGGAATGAATGGATGGATGAAAGTTCCTATGATGATGTAGCAAATAATGTGTATAACAGAAGCTCCTGCCCTGAGCAACTATGCTCTCACGCTTCTCATCTTGTTCTAAAAGAATGTTAGCTGGCCTGGATTTTCCTTTTAAAAGGAAAATGCTCAGAAAAAAACTTTGTTTTATGCCTTTATCAGTGATGTAATGAGACATGAATTTCACAGTGAGTGTAGGAGCTGCTGGATAATGTGAATGTATCTTGTACAGTGCTCCTTTCATTAATTGGACCACATATTCTCAATATACAGTATAAAAATTAATGAGAAAAAAATCATCAATTTATTAGCCAACTGCCTGACAAAACCGGAGCAGAAATCAACCTGGTTTAACATCACTAAGTTTGATATCTTAAGTTATCAGAGTAGAAAAGAGGGGCTGAGTTAGACACAATCTCCAGGAATTGTGTGGGAAGATAGATCCTTTGTAGTATGAAAAGTAAGCGTTTATCATTTATAATTATAACTTTGCAGATAATGTCTGATTTATTAAAATAAGTGATTCTTTCAAATAATTTCTTTCCTTTTTACAGATTTTCAACATCTCCAAGATATAGTAGGCATTAAATAACTTTGGTCAAAGGATTTAGATTTATAAATCCAAGTTCAAATTCAGATGGGGATGCTCAGCCTGCTCTCCTTTTAAAATAATTAGTATTCATGTCACTATCAATTATGAAAAACTGGACAATATAGTTGTATAAGTAGAAATGGACTACTCGTAGAAATTATAAATGATGAAAAAAATGAAAAGCATAAAGATGAAATTTAAATATCAGTATTTTAATTAACATATTAATTAAAATATTATTAAATATTTAATTTCAATTAATATATTAGTTAAATTAGACATGCATTCTAACCAAAGTGAGTTGTTCATTTATGTCTGTGCATTTAATAAAGTAAACATCTTTCATGATGATTTGCTTATGTACAGTCATAATTTTCCATGTTACTAAATATTTTTCAAAACATAATTTTAATGAGTGCACAGTACTTTACAGGACAGGTAAGCCATACTACATTCAACCAATCCCCAGTTAAACACTCAGGTTTCTTGTTATAAACAATATTACATGATCATTCCTGAATATTGGCTGCATACCTGATAGGATCTTCAGAGTATCTAGGTGCTTCTGAATAATTTCCTGAAGGATTGATATCTTAATAAAAATGCCTATGAATGTTGTTTTCAAAGTATATTACATAGAAAAAGCTGAAAGCCCTATATGTGATTTCTTTTATAAATAAAAGCATCAGTAGGTATAAATTCAAGAAATGGTCATCACAGTATAGTTTTCTAATTTATATATTCATTGCAGCACTTGAAAAAAAGCATATTACTCAGATTATTCCAGTTACAGTTGAATGTATTTGGAATGGCAATTTCATGATAATCTTTATTTGTACTATTAATGAGCCCATGTAAAAAAGTATATATAGGGAGAAATAACAGCATATTATTTTGAAAGAAGTAATATTGTGTAAGTCATTTCCATAATAATTAATACATTTTTATAAAGGACCTTGGAATTTTATGGAATGATATAAGCACCATTTATTTGGATACTTCTTCAACATATAAGACCACATAAAGTTTGAAGAGCTCTTACCATCTATAGATAATTTTGATTTTATAAAAGTACCCATGTGGCAAAATTATGGAGACAGTAAAAGAGATGAGTGGTTTCCAGGGACTTCAGGTTGCGGGCAGGGGTGGAGAAAGAGATGAATAGGTGGAGCTCAGAGGATTTTTAATGCAGTAAAAACTTTCTGTATGATATTAGAATAATGGATACTTGCCATTATATGTTTGTCCAAATCCATAGACCATACAACAGCAAGAGTGAACCCTAATGGAAACTTTGCAGTGATTACGGTTTGTCAATGTGGGTTCATCAGCTGTCACAAAGTCAGTGATGTTGATAATGGGGGAGGTTATGTGTGTCGGCGAGCGAAGGTGACTACAGGAAGTCTCAGTACCTTCCTTTCAATTTTGCATTGAACATAAAACTGCTCCAAGAAAATGTCTCTTAAGAAAAAAATACTCATGTGTTCACACATTGTTTTCAGTAGGGGTGTAATGAATAAAACTAAAAAACACAAACTCATGCGAAATACCACCATTCCTACAACAGAACAACAAACATACTTGTCTTTGACTTCAAATGTTACTCACATATTCCCACTTCATTTTTTCTTGCTGCCATTTAGAGTTTTATACAGGTTAACCTGTATCAGTACAAGGTAACTACCACCAGGAAATTTAGGACACGTGTCCTTTTTAGTGTAGTCTTATAATTTAGTTTGATTGCTTGGTTTTAATACTTCGCTGAAATTCCTGATGTGAACAGTTGATACACTTGGGGCAAGAAGGACTGAGCTTGGATGCAGTTCAAAAAGTCCAGGCCTGGCTGTGGCAGTTAAAGATGCTATAGGAAATAATAATTAAGAAAACTGAATCATCGGTGTAAATTTCCCTAACTTATCGAATTCATTTGCTTTTGCCCCTATCATTGCTTTAGTAAGAATCACTGCCTTTCTCCTATTAATGGGAAGTTCTTGTGTCACATATGTGTGCCAAATACCTCTGGTACCTTTTGACACATCCCCTTACCCATCTCGGAGTGCAGCTACACCTACAGGGGGCAGTAATTTGCAAGTTCAGACTCACCTTGCACTGCCAACATACACCACCAAGTACCAAGATCTCTCTATATTCTGCCAAGGGCCTTCTCTAATGTCCCCATGCTCACTGGGCCCAGCTTGGGAGCTCATTCTGGAAGTGCATTAGCTCCTTTATGCCCTAGAAGTAACCCTCATTCACTGGGGGATGGAGCCGCAGGATAAACACGGAGGTGGCTTTCCATCTTCAGGTGGGTCATCCTGGGAAGTATTGTGCCTGCCCCTCAGGAAAGCCCAGTGGAATCGAGTCCTTTTTGCTCACAGGAAGGACGTTAATGACAAATCTTTATCTGGGTTTTCTCTCTCCCTCTCTCTCTCTCTCTCTCTCTCCCTCTTTGCCAAGCAACCACACCAAGACTAGACAA
>NW_017731459.1:2030100-2036261 GCF_001890085.2 Hipposideros armiger | reverse complement strand
TTATCTAGAACTGATATATGCCCACTACAATCCACAGAGGTCAGTGACCTAGCAAACTGAAGTGACTTGACAAAGTTATTTCTTAATGCTGTATTGTAGATTTTACATCTGCAATGATAACTAATTGCATGGAACATGGAATCTAATTAAAACCTCTTTGTACCATCTGTGTTCTTTGGTTAAAGGACATGTACTATTAAACATGTGTTGAAAAGGAGGCACTGAAAGAGTTACTTAAAATTCAGTTCCTAGTATTTTCAAAACTGGATGATGGCAGAGTGTAATACTCCATTGTTGTATCTACCCTTTAAAAGCTCCTCAGAACTATAGCTAATTTTCCTATTAGTTAGAGATGAGATTGCACCACCAAATTAAACCTCACAAATTTTAGCAATAAAGAGAGAGAAAAAAATATGCACAGGTGCACACAGAAACACACATGCATGCACACGTGCGCACATGCATATGTGTGTGTGTGTGTATTTATAGGCACAAAAAATGAGAAAAAAAGAAACTTGGTAATATCTTTTTTTCTCTCACCTTATGTAATGCAAATGAGAAGTATTTTATGTAGCTAGGAAGTTTTAGGACTTCCTCTGCCTGCAAATAGACCAACCTCCTAATGATTGTAATCTTGCAGTGTTACATGGTACACAGGTTAGAGTGTAAAAAAGGAAGGAAATAAAAAAAATGCCATTGGAATGAAATACACACAGCTGGAAAAAATATTAAGCAGCTACCATAGTTTAACTCACACTAGTATAGCCTATAGTTAGTTTATGCCTTCTATAATGGTCATGTGATACCTACAAAGAAATAGCTGGTGTTGAGTCTTAGCTGAAGTACTAAAAATCACTTGCAGAAGAAGTTTTTATAGTCTCCTCGCCTGTTAAAAAGCCAAAATAATGATAATAATAATAATAATAATGAAAAAAATAAGACATTTTTGTCTTTTTAGGTCTTAGATACAAAAAAGAAGGAAGAAAAAAACCTGAGTGGCATCTAGTTTATTTATATTGCAGCAGCTGCAATCATGATATCAAGATGCAATAAAACAATCTCTCAGTTATGCACGCACCTGTTGTCAAAAAAAAATCTGGGCCAAATGGGCAGAGGCTGTGAGATCCTAAATGATGGTGGGGACCCTGAGAAAGTAGATGTATTTTCAGGGCAGCTGGGCCAGAGGTTTAGGCATCAGTGGTGGAATGTCTCCTACTTTGGCCCTGTGTTGAACTGATGTCCTTTTTACACACAGGGAGACATTAGTTTTCATGGGAAACCCACAACAAAACTATGATGGAGCCAATTCTGTTTTTCCCTTGTTTTTGAAGCTGTGCACCCTGTTGTAGAAGACCCAGAGGCACACAGTAGACCCTCAGCTAATATCAGTGACTGATGGGGAACAGAAACTTTAGACTTTGAAATGATCCAGAACATTTGCAACCTCATTTTTTTAAGTGGCTTTCCCAAGTATCAAACAGGCTCATTGATGGGTGTGTTCTTCATAAAAGCCATATCTGATAGACTAAACAGAAATTGTATTGTGACACGTGAGGATACTGAATTTCATAGAAGTTGAGTAATTTGCCCAAGGTCACATAACATGTAGCTGATCCAGGACGAGCATCCAGTTAGAGTAACTCTGAGTTACCTGGACATACACACACACCTGAGTTTGAATTCTGACTTTATCATTTGTTTTCTCTCTGAGACTCAGTCTCCTTGTCTGTGCGTGGTTTGATGTGGGATCGAATATAATAACCTACACTTGTCAAAAACAACACCTCCATCAGTGACATCCAGGACTGTGCCTGGTATGTAGCAGGTGAACTGTGCTTCCTGATTCCCACCCTCCCCATGAGCATGCACCTAAACTACCTAATGGAAGTTTGAAGGGACCTGTAAGGATATTGTTCTTCTCTGAGACAGGTGTCTCTGCTCAGGGATAGCCCCATCACAGCCAAAGTTGAGCTCTGGGGGAGTAGTTGGTCTACTCCTAAGGTAACAGACATTGATTTAAGCTCCTCAGTGTTGAGATGCTTCCTACCTACCTGTCCATAGCGCCCCCAACACCTGGGAAGCTGTTGAGGAGGGGAGTGGAACTGGAGAGTGAAGAGCATCAATAGTCATTTGAAGCTGTCCTCATAGGAACAAATGAGAAATATTTGATTCTGCAAAGAAATCCCAGGCTTTTCCAGTTTATTGTTGTTTTCAAAAGAAGAGAGTTTTCATAAGTCATTTCATCATATGTGGCTTTCAGATTTGAGGGATCTCTAAAAAATATATTCCACAGTAGATTCCTTATGTCCAAACACATATTTAGATGCTGAAGCTCTCTGATCCTTGCAAACTAAGCTCTGTGACTGAAATGCCTGAGTTCTCTTTATCAACTCTCAGCAATAAACCATGCTTTATTAATAAGCTGGCTTCAGGCAGGACCTGAGAAACTTCTGCATCTCAAACAGCTTTAGAAATTCCTTATTTCCATTTTTCACATATAAAATAAAATTATGATGATAACATCAGTGATATATATAAACCCACTGGGCTCTTGCTCTTTGCCAAGCAACCACACCAAGACTAGACAAACAATAACACTCTTGGGTGGGCAATGTTAGTAATTGCGTTTTATAGAAAAGAAAACCAGAAAAACACACTGTAGTACCCATGGCAGTCGCTTTGGTTGCATTTACCATGTCATGCACTATTTTCTATCTATCTGTCTTTCTTTATATGATACATATAATTATCTATATCTACACACACAGTTCATAACAACCCTATGAGAGAATAGTTTTTTATTTCCATTTACAAATGAGAAGATGGAGGCAAGCAGAGAATAAGCAACTTGCTCAGAGCCACACAGTAATAAGTGGTGCAGAACAGAATGGAACCCAGGAAATCCAGTTCAGAGTCCATACTGTGTCATCATGCTGTAGTGCCTCTTAAGTGCTCATAAAATGTTTTCTTAAAAATGGATACATGTCAGGGCTGGCTGAGTGGCTCAGTTGGTTAAGAGCTCGCTCAAGAGTTTGAGCTCTGAGCAACAGCGGCTCGAGTCCCAGCCCAAGCTGAGCAGCCACTGCCAACAAGTGGCAGGATNACAGCAACTTGTCTGTTCCCCTTCCCCAATTCCCCAGCGCTGTTCCCATCTCCTGATTCCCCAATAAAAATCTTAAAAAAAAACACAAAAAAAGATTAGCTTTATTAGGCGCTGAATAATCACCAAACTGCTGAAAGGTATGCGTATCCCAAATTTACACCTGGAAACCATGGTTAGTCACTCAGATAGTAGAAACTACATGTGTAAAAAAAATAAAAATGAAATTGAGAAGGAGGAGGAGAGGGAGGAATAAACAAGATTAAATGGCTCATTGTTTATTATTTTTCCAGTCATGAATAAAGAGACCCAGTATTCAATAATCTGTAAGTGCTGGGCTTCTGAAAGCAAATACCAGCACACTCCGCCCCTTCGATTAGAGGCTATGAAGTAAGGGAGACAGAATGAGACAGTCACTACCATGGGTAAAAAGGGAAGAAGATGAAAGAAGACAGAAAAATAATTATATATACACACTTGAATATATACACATACATATATAGAGAGAGAGAGAGACACACACATATACACATATGAATATATACATATACATATATCCACATAAATACTCATACACATACAAGTTAAGTTTTTGATAACTTGTGTTACTTTAATAGTAAAAAAAAGAAAAACAGAAGAACAGACATGGGGAAGAATTTGTTTAGTTCTACATTACACCATATTCCACTAATCTGCAATGAAAAGTGGAAACCATAACCCACGGTACGCAACATGAAATCTTTTTTGTTTCCTTTAACTTTATTATTTTAGTGTCCCGTATTTTACACAGTACCAAGAACTGGAGATTAGGGATGCCTGGTCTCCTGAAAACAAATCTCTGTAAAAGAAACAACCACCAATATGTAGAGTGCAGTATTGTAAAAAGACCTGGGAATGCCCCAAGTGTCATCTATTCTCAATGTAAACTTTTAGGACAATTGCATCTCTGCCTTCCATTAAGGTGCAGTGATTTCTTTCTTAAATCTGCTCAAATGGGATACTGGCTGAAAGAAGCTGACACTTTAGTTCTTTGACACGTGCCTTGTTTGTGCTCTCATGGGAACTGAATGATGCTTCATTCTTCCTTGCAAGCAGCAAAATTTAACCGTGATACTTGACTTCTAAGCTGCTTACATTTCAAATAGTAATAATAATAATAATAATAATAATAATAATAATAATAGCATTTTTCAAGCTGATTAAGAACAATGTATATTCATTATAAAGAATTTAGAAATCTAGACAATTAAAAAGAAATATTAAACTTTATAATAATCCTAATAACCAGATATGACCCACTATTAATGTTTGTTCAATTCCCTTCTAGACTTCTTTGTATTAAATACAAATATTATAAAATGCAGTAATACTGTATAGAAGGTATTGGTTTTCATTCTTTTTACCAAATAATGAGTGTTTTCTGAGCTTAAATATTATTTACAATATTATTTTACTAATAAGCTTGTAGCTTGTTTTCCAGTAATATGTATAAAAGGCACGTATATATATAGGGGGGATTTCCTCTAAGGAATTGACTCACATGATTATGAGAACTGGTAAATTCGAAATGTTCAGGGTAAGCCAATACTGGTGCAGTAGACCCAGGGAGAACTGTATTCTATTTCAAAGGCATTCAGTCATAATCAATACTGCAGGTCAAATCCAAGGATGGTCAGCTAGAGAATTCTCTTACTCAGGAGAAAGTTGGTCTTGATGTTCTATTCACACCTTCAACTGATTAGATAAGGCCCACTCACATAATGGAGGGCAATCTGCTTTACTTGGATTTTACTGATTTAAATGTTAATCGCATGCAGAAAATCTCCCAGGAACACTCCGACTAATATCTGGCCAACTATCTGTGCAAGTCTTAGTCCAGCATAGTTGAAACATACAGTTAACCATTACACTATGTATACCTTGATTTGTTTAGTCAGATTTTATGAGTGGCTATGTAGGTGATGTTTAAATACATGGAACTTTATAGTAAATTACCTCTCCTTCACCCATGATAGACAGTAATATTTTATCACACAACTCTTCCTACTAAAAGTGAACAAATAGAGCTTTTTTTAAACACAGCAACCCAAGACTCCCAACATCAGCCTATCAGAGATAATGTTTCCCTGGAAATGTGTTTTCTCTTTCTCATTCCACATGTACCTGATTGACTGATGGAAAGTTGTTGACTGTCCCCACCTCCTCTTCCTCTATCACTCTGGGGTGATGCAGAATATGAACCATCATTGTCTTTAGCTGCCCTGCTAATAATGGAGCTCTCCTGGTCAGCACTCCGGCTTCAACTGTAGAACCTACAGCCTATCCAGATGTAACACCTAACTGTCCTCCCATCGCAGTCCTACTTCTTAGGCCTATTTTTCTTCCCTGAATCTTGCTATGCATCAATTTAGTTTTTAAGTGAGGATGAGGGGATAGAAGCATGAGGCACCATGGAGGCTAGGGGATAAGCAATGTTCAGACATCTCAGAAAACAACAGATAGGAGGCGTAAGAGAGGTCTAGCTGGGTGTGCTATTTTTCCACATTTACTCTTTTGATTATTTGGTCAGGACAGAATCACAAGAGGTGTACCAATTGTCTTCCTAACTCCTGCACTGCCACCCACCTACCTCCCAAATTCTCTCTTATGAAGACCAGTCTATTTATGTCATGTGGTGCCTTTCAGATATCTGTGCTTTAATTTCTAGCCCAGGTCAGTTGGCCTCATTATTAGAATAAGTTCCCTCCAGATTCTGGAATGAGGTTTTCTATCAGTGTTGGTGATATTTTCACTTTAATTCATATTTTCATTTCCATATGTAGAAAAGTTGAAAAAGACCATTTCTGGTCCTGCAAGTCAGACGCAATTTTAACTGATGGTGTACGTTTTTTGTTTTTTTTTCTTTTAAAGATTTTATTGGGGAATCGGGGGAAGGGGAACCTACAAGTTGCTGTCGTTTTGTTCTTCAGTCTAGTTGTGGAGGGCGTTGCTTCACTGGCCCAAGCTGGCACCATCATTGTGCTCTTCCCGGGCGAGGCAGATCAGTTGCCTGCTTCTGGAC
>NW_017731459.1:1997809-2023340 GCF_001890085.2 Hipposideros armiger | reverse complement strand
CTCACTCTCTCTCTCTCTCTCTTCCCTCATTCATGTTTCTTGGGATTACTTCTGTAATTAACCTTCAATACTCAAGTCTTTTGTTCCAGCTCTCTTGGTATGGAACCCCAAACTAAAACAACATTCTGTGGTTTATAAAAATGTTCAAACTACATATTAATGAATAAATGCAGTTTTCCCATGAACATTTTTCTTTCTAGAGATGGTGTGCATGACTTGTAAAAGCAGGATAGGGATTTATAAATATTAGAGCCATTTCTTTAAGGATTTTTAATTGAAAATCATGGACTTCATCAAAAGGAGCAAAATATAAAATCAGTTAACTCTGATATTTGACTCTTCTCTGTGGTCTTCCTTGAAAAGGAATTTAAGCAAATAATTGGTCTCAAAACAGTAGTTAGTAAAGATTTGAGTCTCCCAAGTTATTTGGCATCGCAAACCAAGCACAGCTCAGAGATAGTCTTTACCTCCTTGTACAGATATTCCCCTTTTAGTGCTGTTTTCTGCCACTTTCCCTCCATCCCTTTATTGCCTCTGCTAAGTATGTAATAAAGGCCTGTGATGCTTCATCTAGGTAAACACAGAGCTTCTAATGAGAACAATCAGAGAAAGGGAAGCAGCTCCTACTGATACATTTGGTGTAAACCTTGCATTGGACCGCAGTGCTCTCAGATCATTACTGATTGTGAGCCAATGGTTTTGTTCATTAGTTCTTTTGTTGTTGTTTTTCTTTAACTTTCTGTACGTTACTGGAATTGATCAATTCAATATATTCAACACCCTGGGAATGATTGAATTTGAAGGGAAAGCAATAGTATGCCGGATTTTAAGGACCGATGATTATGAGGACAGACAATTAACAAATCACTGTAGATGTATGAACAGTAAGGCTTGCTTTGAGAAACAGAAGGTCCACAGTGAATATTCACTTTCTCCTGAAGCTTGTCTCTTCAGCTTACTGGTAGGTGAGCAAAATAAGCCACTCATAAATATAAAATATGATACTGGCCTGCCCTTAGAGATTATCCAGTGCAGGCACCCCAAATAGAGCTATTCTCACTTTCAACCCTAATTAATTGGTAATGACTGCCAAATTAGCCACATTCAGAAGGATTATAGGGTTTTGCGCAGAAACAGGATAAAATGAACTATGATAGATTAATAATGTCTGTCATGGCCTGAATAGGAAGAATGTCAGTTCATTTAGAATCCTGATTCCAACCTCCAATACTAGAAGAGGTCATTAATTCTTACAATATTGGGACTTGGATTTTGAGGAAATAATTATCATTTTTTAACTAAAATAAAGTAAAAAATAGCTGGTTAGGATCAATCTAATGGCTTTGAAATTTCTCAGTATTGCTTATCTCAGATATCCTGTAAATTTTAAAATAACAAATATAACAAAATATAATCATCAAGTATACAGCTTTATGAATTTTTACATAAATAAGAATCTGTGTAACCACCACCTTGATCAGGATGTAAAACTTGGCAGACGTTTCCCTTGAACCCCTTCCAGTCAATAATCTCAGAGGTAACCACCATCCTTACTTCTATAACCAGTGAGTACTATGCATGTTCATAAACGACATAGAAATGGAATCATAGTACATATGTGGGCATCTTTTTTTTCTGTTATGTTTATTATCTGTCCCTGTGCTGGTAACTGATTATTCACAGTAAGATGATTGAGCATCTTATGAATGGGAAAAGCATTGTACTCTATAGTAGAGATGGCTTTGGAGAAAGGGGTGTATTGGATCCTATGTAAATCTTTCAAAACATCACTGCAGTACCTCTTTAAGACAGGGCTAAATGGACACCTACACCTTGAAAAGGCTTTCTGGAAAACAATATACAGTAAAACCTTGGATTGCGAGTAACGTGGTTTGCGAGTGTTCTGCAAGATGAGCAAACATTTCTAATACATTTTAAGTGATGTCTTGCAATACAAGTAGTTTGTTTGCAGAACAAATTATGCTGGCAAACCAAGGTATCACTATACTCTGAAAAAGCTCTCTATATAAATAACTATACATGTTAGTTAAAATATAACAAAATCATTTTAAATGCAAAAATGACCTCAATGAGCCTAGGACCAGGAAGGAATAAAGAAAACTGTTCTTCTGCTTCTGTAGCTTCCCAGCAGTCAGAGGATAAGAAGAAACCACACTTGGCCATCAGGAAGAGGAGGTGGAAAGTTCTGTCCTTTCAAGGTGTGGTCCTGGAATTGAAACTTCCTCTTGAAGCAGAATACATGTGTAATGAAAGCGGAGACAAAAAAAAAAAATCTTTCAGCTGACACAGGCAGATGACAGAGGAGACTGTTGGAGTCTGAGCGGGCTCTTGCAGACAAAAACAAACACTACATGTAATTAACAAATGTAGTACCCACCTTGCCTGGATTTGAGATTCCAATTTAAATAGCCTGAGTGGTCTGGAAACACTTAACAAAGAAATGAACATAAGTATGGCCATATTCCTGGAGCCCATGGCAGAGGCAACCACACTCCTTAACCCAGACCTACAGGATTGACATGGACAAAGCCCTTCTAAACATGGATTTAAGTTTCTAGTTACAATTACAAGATAAATGAATGAGAGTCAAGATATACATCACAATATTACTCATGTAATTTTGTTTATTAAACACTATTAAAATATTTTAAAAACTAAAGCTAAAAAATTAAAAACTGTAAGAAATAAAATGCTATCAGGATGAGGTAAAAAGAATAACATAAAATTCTACAATTAAATATATAAGTATATGTACATAACATTTAGAGATGATTTATGCAACTTATAACAGATATAAAATCATTGGTGAAGTGGAATATAGATTTAAGGCAAGTATACAGAAAGAAACAGAAAGGTTTTGAAAATGAAAGCATGAAGAATTTAAGAGACGTGAAGAAAGGATATAATAGTAAAATTTGACATCTTGTAAGTATTCTATAATAAGAGAATGCAGAGAATCGGAGCAAAAGAGCACTCAAAGAGAAAAAGTCATACTTTCCTAGAATTGATGAAAAGCATGAGTTCTTGAACTTACAAGACATAATGGATCCCAAGGATAAAATAGAATCCACTCCTAAAAGGAAAAGCATAGAACACTAAAGAAAAAGAAAAGCTTAAAGACAGGAAGTAAATATCAGACTATAGGAATGATACAGGAGATTTCTCAAATGCAAAAATAAAGGTAAAAAGAGTTCAATAGTATCTCTAAAATTATGAGGAAAAAACAATCATCAACCTGAAATGTTTTGTCCAGAAACATTATTATTCCAGAGTGAGTACCAAATAAAGATATTCTCAAACAAATGGAAAGTGACAGAGTGAGGGCACCTGTGCTTTCCCTTTTCTTATAGCGTTCTCTGGCTTTTGTAATTCAAGTCAAATTCACTTGTGTAAATAACTGTAAAATTCTTAAAGACGACATTAGAAAATCAAATCTAGCATTGTGCCAAAAACATGTAATCTGAATTTAATATTGCATGACCAGGTTTGGCTTATCCCAGAAATACAAGAATTATGTAACATTAGAAGACTCTAAAAATGAGCATTGAATGACATAAACGTCTTTCTTTTGTGTTACACACTTTTACTGTGGAAATTAAACAACCACTATAATGTCTAACACAAAATAATTATATTTTATACTTAAAACATATAAACCTATAAATTATAATGCGTGTTATATTAACCATATTGCTGTATAACAATGTTACTTCAAACTCAGTGGCTGAAAAGATCGTACATTTATTATCTTACAGTATGTTGGGTCAAAAGTCTTGGAACAGCTTAACCTTTTCCCGGCTTTAGAAATCACAAGGTTGCAATCAAAGTATTGATTGGGGCTGCAGTCTCATCTGAAGCTCCAGTGGGGAAGGGTCTATTTTCAATGTTGTATGGTTGTTGGCAGCATCTAGTCCCTTATGTGCTATTAAGCGAAGAGCCTCTATCTCTTGCTGGCTGTAAGTTGGAAGCCATCATCTGCTTTTTGCCATGCAGGTCTTCTCAATATAACTGCTTGCTTCTCAAAGCCTTCAAGAGACAAATTCTCCTGACAAAATGAGTTAAAATCTTATGTAACACGGTAGTGACATCTCATCCCCGTTTCCATATTCTGTTGATAGAAACAAGTCACATGTCTCATCCACAGTCAAGGACCAAGAATTTCAAAGGGTATGAATATCATAGGATATGAATACCACGAGGTAGGGGTCTTAGGGCCACCTTTGAGTATGTCTACCACAAATGTATCTATATTTTAACATTTTGTAGTTATAAAGAAGTGGTATTAAAAGTTGTTTTCATTTCTTAACTTCCTTCTATTTTTCCCCTTTCTCTTTTTTCTCTTTTCGCTTACATTTGTCTTGCTATAGAGTTGATGCTATGCATTCCTCTTAAGTTGTCATAGCAGCATCCAAGGTGAGTGCTGACCATGGCTAGCTGTCTACATCATAGCACGTATTGTGACTTGCATGTCATTTCAACAAGGTGGTTGGACTAGAAACTTTGGAGTGAATGATGTTTTCTAATAATTAACTTAAAGACACAGTGATATTCCTACAGAAAACAAGCCAACTGAATAGGAAAACGAGGCACTGGAGATACATTCCAAATGGTTTGGAGATTTACAAATACAGTAGAGTATTGAAAGAATGAATTTATACATTGTATTGAATGCAACTAACTCAAGTTGAGGACTACTGGACTGACAATACAATTCTCTGTGCATTGGTCTGTGATTTCCTTATTATACATCTGCAGAATGAATTTTTCAGGGGAAGTGATCATTTATGTCTACTCCATTGTCTCTTGGAAAGGCTAATTTCTTTCAAACACCCAGGGCTCATTAATTTAGACTACTTCTCGGAAGGCCAGCCAAAATGTTCAGAAGTATCCATAATCATTCAAAAAGATCATGTAAGCTCTTACTATATGAAGACCATTATGCTTTAGATTTGGGAGTATATAATGTTATAATTTATTAAGTCCCCTGTATTAAAGAAGAGTGACATGACTATCAATAACTAAATACAGTAGCTCAAGCTTTACCAACAAAAACGTGCTCAGTTTTGGAATCCACAAGACCTGCTTTAAGAATCTCTATTGTTCCTCATTAATTTAGTTTCTTTCTTTTTTTTTCTTTCTATTTTTATTGTCTTGGGCTCATTGGTATTAAATGACTGAATGCTTTGACATTCTGTTAATGTTAATTTAACCAAATGATCTTTATTCATATACTCCAAACCAAGCTGAGAAATTGGTATAGAGGCTCCAAGTTGTCTTAAGTTACATCTCATAATTGTTAGGATGGCTTAGTCAAAAGTAGGAAGAAAGTCTTGGCGCCCTACATAAGAATCAGGGGTCTGGAATCTTAGGCATTGTTTCTGCTCCTTAATAACCTACATTAACTAATTGTACAGCTCTGGAATCTGCTCCCTGAGACACCCTGGAATAGTCTCAACAAAGTTTGTCTTAGAACATTTTCCACTTGCCTCTAGTTGATACAGAAAATTGCTACACTGATCAGACAAAGGAGCCACGCATCAATGTATTAGAAAGCCTGAATTCATCAGCATAGACAAGTGGATCTGACGATCACAAGAGCCAGATGTTAAGAAGAATAGGTTGGGTTTAACAAGGCCAAGAGTAGTTTACTGAGGAGGATGCTGTCTCCTCCATTTTTCCAACACTTTTTGTACTCAAAAGCTGAAATTCTGTTTTTAAAAAAACTCTCTTTTTTCCATTTATGTCTTATAACTGTTTCATCATTTTCCATGCTTTAGGATTAAGTCCGAATTTCTTACAATGTTCTATTGGGTTTTGCACTATTTGGTATATACATACCTTTTCAGCTTCAACTTAGATTCTGTGCCCCCGCCCTTACCCCAGCCCCTTTATTCTAGCTGCTCTGGCACTTTTCCCAGTTCCTCATTGCAGTGTGTTCTCATCACCACAGTGCCTTTGCACGTACTCCTCCCTTTATCTTAATTAATAAAAACGCTCTCCCGTAAGTCTCTCTCTCCTTTCCTTCCTCCATCCCTCCTTAGTTAATTCTGTCCCTTTAAACATCAGCTCAATTCTTTTCTTGCTCCAAATTGCCTTCCCTGATTTTCCAGATGAGATTTAATCTCAACTTGATAGCGTTTCCAAGCAACATGCACCTATTTTCACTAGTAATTAACATGCCTGTAATGTTCTATAGTTTGTGTGACATGTCTGCCTGTTTCACTAGATTGTAAGAGGCATTATGGCTCTGTCTATTTTGCTCATCATTTCCTAAGCCACATCCCATAGTAGGGATTTAATAAATATTCATCATTTAATTAATTTATCATATAGTTACCATAATGTTCTCTTCAACTGCTGTCATATAATGTGTATAGTTACTTTGTGACGATAGAGAAGAGCAACGATTTGAAAAGACGGTGCTATGTGATCTGCACTGTGACAAAGGGCTTCCTGGGATACATGTACAAAAGTCTTTTAGGTGGGCTCAGGGACCATGGGTCTTTAATTTCCATGATGAAAATTATAGCTTGCCTGATTAGTCTTTGTCATCTCTTAATGACCAAGAACAAGGTAACAAAAAAGGGAGAATTCCATGTGAGAAGAATAATGACAAAAAAGCAGGTTTATATCTCCTTTCTCCAAAACCTAACAAAATATACCAATCTAAGTTAAAAATGTACCAGTATTATAAAACCCCATATGATTCTGTTTTTATAATGAATCACCAAGGGAAGAGCAAATTCTTATCGACAAAGTAAAGCAGAAACACCTCACTGATAGCCCCATGGGGAAGTATGTGAATGAAAGGGATTGCATTTGTACAATAGCTTAAATGTAAAGAAGCTAAAAGCCCCTTTAGATAAAACACACACACACACACACACACACACACACACACACACATATCTGCCACTGTGTATAATTAATGACTCAAAGGAGAAGGGGAAAATTCTTATTTTGCCTTATTTTGCCCTGGACAGGAGAAATGCAGGAGTGAGCACAGAGAAAGTTCTCCCTAAACTAACCATTCCTAAAAACACATGGAAAATGTCTTTTGAAAATGTCTCTTCCAATGATAATTAAGCGTTTTTCATATTCCAAGCCTTTTAGGCTTACCCGTTTTCTTTTTTCTTTTACCCCTTCTCTGCTGGTCATAGCAACACAAATATACATAGAAAAGTAGCTTTTAAATAAGACTCAGAGGTAACGGTACACACAGGGCCTAGACAAGGTATGAAATTACTTGAGAAAGAGCCACCAAAATATATTAAAACAAATAGATGGCCTGGGTAAAGATACCTATGTGTTTTGTTATTTTCTAAATAGAAAATTATAGAACACAGTGAAATGACATTGGGAAAAAATAACATAATTAGAAAACTTGAAAACCGTGTCTACTTGGAAATATTTTAAAATTGTCCTGAACAATTCTGAATTGCAGAGAAAATCAAAATCCCAACTGTACACTACAAAAATAATAATAAAGTCTCTGAATATGAAACCAAATGTGTAAACTGCATGAAAAGACATTGCCGTCTTAACACTTGCATTATTAAACAAGAAAGAGGGAAATGAATGACTTTAAAAGAAACCATTAAGAAAAAGAACAATGCAATAAGAAAATAAGAAACCAATAATAAAAGAAACACAATTTAATGAATTAAGAAATAGTAAGGTAATAAAAAGCATTCCTGATATATAAATTGAGGTAGTGATGATTTTTCAAATCTAATAACGTTTACCTTTTAGAAATGGATTTAAAATGGGAACTCAGTCACAAATTAGTAAAAAAAAAAAATATATATATATATATATATATATATATAATCATATCTTGATACATAAAAAGAGGAAATATATTGTAAAACCATATGTAAAGTCATAAAATTTGGATGCATTTTTTTTAGAAATGTAGAAATTAATTAAATTAACCCCAAAGGCTACTAAAATGCTTTAGAAAAAAATATTCAATTGTCTTTCCTGATTTTAAGTCCTTAATGAAATAGAAATAGATGGGTAATTTTGATATGATCTCTTCTACCTCTCTCTCTCTCTCTCTCTCTCTCTCTCTCTCTCTCTCACACACACACACACACACACACACACACACACACACACACACACCCCAGGAATATTAAAACATGCCCAGGAATAGCATTATGATTTAGCAGTATGGGCCTCTACTAGTCAAAGCAATTAGTTAAGATTATGAAACAACAGATGTAAATATTGGATTGAAAGAGACAAAATTATTATTATTTGAAGATCATATGAATACATGCCTGGAAAACACATGAGGAAAAAAGAAAAGAAAAGAAATAAATAGGAATATAGTGGAGTAGCTGGTTACAAAAGCAATATATTTTATATATGCAAACAATAACAAGTTGAAAATATAAAGAGAATTTTCCTTTCACATTAGTGACACAAAAGATGGCATGCCTCAGAATGAATTTACAATACTATGTGAGGTACAATACTATGCAAGAAGCACTTAAAACTCTACTTCCAGACATCAAAGAAGGCTTGAATAAAGCAGAACACTTAACTGACTGACCTTGGATAGGAAAACTCAATATCACAAAGACACTGGTACTCCCTGCCACAATCTTTACATTTTCATTTCAAATGAGTTTATAGGAAGTTTATTAGTGTACATATGAGTTGGGGTGTATGTGTGTGTGAGAGACAGAGAAAGTGGCTGGGAGAGAGAAGAGAGAAGCGAGAAGACGCAGGCACTGAGGGGGAAACAGACTGGGAAAATAACATAGTAAAATTGATATAAAAAATGAGAAAGCTGGCGATTTTTAAAAATAATGTGCAAGAGAGAAAGAGCCTTACCAGTATCTAGGCCACATAAAGCTTAACTATTTGATTCTGGTATTCGAAGAGACATAAAAATCAATGAACTAATTTAAAGATTTCAGACACAGCCTCAAATAAATATTGGAATCAATATGTGATAAAGGTAATATTTCAAACAAGTGGTGTGACTATGTTTGGAAAATATGCTGAATCCTTCTCATGCTAAACTATCAGTTTGGTTAAAATTTTACATGTAATAATGTATTTTAAAGAACGCAGTAAGAACATGGATGATTTATTTGCATCTTACTTGAGAGAGGAGGGCATTTCTAATTATAAGTTCCAGAAAAAAAATTAAATTTGAAATAAATATTAAAAACTTTTATACTGAAGGTAGATTTTATAGAAACAAAGGTGACAAACTGAAGATATAGTTTATCCAGCTTATATATTTATGTAACTACAGATAAAAATATATTTCAGACAAAGAACTTTTATCAGCGTTAAGAAACAGAGGCAACCTGAAGAAAAAAGTGAAAGAATAAGAAAATTCAGTACACTGAAAAAGAAATACAAATGGCAAATGATGATGAGAAAGTGTACTAAATTCCATTAGTAACTACATACAAATAAAACAGACACATTTTTCATATGCAAATATATTAATATTTGCAAAGATTAAAAGTTTGCTTATACTTAAATAAGCCATTTGAAAAGGAACATTTTTGAGACACTGGGGAAAATTTGAATATAGATTTGGTATTAGATTATAATAGGATTGTTCATTTGATTAGGCTTGACAGTGATATTGTGGTTGTGCAAGGAAGTATCCATATATGTTATAAACACAAATTGATATAATGAGGGATAAACATGACATGGTGTCATAATTTTATTAAATACATCAGAAAAAATACGCGAAGCCAAAAAAATGTCAATGTCATAGCTGGAAGATGACTACATGGAGGTTCATTATACTATTCTCTTCACTTGTGTGTCTTTGAAATTTTTCATAACAGAAAGTTAAATAAAATAATTTACTAATATCAAATATGGTCCAGTATGTGAAGAAGTGGGCAGTCTCTTGTACCTAGAGGTCAAACTGCAATTGGGAGCCTGTTTTTAAGCCTCATCCTAGTTGACATCTTAGCAGCCTTTGGTGCTGCTGGAAATCTTTCCTTCCTAAAGCCTTCTTACTCCTTTGAATATTGCTTGTCAACCCCCTCTGCAGACACATCCTTTCCTACTAGTCATTAACGTCTGTCGTTTCTGGAGTCTCTTTCCCTCTCCCTCTAAAATTTGTAGAAAGCCCATGTTGCTTCTTACTCCCCCTTCAATTACACCTATACACAGAAAGTTCTTACCTAGGTAGTGTTTACGTTCATTGGTGTAGACCATCTTGTGAAGAGATGAACCGTTACTGGGTTACTAGGAATGTATACACATTCTCCTTAAACAGCTTTGTAATGTTGCTACTGTTATCCCTGTTTATATATGTAAAGTGCTTATCATAGTGCTTGGAATCTAATAAAAGTCCGATTTGGGAAAGCTAATATTATTCCCAAACATATACCTCTAAGCCTTATTTTCATAAAATTCAGTGCCTCCTCGATATCTCCAAAGACATCTATATGCATATCCAATGTAATTTTTCATGTGGCAGAACCCGTGAGCATGTTAGTGTATGGACACTAAAATGCAGCCAACATTGGGGAACCATTATTCTGCCAAGGATACCTGATTGCCCCTTGTTTCTGATATATAATCCTTTATCAAATCCGTTAGTTTTTACCACTTTTGCCTAATCTGAAAAGACGTAGCTGGACAATAGCAACAGCTGCTAAGAATCCTCCCTACTTCCCTTATGCGTGTCTGTAAATCAAGTTTCTACCAACCAAAGTGAAACTTTCAAAACAAGCCTGGCACAGCATTTTGTTTCTTTTTAAATCCTTTACTGGTTTATTATTGCTTATTGTTCTTAGGATACAGTTCAAAATCCTCATTATGTCCCATAAAGTCATTATCATTGTATATCAGAATCTAGCAAAAAGTTAAAACAAAAACTGCCAGAGAAGGGGTGTGTGTCAGACAGGATCCCAAAGAAAACAGAAGAAATACCCAAATAAGGATCGAGGAGGACTAGTTTACAAAGGATATGATTACAAAGATTTGTGTAAACTAAGACAAGTCACAAGCAATAGTGCAGGAGTGCAAAGCTAGTGGCAGCAGGTGTGAAGGGATCAGGAGTGGGAGAGGCTATCAGAACCCAGGAAGAAAAATGTGATATTGAGCAGGCTGCCTTGAAAAAAGCAGGAGCCTCTCTCAAGGGAAAAAACTAGCCTGAAGCAACCGCATCAGGAGGGAATGCATAGCCTCAACCCCACTGACCTCCATTTCTCGAATCTTCTCCACCAGGTCTCCCCACTGGTCAAACCCTACGTGAAGCCAGTGGGCATAAGAGCCCTGGTGCTGAGCCAGGGCAGGTCAGCCTCCTCTGGCAAAGAGCAAGATGGAAATAGGTGGCAAGTCTTCATGGGAGCACAAACAAAGATGGCTGGCTCAGGGAACAGAATATGCAAACAAATGTTAAAGTTCATTCTGAAACGTAGTGAGACAGATGCCTGGATAAGGAGTCAGGGAAAGTGTGGTGGATGGTCAGATACATTTGGAAGTCAGTGCTTTAGTCTGTAGGCAACCACAGCTGGTTTTTGAACAGCGAAATGAAATTTAAACACTAAGGTCTCAGGAATATTAGTTTGGCCAGTATGGGCAGGGTAAATGGAAAACTAGAAAGTACCAGTCCAGGCTTGAAAAAACATGTAAGCATACAGACTATCATGGTGGCCTTAGGAGTAGCAAGTAATTGGTTTACACTGCTATGATCATTTTTATTCAAGTATCTTTGAGCAACTATCTCATTACAATCTTGATACAAATTTTTCCTGGAAGACTTTCAAAGGGTAAGAATCGCTTTAAAGTTATGCACACAAATGGCCAAATTACCCATCAGAATGTTCGAATGGATTTATCCTCTTCACCAATAGGTATGGAGTCATCAATTTCCCCATTGGTTATTGCTACTTTTTTTCTTTTCCAATCTCACAGGCCACTGAGAAGTTCCTTTCAATTACCTTATAATGCCCTATGAACGCCTCTATAACCATACCACATTTTTAACCCTTTTCTGTGTGTCCTAGGTCTTCAAGTGCCTCTCACTTCAATGCTTCTGTTGTTTTCATAGTTTTTCTCACATTCTTTCAACATGGGGTTCTCTGAGAGCAAAATGAAAAAGTGAATCACACCTCAGAGGAGGGTGATTAAATAGATTACATTCTTGAAATCTAATGAAAGCAGATGTCACATAAATTCATGCAATTGGTTAGCAAAAGGAGTTTATTTAAAGAAAATAGAATTGATCAGGTAGTAAGGAAGAAGGCCAGATTGCATGGCATTGCTAATCAAGATAAGGTAGGGGAATATATATATATATATATATATATCTGTTTATGCACACACACCCCACAATGAGTATCAGGGTAAGAAATTCATTCACTATTAGAAAGACTGGTAACTTCAGTCCTTGATTCTGATTAATCTATCTACAAAAAGTATGAAGAAACAGAGGTGCAGGGTAACAATAGGAAGTGAGTCTGAATAAATTAAGCAATTGCATGAAGTTTGACGGTAGAAGAGTTGTTTGGGTGACACTGGGAAGATTCTGATGAGAAGCCATGAACTAGGAATACAAGGATGTACTAAAATAGAAGAATGGATAAAAAGGAGAGAAAAAGCTAAGGCCTGGACATGTATACTTTTTTTCTATACAAAACTGAGAAAACCGACAGCTCTATGCAAGATAGAGAAGATATAAGTATTTGATGAAATAATGACAACCTAATGAGAGAATGGAGTCACATGGGAAGAGGAAATGTCTTCCATGCATGTAAAAAAATAACCTGAGATATCAAAATTTAAAATTTAAGGTCATTTGGCTGAATAATTTTACAAAATAAACTTAATAGTCATATTGTTGTATGGTTCCTTTACTTATTAAGGGATGTGATATTATTTTAAATAAATCTGTAACATCTAGATTATTAGTATTTTCAATTAACATTTAATATAGAATTTAATGAAACTTCTTTATTAAAGTTATTTCTTCATAAAAAATGAAAATAGAGAAGGAATTTATTAATGAAGACAAAATAAGATGGGATTTGCTTACAGAGATCTAAAGTCTCCTTAAGATCAGAAACCTTCAGTTAATTCCACTTGTATGTCACCTTCATGTACACTCAGAACAAGTTGTAAAGCCCTCTATGGAAATAGCTTATTGCAATAATTATGTACTATATCATAGGCATTAATCTGCAGGCTACAAAATTGGAATCTTACTGACTTGGGTTTTCTTCACTGGGAAAAACAGGCAATTAAAATAGAATTGTGTGTGTGTGTGTGTTCCTTAGCCAAAGTCCTTGCAGGAGGTAGAAAATGAATACACCTGGGAGGGATACCAACTATGGTTTTTACAACAGGTATTTAAATAAACATACGTAGGAAACTAACTCAGATCAGAAGTAACATAAGCAGACATTAAATGGTGAAAGGACACTCCTTGTCTCTGTGAATTGTTGTTGACAGAGTCCAGGATTCTGGATCTAGCTGTCCTTGCTTTTGGCCACTTGGTCTCATGTTATCCTTATTCTTCACAACTTTCTGACTCCTCAATTGCTCTTCAGAGTGGGAAAAATAATATTCACCTTCTCTCCCCACAAGAGAAAGGACTTTCATTCTGATACCTGCTTATTTCTACATTAATTTCTCATTAGTTTCCCTGCACACTGACCTGTGTTTCTCTGATCTTTAGCAAGTACTCATTATGTTAAGCATTCTTATCCCTATTTGAAAGATTCGTATCTGTGGTTATCGAGTGCATTCAAGTTTGACCTTCCAACACAAATACCTACTGATACAAACTTGCTCCACACACCCTTTCTCCAGTGTCCTCTGCCCCATTCCCTTTTTCAACTCTCCTATTCCCATCAAAGGGTCTTCTCCTCTGTTTGCATAAACTGCAAATAGTAGAATCAGAGGATAAAAACACTAGAACAAGAAGGGACATTGGAAAACATCTACATTCTATATTGGAAACTGGTTTAGTTGTGAAGGCAGAATTTCTCAGTTAATAATGGTTGTCTAGAGAGTCTAATTGGTAAGGGTAGTGAGGCTTCATTTGTACGCAATGGGAAAGCTCCGCGATTGATTAATGATGTCTGGTTCAGTCATGGGACTACAGAGTGCTGTCACTTGTACTGGAAATGGCACACTCTGATCTAGTCCACACCTCTTCTTATCAGTTGAAGGGTCTAAGGTTCTTAGAGTTTAAATAACTGGCTTTCTAACAACTAGAGGATGCCACTGCTGGAGAGAGAAACCAGATTTTCTGAGTCGTAGGAACCAGTGTCCAGGTATCAAAGGAAATCTAATTCCAAGAGTCACATTATCTTTACTTTCCCTTTGTTTTAGCGAATCATAGTCATGATTCCTTCAAACCTTCCATTCTTTCTTCTTATCCTTTCCAGCACCTAAGTACAGTCTCTTTTCTTTTCACACACACATTATGTCAAGCCCCTGGTTTCTTATTTGGGGCTCTCACTGATTACTGCTCCAATCAATCCTGTTCTCTGAACTAGATAAATCTTCCTAATTTGCTAATATCGTAATATTAATCTCCAGCTTGAAAACAATAAGAATAAATATTTCCAAGATAAAATTCATCCCTGCAACTACATTTTAAGGTCTCAATGCCATCAAACTACCACTTGGGAAAATGCATCCCCTATTATAACGCAATGTGCAACATATTCACCAGCTATTTTGGTTTTGTCATATACCTGAACATGGCATTATAATTTCTACCTAACAAAACACTTCATCTGTTTTCTCTACACAATTGTTGCCAACTGTTTCTCTACCTCTCTCCAGTATCTCACTCGGCCTCACAATACAAACATCCACACACACAGATTCACAGTTTTCTTTCACTCAACAAAAATCTCATCAGTGCTAGAGAGGTCAGCTGAAATAACTAGAAAATCAAAGCATTATGTAAGAACCTTCACATATGAGGAACCACAAAGCAGGTTGGTCAGATCTATACCATACATAGTAAGAAACCCAATAAGTATTTTTCTGATAATGATATTGATATAGAAAGATTATAGTTACTCAGTCTGTCCATAATTTTATTAGTTTGAAGTATATCTACATAATATTTTTCACCTAAAATAGACTCTTTAGAATCCCTAGGCAATTCTTTTCACTACTTTTCTGAAATTGATCAATTTCATCCCTGGCTTGTTTGACAGTCAACAAGGAAATTGAATTGCTTTTGAACAACTAAATGGGTTCCCACTCCTTTTCTTACTTGAAAGAAAATACTTATTTGCAGCACAAATAAACACACATGTCCATTTCCACAATACAGAAATTCCTTGAAGAACTCGCTCAACTAGAAAATATATTGGGGTAAGAAACTATACACAAGTCTAGAAAATGCAGTAGGTTAAAAAATCTATCTGACAGTGTCTGTACCTATTTATTCCTTGTATAAGGAACAGCTGTTGCACCAAAAGTTCCAGTTATTTTTGGCATCTCTTCACCATAAGCCTGGGTCAGGTGAGGTTGCAAAGGGGTGGGGAGAAGAGGGCGGAATCTAAACTAGATAGACAGGGATTTTTTTTCCTTTAATGCTGTTTGTTTGATATTGTTTTTATTTTGATTATGTTTAAGAGAAAATCAGAAAACACTATTAGTTAATAATGGTTAAATTCTGGATACAAGCAATCCCACTGAATCCTGTAGTTTATCTGTATCCCCTGAAGATCATGAACTATGTCACTTTCAGCGTTTAGAAAGCTATTTTCACACACTCTTTCATGAGCCGTATCATGGAGCCTCCATGATGGCCTTCTACCACGTGGTCAGCGCATGGTGCTCTCTTCTGAAGAGCACTATTGCAGCCGCACTTTGCAATGCACTCACTCTGCCCATGGCCAGCTTGTTCCTATGCCCAGCGGGGATTTACCAAATATTAAAGAGATTACACCAATTTTCTATAGTCTCTATCATAAGACAGAAGCACAAGAAATACTTCGTAACTTGTTTTATGAGGCCAGCATTATCCTAATAATAAAACCAAAGACACTATAAGAACTATGGACCAATAAGTCTCATGAACATAAATGCAAAATTCTCAGCAAAATGTCAGTACAGCAAACCCAGCAATGTGTAAAAAGAATTACGCATCAGTCAAGTAGGATTTATCCTCGGTATGCAGGATTTTTTCAACCTTCAAAAATCAAAGTAATTAAGCAAACGGGAATAAGTGGTGTATAGACTGGGAAGGAAGAAATAAAACTCTGCTTGCAGATAACATTGTCTATGTAGAATATCTGAAGGAATCAAGGAAAAAAATCTGTAACTAATAAATGATGATAGCAATGTGGCAGAATATAAAAAGTCAATTACTTTCTTATATATCATCAATCAACAAATGGAATTTGAAATTTAAAACACAGCACCATTTTCATTAGTGCCCACAAAAATAAAATACTTGTGTATAAATCTAACAAAATGTGTACAAGATCTATATGAGGTAAAAAAAAAATCTAGTGAATTAAATTTAAAAAAATAAATGGAGAGATATTCTATGTTTATGGAAAGAAGACTCAAATTGTCAAGATGTTGATTATTCCCAAATTGATCTATAGATTGAGTAGAATCCCAATCAAAATCCCAACAAGTTATTTTGTTGCTATTGAAAAACAGATACTAAGGTTTATATAGAAAGGCAAAGACCCAGAATAGCCAACACCATATTGAAAAAGAACAAAGTTGAAAAAGTGACACTTCCCGACTTCAAAACTCACTATAAAGCTATATTAATCGAGACAGTGTGGAATTGGCAAAAGAATAGATAAGTAGATCAAGGGAACAGCATGAAGAGTCCAGAAATAAACCCACCTAAATATAGTCAGTGGATCTTTGACAGAGCATCAAAGGCAATACAGTAGAGCAAAGATGGTCTATTCAACAAACAGTGTTGGAACAACTAGATATACATCCACAGGCCCAAAAAAAAAATCGACATAGACCTTAGCATCTTTTGCAAAATTAATTCAGAATTGATTATAGACCTAAATGTAAAACACAAATGATAAAAACTTCCAGAAGATAATCTGGATGACGTTGGGTATGGCAATGACTTTTTAGATACAATGCAAAAGATGAGACCCATGAAAAAAATAATTGTTAAGCTGGACTTCATTAAAATTAAAAATTCTACTCTGTGAAAAATGATGTCAGAGAGTGAGATGACAAAAACGCAGACTGGGAGAAAATACTTGCAAAAGACATATCTGATAGAGAGGACTGTTATCCAAAATATACAAAGAACTCTTAAAACTCAACAGTAAGAAAATGTACAAGCCAATTTACAAAATGGTCAAGAGACCTAAACAAACACCTCACTAAAGAAGATACACAACTGAAAAATAAGCATGTGAAAAGATGCTCCACATTATATGTTATTAGGGAAATGCAAGTTAAAACATTGAGCTATCACTACGTACTATGAGAATGCCCAAAATTCAGAACACTGACACCACCAAATACGGGCAAGCATGTGGAGTGAAAGGAATTCTCACTGCTGGTGGAAATGCAAAATGATACAGACACTTTCGAAGACTGACAGTTTCATTCAAAACTAAATACACTTTTACCTATATAATCCAGAAATTATAGTCCTTGGTATTTATTCAAATGACTGGAAAACTTAAATCCACAGAAAATCCTGTACATGGATGTTTATAGCAGCTTTATCAATAATTGCTAAAACCTGGAAGCAACCAAGATTCCTTCAGAATGTGAATAGATAAACTCGGCACACCCACAATGAAGTGTTATTCAGTGCTAAAAAAGAAATGTGCTATCAAGCCATGAAAGAATGTGGAGAGACCTTAAATGCATACTACTAAGTGAAAGAAGTCAATCTGAAAAGGCTACATAAACTATGATCCCAACCAGTTACATCTGGAAAAGGCAGAATTACAGAGACAATATAAAGATCAGCGGTTGACAGTGCTTAGGGAGGGGGCAGGGATAAAGAGCCCAAAGCACAGAAAAATGGTAGGGCAGTGAAATTATGCTGTATGGATACTGTGACTATAGAGGCATGTCATACAGTTGACACAACCAATAGGACGTACCACACCAAGAGCAAACCCTAATGTAAACTATGGACTTTGAGTGTAGGTTATTCTAATGCACCATGTGCATCACTCTGGTGAGAGATATTGCTAGTGGGGGAGGCTGTGCATGTGGGGAAATGGATTGTGTAGGAGCTGGGTGCACTTTCTGCTAAATTTTGCTGTGAACCTAAAACCACTCTGAAAAATAAAGTCTATTTAAAAGGGGGAAAAAAACGACCTACCAACTTAATTTTTAAACTGTTGAACGATATTCCATAACGTGAATATCAAAATTACTGAAGTCATTCTCCTGTTGATGGGCATTTACATATTTGTGATTTTTCTTTCCTAAAAATAAAGCTATAAGAAAAATCACTTTCAAAATTGTTCTAATATTAGAAATAAATTCTTAGAAGTAGAAATTGTCCAGGAGACCCAGAAATACTGAAATTGGATACTGATTGGCAAATGTTCTCTAAAACTGGTGCCAAGGTTTAATCCCACCAACAGCATATGACAGTTGTTTTTGTTTTTCCCTGAAACTGCATTAATATTGAACACTATTATTATTTTTAATCTTTACCACACCTATACTTCATTCAAAGTATTTGCATATTTGTTATTGTGTAGCTAAGAAATTCTTTCTACCTTTAAGGCTATTTGTACTTCTTTCAATAATTACAGTTTATATACTGGTCATTTTCTTATTGAGTGACTTGCCTTTTATTATTAAATAAGAATAAATGATTGAACTAAGTACTCAAAATGTTAAAATATAACAAAATAAACCTTCATGAGGAGGAGAAAAATAAATTAATCATTCATAATTGATAAATAGTTAGAAAATTAAAAGAACGAGTATACATTTGAAAAAGATCGATAAGGGCTTATTTTTTAAAATGGTCATTAAAATAAAACTTTTGCAAAACTTATAAAAATAGGCTAACCAATTATAAAAATTTTTAAATATTCTTGAGGAAATATTGATGGACATATGAAAAACTAAATATAATAATGCATTAAACATCATTCCATGCTAAAACATCTGAAAATCAGAATGAAATGCCCTTTTCTAGGAGATTACAAATTACTAGGACTGATTTAAGAACAGACTAATAACAGAGGAAAAAAGTTTTAAAATTTGTCTAAGGCACCCAAAGCAATGTTTTACAGACATTTATTCCCATTTTTTAACTTAAAAAAAGTTAAAAATATATTTATTAGTTAAAACATCCTTTTGGAATAGGTAATGAATTCTAGGAAACACATTTGAATTTAAAAAAAAAAGATCATTGCTGCAGTTATGAATCTTAAGAAATTTAAGTCAGCACTCTTTTGATCCTTAGTGATAAGAGTTCCAATAGATTTTATTTATTTACTCAAGAATTACACACTGTTAGAATAAATAGATAGAATCTGTTGGATACTATAAGAGATGCTGGATTCATGCTGTGCATGTCTCTAGAATGTTATTTCATTAAAATTCACATACTTTATTTGCAAAAATGTATTTTCAGTGATGTTAGTTGCAAATAAGGTCCTCAGCCCAGATAGTTTTATGGATAAAGTCTATCGAACCTTCAAAGAATGACTATACCAAATGCAATATTAAGTTCTAGAACATAGACAAGTGCCAGCTTTTCCATTAATATTATACAGCTAGCATAACACTCAAATGAAATTAGATTTTAAAAAAATAGACTAACAGAAATGTGCAGACCAAACTCTGCTAGAGCATTTATATAAATAAATGCTCATTAAAAACATTTGCAACTCAAATTTATATTGCAAACTGAGTAAATAATATTTTGAAAGAAGATAAAAATTGCTTCACGTAAGAAAATCTACTAATAAAATTTATTATTTCAAAAATTTTTAAATCTTCTCATTAATTTTAAAAAAGGATATTTGATAACATTTGACATTTTTTATAGAAAGCTTAGTGAGCCATGATTGAAAAGATGCTTCCTAGATGATGAATATTGTCATACTGAACCACAAAATACTTGAAGCAATGAGTCAAGAACAGGATGATCACTATTAGGGCCATTGATCAACAAATTTTTAAAAAGTTCTAGTGGATGCAAAAAAAAATAAGAGGTGAGAATGTTGAAGGAAAAAGACATGAGTTTATAGATATTGTGACAGCCAAAATAATAACATAAAATTACATTAAACAGAAATAGAATGAGAATGAAGGAAGAAGTTAACTGTATAAAAATCAGTAGTCAATGCTAGCCACTTACAAAACATAAGGAAAATTATTCCCATAATGGCTAAAATATTATATAATATTAAAAAGTATGCATAAGGAAAGTATGCAGAATTGATCATAATAATATTTCAAACCTTTAATTTTAGATATCAAATAATACTTGAATAAATGGAAAACTGTACCACATCTCTAGATTGTAAGAATTAAATTTGTAAAGATATAATTTCCCTGAAAATGTATTATACTTACACCATAATTGATAATTAACACTTTGCTATTATTGTTGTGTTTTATATTTTAATTCATTTTGGGTATTGTTTAATTCTAGTGCAATGTTGAACACTTGCAATATAGTTAAATTTCCTTTGGAAAACAATTATAGAGTATTTAAAACGATTTTGAACCTAGATGAGAAATGGAGGTGATGTAAAAAAAAAAAAAGTTATGTGGTCTATATATAGCCATAAAGTTACTAGCCAAAAAAGTGTGTCAAATAGATGGATGGTTCAATTTGACATAATTAAAAACCTAGAAGAAAATCTCATAGTTAATACTTATTAAGCAGTAACTATGAGTTCTAGGCACTTTTCTAAAGACTTTTAATATACTGTAATTATTTATTATTCTGCATTACAATTTTCAGAAGTAGTTTCTATTATTATCATGCTCATTGTTAGATGAGAAAAATTGGAAATTTTAAGTAATACAGTCTTGTGTTTCTCCATAATCTGCCCTTCTAAACTGAATATATTATAGTTTCTAAAAAAACATACCAGAGTAAAGGTTCATCTCAGGTCTGTAGGATATGAAGTAACCATTGTAAATAATACAAAGATAACGGGCTAACTGAATGAATAATGTGATATTTCTTATTTCATAAAATATATTCCTAATAAAGTTAAGATTTAAATGTATAGAAAAGTAAATACATTTTGAATTGGAGAAGTCTTGGATTTTCTAAGCATGGAAACACAGAAATTGCAAGTGAATATATTGAAAATTTTTTATTATAAGAATAATGCCATTTTCTATGTGAGGGATATCAATAAACCCAAGGGATAAGACCCCAGTAAAAGAATCAAGAAGCTACTTATTAAGAGTCTCATCCATTGACCAAGACTCCACATACATTTTGCTTCCAATCAATCAGTTCTTCAGTTACTTATCATATATTTACCTATATATAGTCAGGCAAGGATCACCAGACTCAAGGAAAGTCTATAAACTGTTAGAAAATAAGACAAAGACAAAGTGAGATAAGGACTTTGAAAGAATGCCAAGACAGTGCAGAGAGACAGAGTTCAAAATATAAGAAAAGTCTCACCTTATTTATGGTTTTGCATTCTGTGGTTTCAGCTACCCATGGTCAACCACAGTCCAAAAACATTAAATGGAAAATTCCAGAAATGAACCATTTATAAGCTTTAAATCATACACCATTCTGAGTAGCTGATGAAATCGGATGCCATCCTGCTCAGTCCTGCCCAGGACGTGAATCCACACTGTACAGGCTCCCCGACCTGTTAGTCACTTAGCACCCACTGTTTCAGTATCGCAATGCTTGTGTTCATCACCCTTATTTTACTTAATAACAGCCCCAAAGCACAAGAGTAGTGCTGGCAATTCAGATCATGACAAATAGAAGCCTTAAAGTGTTTCCTTTAAGTGAAAAAGTAAGTACTCTCCAATAAGACATTTTGAGAGAGACCACATTCACATAACTTATATTACAATGTTATAATTTTTCTATTTTATTATTTTGTTCATTTCTTACTGTACCTAATTTATAAATTAAATCTTATCATAGCCATGTGTATATATAGGAAAAGACATAGCATATGTAGGTTTTGTTACTATCCATGGTTTCAGGTGCCCACTGGGGGTCTTGGGATTATCCCCCATGGATCAGAGACTACTTAATACCCTATGAGTAATGGGATGTTACATCCTTGAAAAAGAAGAGGATGTTGCAAAAACAATCGAAGAGCATGAAAGCTCTCTGGAAAAATTAAAAGAAAAAGTCCAAAACACTTAATAAAATGATAGCATAATAAATTTGAGGAAACTTCAATAAATAAGAATCCTCTCCCCAATAAAAAGAAAGAAAAAATAATAAGAAGAAAGAAGCAAATGGAAAACCCACTTAGAGGCCATAATATCCAAGTAAGTTTCTCTAAAACAAAAAATAGAGAAAGAGGATAATAGGAGGAATTTACACATATTAATGAAACTTTATAAATTTCCACTTCAAAGAACTGAGAGACATGAATTTCAAGATTAGAAACTCTCATTAGATAACAAGTATAATAAGTAAAAAAAGAAATGGAAGCAAGATATGTTATTGAAAAATTTCAGAACATTTGAATTAAAGAAAAAGTTTTAATGTTCCAAGAAAGAAAAATTACAGACCGCCTACAAAAGGATAAGAATCATAATGTCAACATATTTATTAGGATAAACATTGGGTGAAAAAAATTCAGAATCTGATAAAGCATGTTAATTTAGAATTGTATACCTACATAGTTAAACTACAGAGGGTGCCAAAAAAATGTATACACATTTTAAGAAAGGAGAAAAAGTGTATTAAAACTGTAATACTCAATATATACCGATAACAAAAGATAAATACAAGTCATGTATATACATTTTTTGACACAGCTGCTATTATTTAAGAGTAATGATAGGATAGATATTTTAAAAAATTAATAAGTAATATTTAAGTTCTCAAGATATAATTTTTAAAAGCAATTTCAAAAATTGGTAAGTAAATTGAAATAAGGTAATAAAAAGATGAACTTAACTTAGAAAGCTATTGACAAAGAATAAAAGTACAGGTGGCCGCTCTCAGAAAGATATGCTTCACCATAACAAAAGGTTAAACCAAATAACAGTAGCAATAATATGGAGAAAGAAAAAATTTCAGGATAAATTGTCCCACTAGAATATACAATATTAATTAGGTCTAAAAAGTAACTATTGGGTTGTCAAAAAAGTCATGACGTATTTTTCTATGTTTTTCGTTGCAAAAATGCATCACGGCTTTTCCGACAACCCAATAGTTTGGATTGAAGCAAGAAGACAGAGGACCAGAGAGCTCTCTTGGCAAAACTGGAAGGAAACAGGAAATGGAATTGAACGAGCAATTGATGTTTAAGACCATCTTGAAAAAAATTTGGAGCAAGTTAGTGACATGTCTACAATTAAGCCAACAAAAAAATAAAGCAATTGTTAACTGTAGCAAAACATGAGTTTATAAGAAAGGAAATCTCATTATAATATACTACATGGCTTGCTCTGAAAAATAATTACAGTCAAAATATTACAAATGCTGATTATTGATTTAATAAAAATATTCTGTTATAACTTTTTGAAGAAAAAAAAGGAAAGGGGAGAAAGTGTAGGAGGAATTTGGGAAAGATGTAAAAGAAATTAGTCCGCAGTATCCAAAGTAAGAAGTCACTAGATTATGTGTGACACTTAAAATTATGAAATAGTACCCTAAGTTTGGAAGAAATCCTAGAATTTCTTCTAGGTATGGAAGAAATCCTAGAATCGACACTATAATGTTAGAAGAAATTGTAAGAGTGGGAAGGAGATTTGTATAACGAACCACTTTATTTTTTCATTCTAAGCCTTGCAGTACTTTGTTTTTCACTTTTTGTGCTATGACCTTCTAATAAGCTGATAAAATAAAATTTAAATTTCCATACCTTAAATGATAGCCTGGCAAAATTTTTTTAAAAACAAATAACAAAGTAAGAAAAATGCCCAGCATAAGCCATAAGCAGGTGTTTAAGATCATTAATACTTTGTTTATTAAAAACAAATTAAGATTATAGTAGGAAACTAGGGGAAAACCCAGAAAGGCAATTCACGAAAGAAAAAATAATGAAAGTAATGAAAACAAAAAAATGTTCAACTTGAACTGTCAATTAAGGAGATTCTGTATCATTTTTATACATCATGTTGTAAAGTTTTTTTAAGGGTCTGTTTTATATAATAAGTATCTCTGCATGAAGTCTGAATAACATTTCTGAAGATCAATTTGGCAGGATTTATTAAAATATTTTAAACATGTATATTCTTTTTAACATGGCCATTCTACTTTCAAAAAAACTGATAAAGCCTGGATATCATAGTAAAGGATAAGAGGATATTTACATTGTACCTAGCTGCAATGATTATGCTTGTGATCTGAGACCCATAAAGCAACCTAAAAGGCCAATGATGTGAATTAGTTAATAAATTATGAAACATTTCAAAAAAACCTGTGAATATACAAATCTGTTTATTTGTGAAGACTCTTCAGGAAGTATTACTTGTCATGTAATTTTAATAAATGTCTGAAAATCTATCATCCACACCTCTGTTTTTTCACAGCAGTGGAGAATCCCTTTTTTGCTGCTCCCAACACAACTTCCATTTTGTAAGAGTTTCGTTATAACCCATTTTCCGTGATGGAGACTTTGTATAGCTCAGTATCTTCCCAGAGTCAGCCCCCAAGCCCCTGTGGATGGAAAAGAGATAGTTAGCTCAAAAGAATGGTTGGAGGGATATAAGCGAGCTAACCATTTTGTGTGAGGAACTTAGGGGAATTCTCTAATGTTCAATCTGCGAGCCTTGGCCTTGCCTTCCAGGAGACTGAGGATGGCAGTGGGTCTTGCTCTAGTCCTGTGGGAAGATTCAGCTACCCTTCCTTTCCTCCTCTGTGGGCACTTCAGTTTCCTCTTCCTCCACTAGATGTCAGTTACCTCTCCCCTGCCTGCTTTCCATCTTCTTTCATGCCCATTGTGTCTCCTCTCCTTCTTCTGGTCCTTGCTTGATGACATTGTTTCTTATTCCTATCTTGTCATTTTAATGCATTCTGGGGAGGAAACAGAGACAGCTGTTATATAGTCAATTCACTCTATTTAGCAGGAAATATAGTAGATCCTTTTCAAATTGGGGGGATGTTACTGGACTAATGATTTATTAGTACAATAGGACAGTATGAGAAATAAGCTAAGGGTGGATTGTGTAGGATTCTTGAGCCTTACTTCTCTCCCTCCATGTGGGAGCAGGAGCTGCGTGGCGTCTTACCACACACAGCTTCTCTTCTACCCTGCTACACACATGGCCAGCTTGCTGCAAAGAGGACGTCTCTGCATGTTCACTGGGTGAGCCAGGCTCCTCTGACAGGCCATAGCTGCATACCAGAGGGATGCAGGAAAGCTCTTGGGGTTTGACCATGCTGTTC